>NW_026606063.1:27735000-28202500 GCF_029834395.1 Sorex fumeus | reverse complement strand
GGAAACGGCGCCCACGCCCGCGGCGGAAAGGGTGGGCCGTGCCGCGGGCGCTGTCAGGAGTCGGTGCGCGGACCGAGCCCTAGGAGCTGAGCGCGCCGCCCTCACCACACCCGGCGGCCATTTTCCTCCAGCGCCGCAAACTGACAGGTCACGTGGCCGCGGGCCGGAGGGGCGGGGCAGGTTGGCCACGCCCCGAAAAGGGGGCGGATCTCGAAGGCGGGGCTTGGACGAGGAGTGTCATCTGCGCAGGCGTGGGCGGCCGGGCGGTGGAACCAAGGATGCTGGAACAGCTGGAGCGGTAGTACGGCGGGTTGCGCGCTTGCCTTCCCCACGATTGGCCTGGGTTTGATCTTCGGCATCCCATATGATCCCCGAAGTCTGCCAGTAGTGATCCCTGAGTGCAAAGCCTGAATACCACCGAAAGTGGCCCTAAAACAACAACAACAAAAAGATGCTGGGACATCTTTCTGAGCTCGGGATAAGTGTGTTTATGGCTAGCATCCCACACACGGTTGACTTCATTGACAGTGACACTTATCTTGTATTCATCATTACTTACTCACTGTTATAATCAAATCTTATGCAGGTAAATACTGAAACAGTGATAGCTTCTGAAAACTGAAAATCTTTGCAAAGTCCGGCACAAGTTCCATCTTGCAGAATCCAGAGGTGAAGTCTTTGCCTTTCCGGAATGCCTGTGGGATTTGTAATCTTGCTGTTTTGAAGAGTCCAGTGGCTCTCCTGCATTGCCTCACTCTCCTCTGAGGTCTACAACCTCTGTGGAAGACGCCTCTGACTTTCCAGTGACTAGCAGACTTGACAGTATTTCCAGTCACAACTGTTTGACGCCCTGGCTCCCTTCTGGAAATGCTGCTCTGCCTTCTCCCTCTCTCCCCTCCCATTTCTCCAGAAGTTCCTCTCATTACATACTCCCCCACCTCCTTAAATAAACCCATGTATCTAGAGAGCAGCACAAGCTGTATGAGTCACTTTCCCCACCCAACGTGACTCCTTCTTGTGTTGATTCTGTCAGGGTACCCGGCAATGGTTATTATCTACCAAGATGGGAACTGGGGAGTCTTTCCATCCATCGTCTTCCCCTTCCCAATATCCCAGTCCATTCACCCCACACCCCACACCCCAATTGTAGACCTGCATCAGCTGGACCCATTTAGAGGCTTCAGAATTTTCAGATCAGGACTACCCCCATCACCTCGCCCTGCCTCTTTGGTGTCTTTGCCATCTGTTTCTCCAAAAAGACTGAACCTCAGTTGGATTAATTTCTTCTGGAGCGATAGCACAGTGGTAGGGCATTTGCCTTGCACGTGGCCAACCCGGGTTCGATTCCTCCGCCCCTCTTGGAGAACCCAGCAAGCTACCGAGAGTATCTCGCCCGCAGGACAAAGCCTGGCAAGCTACTCTTGACATATTCAATATGCCCAACACAGTAACAACAAGTCTCACAATGGAGATGTTACTGGGCCCCCTCAAGCAAATCATGAACAAAGGGAGGACAGTGCTACAGTAGTCACCCATTCCACAGAATAAGTTCTTTTTGTTTTTATTGAATCATAGTGAGACACACAGTTGCAAAGTTATTCATAATTGGGTTTCAGTTACATAATGTTCCAGCACCCATCCCTTCACCAGTGTACATTTCCCACCTCATGACTCTAGTCCTCACCCTCCAATCCCGCCCCCACCCCCGCTACCACCCGACACACACACCTGCCTCTATGTCAGATACTTTTCTTTTTACCACAGAATAAATTCTTAACTAGTGCCAAATGTAGGTGACATGTAAAGGTCAAATGGAGGCAACACTTCCTCAGGAGCTGGCCCCATTGATTTTCCATCTCATTCTCCTTCCAGCACCAAGCTGGCAACATTTCTGGAAACAATAGATTGAGTTAGTTCTCATCTCTGTCTTTTCCAAAGTGTTCAGCTATGCATACATTCTTCTTGATCTCTCATGGGCCTGATTGCCACAGGTGAATTATTTTTGTCTTCTCAGACATAGCTTAGATGATCTCTTTGGTGTAGCTTCTGGATGATTTCTAGAAGAATTCAGAATTCTATCTTATGTATTTCTTTTCTTACTCCACAGTGAGTAGGACACTGTAAGTGCTCAAAAATATTACCAAAGAGCTGGAGAGATAGTGCAGTGATTAAGGCATTTGCCTTGCACATGTATGACCCGGGTTCGACTCCCAGGGTCCCAGATGGTCCTCCAAGAGTAGATAGGAGTGATCCCTGAACACAGTCAGGTGTAAGCCCTGAGCACCCATAGGTGTATCCTAAAATCCAAAAACCAAATAAAAAGCCAAAAATATTATTAAATAATATTTAGCTGGTTGCCTTCTTTCCTCCATGTGAACTTATGTCATTCTTATACCAGTCTTCTTCTACCCAAATTAGAACAGTGTCAGGCAAACTGTTACAAAACTTACAATTCTGGAGTACTTAAACAGATTCAGATTATACTTAAACTGCTTCGAGTACTCTCTCATTATCTCATGAGTGTTACACCCACATCTAATGGATCTATCTCCATATTGGCTTTATCCATGAGTTACCAAGGTGATATACTGGGAGATGCTTCTCATAGGTTCCCTACCTTGAGACATCAGTTGCCTATGGACCTTTTTAAAAATCAAGTCCTGACAAATATTGTGGATTTAAAATATATCTGCTTAGTTAGCTCTAATAAAACAGTATTCTCAGATGTGGGCTTTGGTTCCATTGTATCTGAGTCAGTGATTTTGAGTATAAACATTCCTTTTCAAAATTGAATTATTGTGAAATACACAGTTACAAAGTTCTTCATGATTGGGTTTCAGTCATATATATGGGTTTCAGCCAACATTCTGTGGCTGAAACCATTGTACATTTCCCACTATCAATGTCCCCAGTTTCCCTCTCCCACCTTGTCTCTATGGCAGGCACTTCTCTCTCTCTTTCTCTCTCTCTCTCCTTTTGGACATTTTGGTTTGCAATACAGATACTATATTAGTGTCAAACATTTTTTGCAGCCCACACATAGCATAGCAGGTAACTCTTTAGTAGCCACTGAGTGTGAAAGTGAGAACGAAATTGAATTGGTGGTTTCAAAGGAAGCTGTAGCTTCAGAATGAGACCTTGTGGTATAAATACGATGAATTATAAGAGCACTCAGAAGCTTTCTTTGATGAACAGTGGTCACAAATAGAACATATGGATGCTGCATCAGAGGGTGGTTAGAAACCATTGAAAGCTCTTAGGGGCTCACATGCCATCCCGTGAGAGACACTATTTTGAGAAGAGCTGCTTCATGTTACTCCCTGTCTTCCGAAATTTCCAACCCACCTCACCTTATCATTTCCCTGATAGGCCCCAGAGGCTGACCTCTAGCAGGCCTCATACCTAGGCCAACCTGGTCTGAGCTGCTCTGAGTGGTCATGAAGCAACACAACCAGAATGCCTTTTTGGAGAACTAAGAAGGCAATAGTAATGAGGGTGGACAGTGGTTCTCTAGCTTCAGTGTTCCCAAGTACAGCTAGGAAACAAAGCGTGTTCTTGGTCAAAAAGTAAAAGTAAAGTAAAGGCCCTCCCGTTGATCATCGATTTGCTCGAGCAGGCCCAGTAATGTCTCCATTGGAGACTTTGTTGTTACTGTGTCTGGCATATCGAATACATCACGGGTGGCTTGCCAGGCTCTGCCATGTGGGCGAGATACTCTCGATAGCTTGCCGGGCTCTCCAAGAGGGGCGGAGGAATCGAACTCGGGTCGGCCATGTTGGCTGCGTGCAAGGCAAACGCCCTCTTGGTCAAGTGTCATATAAATCCAAATCTAGAAGGGACATTTTTCTGTGGGATCAGTCTCCCCAAAAGATCAGATAGACTTCCCTCAATATGCCAGAGTAAGCTAATTCCAATAAGCGACGCCTTGGAATGGGGAACGGATGGTCAAGACAGTACTGATGGGCCTCTGAGGAACTGTTACCTTTCCTCAGGAATGAGGTTTAAGTTAAGAGTGAAGGCTCAAAAGCAGCACTAGCTCTACCTCAGTACTTTGCCCTTTTCCTCAATGGGAAAAGCAGTCATTGCTTCCCCTTTTTATGATCCAGAAACATATAATTTGGGGAAGATTTCATCCAGGTGGAAGTTTATGGGTCAACCTGTTTTCTCTATCTGAGAAACTTCTATGTTTTACTCTCAGAATAGAGATGAATAATTACTCTCCTTCCCATGTGAAATTTCTCCCTCTTCTTGATGTCCTAGACTCTTAATGTAGGATATTTATCACGGTCTTCCCTATTTTTCTTTACAATTTAAAGTCATGTAAATTGCTCCCACATATGATAATTTTATTTATTTTTTTGCCAACCCATCTGGTGTTGATCATTTGTCCAGCCTGAGAAGAATCACGCCAGCAAGGTGTGGGCTTTATCCCTGTACTGATAAGACAATTGCCTGTGCTGTTCCCTTTTCTCTCACTCCCAAATAAAATTCCCTAAAGATAACCTGTGTACAAATTGTTCTCTTAGGAATATATTTTCAGAGTTGTCCCGAGAACAGCGCATACAGGACTAGAATCAGGTTTTACTTTAGCCTACGCTTTATTTGAGAATAAGAGGAGAATGGATGATAGAGTGGGAGGGAAGGAGTTATGAAGAGAATAGTTTTATCAATAGTGTTGAGGTGTGAGAAAGAACCCCCACTCCTCTGGGTTTCTTCTCTGACTGGATGAAAAACAAAGATGGTGCCAGGCATATTAGTCAAGGAAATGTCACCAATATGCACAGAACTGTGATGTTGGTGTAAATCTAATTTCTGCAAAGGAGAAAAAGGAGTTAAATCCCTGAGGGACTAAAGATTACAGAGAGAAAGATGAGATTTCATGTGACAAAGAGGAGATGAACTCTCTTTGCTTTAAAATCTTGCTGAATTGCATTAGCCTCTTTCAATGCAATACAGTTGGAAAATTATGTCTACTTTGACAAAAAAAAATTCCTAAGTCACACCAAATGCTATTTATTCCTTTCATACTTTTAATACTTTCATGCTTCTTAGAACTACTGTTTGGCAATAATATAACTGTTGCAAAACATAAATAAAAATGCTTTATCCTCAGTTTTGTTTCCATGGTTTTTTTTTTTTGGTCTTTTATGATTTCTACAGTTTGTCTAAACCTTCCTGGCAAATGTATCATAAGAGTTTCTTGCTTCAGTGGAGTCACTCAAAGTATCTCAGGAGTCTGGTGCTTCTACTTGGCATGATATTATGCAGAAAAGAAAATATGAGTTACCTCCCTTTATGCACCACTCTCCATCTCAAAACTAATTTTAATCACCCTTTCATAATTTTAAACAGTATCAGTATATTAGGATGGTGATTTTCACAGCCCAATGTTTTTCACATAGTTATATAGTTTTATTATATATGAGATGTTCCATAGAAATCTTGAGAAGTTTTACGCACCATCTTGCTTTGAAATATTTTTCTCTATTTATGAAAGAATTCATTATATAGAATTTGGAAACTACAGAAAATTTGGAGGACAAGACACCTCACCATTTAAGGCTCCTTGACTTATAAAATAGAAATTTGAAACAAAAATATTATTGACCAAAGTAATTATTTTAAGCATTCATTATTTAAAAGGCAAGGTAAAACAGAATTGCTCCTAAGAAATCTATGTATGTGCATATATACATAAATCTATGTATGTGTATATACATATATATACACATACATACACACACACACATATATATATATATATATCTTAATTAGTTACAGTTACTCCTGTCACATCTCTTGATCTCTTTGTCAGTCTCTTTCTGGTCTGTTTAATCAGCATGTTCCTTCTCATAAAAACATACAGAAGATGTTTCTTTGTCTCTGGGATAGCACCGAAGAAAAAGGAATGTTCTACAAGTCAGAGCTAAAAACAAGTACAAGAGGCAATGGAAGAGGCCACATGTAAAACCTTATTCACATGGATGTTGGGTGTGGAGTGTTGGGTGTGGAATCGGGTTATGATCTGAAATAGAAATAGAAAGGGATGGGAGAGATAGAGATATGGTTGGAAGAAAGAGAATTATAGCTGAGCTTATGTTGATCCATATTTAAAAAACACTGGATTTTAGTCAACTGCAAGCTCAACAAAAATCAAACATGGCTACCAACAGGATTACATATTTTATTGCCAACTTACTGCCTTGCTATAGCGATTTTAGGGTCTAGTTGTTATTTTTTCTTTTCTATCTTCAAATTCATACCACAAGCAACTCTGAATCTTCCATCTATGTGAGAATATTAATCTATGTAGGAAGATGGCAATATTCTGATAAAAATTAGTGTCAAATCAAGACTGCATGGGCTGAGAATGAAGGATGTGGTTGGTGGCTTAGAAGAGTTAAGTGACCTCTGGAGATTGGTGGTAGCTGAACAATGTCTTCAGAGAGAGTTGGAGAGCATCAGGGAGCTAGCTCAAGTGGTAGAGCATGTGCAAGGCACTCCCCAAGCACATCAGTATGGAGGGAAGAAGAAGGAAAGGGAAGAGAAGTGACAGGGTGAGGGAAAAGATGGACAGCGAAAAAGATTAAAGGATGAGATAGGAAAGGTTGTGCATTGTGTGAAGAGTGGTCCAAGCAGATGGGACAGGAGATACAAAGCTCCAGAGATGAGAACATGCTTGAAATGTTCAAGAGATAACAAGGAGATTAGGGTGTTTGGGACAGCAAAAGCAAGGGTTAAAAAAAAAAAAAAGGAAAAGATAGAATCCAAGAAGCCAAATTGGACAGGGCCTTTTGGGACATAATAAAAATATTGCATTCTACTGCAGGGAAGGTGAGAGCCACATAGGTATTGTCAGAGAAGCACAATTGACTTGTTTTAGAAAACTCATTCTCTCTACTGTGTGAAAAATAGACTGTTGGGAGTAATAAGGAATTTAGAAGGCTTTTGTAATAATACTCGATCATACACTAAGAATATCTAATGACAAAGTGGTTTTGGGGTACAAATATCTCATGGAATAAAATGTCAGGAGCACATGATTATTAATAAAAGTATTTCTCAGTACATTACTAGTCAGTTTCCCCCTGAGCTAACTGATTCAGAAAGTCAGATGATAGTCATTTGGGTGATTTCCTTATATTAGCTGTCTCTTGAGTTGTTCAATTTCTATTTTCCTGATTAAAGTTAATAGAAGTCTTAATTGATTTTGTCTCCTTAGGGCTACCTATACTCCTAAGAAAATTATAGTCAAGAAAAACAGTATGCAGCATTGTCAAGGGAGGAGCACTCAGCACATACTCTTACAGCTTCGAGGTCTAGACATATCACCATACTTTGTATTTTCAGTTGAGTTAATCTGCATATGCCACTCATCCTTCATTTCTCACTTTTTTCCCCTGTCACTGTTATCTTTAAACTTACTGGGAGAAATAGGTGGCTTGAAAATTTGAAATGAAAGTTATGAAATTATCTTGTTAAATAGCATCTGTTTATCTTATGATAGAAGAAAAACCTATAGGTCCTTCACACCCTATCAAGGTCACAGGTTGCCCACCACGAGCGGCTCTCCAGCACGGCCATGGCTCCAGAAGCACAAGGACTTAATGCAGAGCCCGGCAGCTTGTGGCAGAAAAGTGAATGGAGTATGCATTAATCCACGGCACCATGCCTGCCCGGGAGCGAAAGGGTGTTGCTCCTTTCTGCCTTTTCCCCCCTGGACAGCAAGATGGCGGCTGCCTCAGAGCTTTTTGGAAAGCCAGGTATGAGCCGGAGGTGACAGGGCAACTGAAACCTCATGGGAAGGGGGGGAGTTCCCAGCTCGTCTTTCACGCCCTACCGAGGCCACAGGTTGCCCACCACGAGCGGCTCTCCAGCACAGTCATGGTTCCAGAGCCACAGAAACCAATCTCATAATTATCTCACTCTCGGCAGAAAAACTTTCAGGCTTAATAAGTAAAATATCAGAAAGTCAAAATCGTGCGGCTGCTATTGCGGCCGCACAACATCATTTGGTTCTTGTAACCAGCTGTAGAAAACAAATTATTTCACAATGCCTTTTCAGCAGGTCTGATTTGGGGATGTAAACTCTAAACAATAATGGTGCATCTTTTGTTGAAACAATGAATCTAATCAAAGTAGATAGAGTGTTCATTAGAATTCATCTGCCTCACAGGCATTGGGAAGGCCAGGAGGGGGGGGTATGTTGGGGTTCTTGGTGGTGAAAAATAAGTACTGGTGAAGGGAAATGTGTTTGATCATTGCATGACCTAGACTTAAACCTTTGTAACTTTTGAAAGCTTTGTAACTTTTCCCACAGTGATTCAATAAAAAATAAATAAATAAAAATAAGAAGAAAAGCCTATAAGGTGCACTGGAATTTAAAACTCACCATTAGTGATAAAATGATGTGCATTTGTTCACTTATTTGAATCTCTTTTACTAGTTTATGTCTAGTATAAAAATAATGAAAGCGGACTATGTGAGTGTATATTGGGAGAAGCTCATGTCCCTAAAAAATGCCATAGAATTTTAATGCGAAGTACATTGACTCTGTATAGTGTTTTGCATACGACTGCCACTTTAATAATGTTTTCTAAACAGGGTATGTTTTTCCATTTCCTTGTGTCTTCTTATATTGTCTTATTTTGTTTTATGTTTCTTCTGTTTTCTTTAATATTACCTGTTACTTTACTTTTTACATTTTCCTTTATGCTTCCTTTTACTTTTCTGTATAACTCTAAAATTCTTCACGTGGTGCTTTTCTTTTTTTCTAATTGACTCTCACAATTTTTTACCCATAAGATTTCCTCACAAATCCAAGAACAAACTCCTCTGTGGAATCTTGCACTACCTGAGGTCTTCAGTGCCTTCTTATCCCAAAGGCCCTGTCTGTCTACAAGTCTCCAAAAAGACTTGTTGCTTTATCTGGTAATTAACTATTAACTTCTTGAAAATAAGAGCAGTGATTTATTCTTTACTCAGAACATGGATGGAAATTCAGTAGATGATTGTGGAACAGACTCTGAAAGAAAAAAATACAAAATATATTACAACATTTTTCTAAATAAAATAGAACACCTTTAATCATCTGTCCTTCCAGATGTTTTACAGCAAACAAATCAGGGTCCCTCAGGTCACACTTCTCAGGATGAAGGGCTTTGGGAAGTATCAGTATCAAGGCAGTCCCTGTATTGCTCTTGGGTACAACCCATTTCAGGATGGCCCTGAATATTAAAGGGAAGTCATTTAAATCTGTTATGATAGTCTAAAGCCTTCTGGAAAGAAAGCACCAAGATTGGAGTTGGCATGTGTTCAGCCTCCTGTCTGTGTACAACAATACAAGGTAATGTTTCTCCACAGTTGCTCACTATAGCATCAGAAGAGTCAACATGTAGACTCTAGGATTCTTTAAGTGAAGAATCATGGTGTAGAATCCCAGGATTATGTGTCTCAAATTCAGAAAGCAAAAGTAGACATAAGCACTATAAAAAAGGGCCAGTGACGCACCAGTGAAGTCTGTTCTGAGGAAAACGAACATCTTCCATTGCATAAATAGAATATAGAAAACATGATCCTATGCACTAATATTTCCAAGGACAGTACTAAAGTATTCTGGCATTTTGGTGGTGGGTGTGGCCCAGTAACACTGTACACCCAGAATATAAAGACAAATATTACTGTATGCTGTGTTACCTCTATAACAATAACCGTTCGCCCAGAAAGTATTTATGACAATGGTTTTAGTTTTTAAGCACTTAGCCAATGAACTCCTTAGAATATCATATTTAAAATCCTTCAATAAAAATCACTGTCAATTTTGGGGTGCGGGGATGGGAGGGTTACTGGGATTATTGATGGTGGAGAATGGACACTGGTGGAGGGATGATGGGTAGGGTTCTTGATCATTGTATAATTGAAACCCAAGCACAAAAGTTTGTAAGCGACAACTGTACCTCATGGTGTTTCACTAATAAAAATTAAATTTTAAAAAAGTCACTGTTAATTTCATGAGAGACCTGGTATTACCAATGATATATATATATGTGTATATATATATAATTCTCTGAAATTAGCAAACATACACAGAGGTTATTTTTAAACTACTGTTTAATCAGGTTTAAAGACACACAAATTAGAAAAAAAACATTTATATGTAAGTTAAAAACATTTTTAAAACCCAGCAATAAGCCACAAATGCAGCTCTGAGGACAGACTAGAAACGAGTGGTTATGAAATCTCACATCACAGTGTAACTGACAGTGGTTTTAATCTACCATACAACAAGAACTAATTTATGGATCTGCTGAAAAATAACACTTCTTTAAAAAAATATTCTGGAATAATAAAAACAAAAAGCACAGAACACGTTCTATTTTTACCCAGGGAAGGCAAATGAGTACAGTAAATACTGGCTGCTGGAGTCGGGTCCCTCATCATGTTGGGGGACATTCAACTATGCCTAGGCAGAGATCAAGATACAACTCTTAAAGGAAGGCAGGAATGAAACCACACATTTTCACTGTCTGTAGAAGGATACTCTTGTTTCAGCTTAATGATTTTTACTCTCATTTCTATTGCTTTATATCTTCCCCTTTTGGCCAGAGAAGCAGGTGACAAAGATGGAGAAGACTGGTTTGGAACATATGCCTGTTGTATGCTTAACTCTTTCTCACTGTGATTAAAAAAAAATCAGGAACAATTGTACTTCACTGATAAATAGCTTTAAAATTTTTTCCACTGATAAATCTTAATATACAGAATCAAAAAATGCTTCAAATTGGGAAAGAGACGTATTTCAAAAGCTTGGTAAATTCTCTACATATTTTTATTCTTTAATGAAAAAGAACAGAAGGGCATATCAACAAATAGATTTTTCAAAGAAATTATCCCCAAGTAGAGACTGAACAGGATAGTCACTCAAGACTCCAGTAAAAGGCAGCCTTACATTTAGTCCATTTTGAACTAAGAAAATGATTAGTAACTTTTGATTTTTCATTATATTTCCATATTTTTAAATACTAGCAAAATTTAATGAAACATGACTGGCAAGATGGCTATGCATCACTGAGAAAGCTGCAGATAATGGTTTGTATGGATCTTTATAACATTATTTATAGAACATATGATCTTGGCTTTACTTATAAAAGCTGTACTAAAGAAGACAATTATTATCAGTTTTAAAGGCAAAATGAATTATTTAGCATATAAATGTGTTTTTAGGCTCTGTTTCAGGTACTCCCAATCTTCTACCTACAGAGCTTGTCAGTTATTTCCTGGGGGTTGCATAATGTTAAAAAAAACTTGAAAATAAATACTATTTTAAAATATATAAAAACATTATTGTGCAGCTCACTAATTTCAAATGTGATTGGCTGCATCCTCTGTACACAATAAAAGTCTCAAAAAAGCAGCATAGTCATTGATTATAAGAGCATTCCTACAAAATCTGAACATGGAAAATTTCTAAATTTCTTTTGTCATGAATATAGATTTGAGTACATGACACTGCAGAAAACAACTGGGGAGACCCTCCAATCTTCTGAATCTTTCACTTCCAAATTTCAGACTGGAGCTTTAAAAAATGCAAACTTCTTTTGCACTAGGAGCAAGAACTGATACAAACCCACTTTAATAAGGGTTGTAGGATGAAGAGCTTCCATCTAAGCTAAATGGATAAATGATCAGCCACTTATTAAATGTAACAGCTTCATAATGTACTCAGGACAGTTAAGATTACATTTCACAGTGTGTAAAATTCTGCACTTGTGTTAAATCTGATGTATTCAATTTCAGCTAGATGGACTATTAGTGGCTGAAGAAAACTTTATACAGTGTTGGTTTATATCTAAAATGCAGGACAAATTTTTGCAGTCACAGCATAAAGAGACATCATTCTAGAAAAATTATTCTCTTAAGTAAGTTTTCTTTCAATTATAATGTAGAACTCTTAAAACCAATTAACTAATACTCTTTTGAAGTTTATAAGAAAAAAGCATAGATGTCCACAGTTGTTCATGAATATATAAATTAAATATTTACAAGTTATAAGTTTTAAATAAAACTTTTATCCTAAGTTAATTTAGTCCTTTAATTAAAATAGCATACATTTTATTATTTTAATGGCAAAGTTTTGTAATTTTCCCTGTAAATTAAAATAAGGTGCAACTAAATTAAACACATTTTAAGTATCTTGAAATGAAATAATTTTTGTGAAGTTATATGGCAGTAAACCCTATCCTTTTGAAAAGTTGGTAACTTGTTTAAAGTATTTCTTAGTACAGATCTACTTTCATAGATCTACTTCAATTTTATAGCACAAACAGAAATCAAAAAGCAAAAACAAAAAACAAACAAACCGAAGAAAAATAGGTTTTCTTCAATGGAATGATTTCATTATGAAAGACTCCTTTAAAAGCTTTAAAAGGCCGGACTGAAAGACATGGGAAAGCTGCCACACTTCTGATGTAATAGGTCCAAAGGGTTCCTCTGCTGTCAACAGCCTTTTTTGAGGTGCTGGGGTTTTACACTTAAGTAATTAAAGAGACTGTGTCTCAGACTCCTATGAATTCTGATAACGGCTTCCATTCCTTACAGACACGACTGACTGGTCATACATTTTCAGGACTGACCCTCTTGCTTACTAAGGCTCTGCCCCACTCTTAAGGCTCTTTAAACATCAAGGCAGGTGATAACCCAGGGCTCTTCCCAGGATAGCCAGTGCTTTCATGGAAGTTACCTTCACTTTTTAGACCCATTCTTTTTTTGCATTTTTTTTCTTAAACTGCACAGCGGTAGGGCATTTGCCTTGCACACGGCCGGTCCAGCCGACCCGGGTTTGATTCCTCCGCCCCTCTCGGAGAGCCCAGCAAGCTACTGAGAGTATCTCGCCCGCATGGCAAAGCCTGGCAAGCTACCCGTGACATATTTGATATGCCAAACACAGTAACAAGTCTCACAATGGAGATGTTACTGGGCCCTCTAGAGTAAATTGATGAACAACAGGAGGACAGTGCTACAGTGCTACAGGGCTACCTGTGGTAATCTGGTGAGTGTCTTACACGGTGGGGATCAATATCAAAATTACTATCAAATCAAATGTACTGTGGTAGGGGTGGATCTTTTTAAAGCCAATTAAACCTTTACTACTGGACCATTTTAGAAACTAAATTTTCCCAATCACCCTGAGTTCCAATAAAAATGCTTATTTTAAAGACTAAGAATGGGCCACTTGTGAAATGGTGACAGAATATATTAAATTAAAGTTACTATTTAAAGAAATAAAATTTAGGGAATAATTATTTTTGTTCACTTTTTCCCTGAGAAGTACATAATTAACAAGAAAATATAAATATGACATCGATTGATTATCTCTGGAGTGATTTTATGACAAATGAAATGCAGAGAAGAATGCACAGAATCCTATTCTGTTGATTAAAAAAGGTCATATTACAATGAATTTCTTTTCACTTCAAAGTAGTAGAGATATACCATTTTCAATTCTTCTGAGTAGATGTAAAGTATGATTCCTTACAACATTCCACACAGATACATTTATTTGATATAGCCAAAAAAATTTCTTGAAAAGTCATGTTGAGAATTAAAATTATTTCTTGGTTTTTCTTCTAGATTTCACACTATTTCATGATTATTTTACCAAAGTTCAGAAAAAAACTATCAAAAATCATTTTATACAATACTAGTTGATCCATAGGGATTAAAATAAGACAGTTAATGTCATTGTCTTCAAAGTAATAGGAAATTTATCAATTATCTTATTTTCGGGCCATGATGAAACTCAATGAGCATCTAACAGGTAAAGTGATGTACGTTTAGAGGCCAAAAAAAAAAATGCAGTCAAGTAATACAAATAAGTGGTGAGTATCTGTAAAGTGTCTAGATAGACTGAACAAGAAGTTTTTATTAAGCTTTTTTCTCTTTTCATTTATGGCAGGCCTATGCTTGTCTTTTAATTTCCAAGTTTAATTCCTTAAGAGCGGTCAGATTCTCTTTGGTTTTAATAAGACGCTGAGGAGACACTAAGTAACAGATACTTTTCAGGATTATGGTTTTCTATCTTCTCATATTACACCACTAGAATAATTTCAGTGCAGGCTGGGAGTGGGGTGGGCGATGGAATAGAGAACTTTATTCAGTTATCTGTTTATCTGGGAAGGAAGAGAGCACGATTAAGGTGGAACAGGTGGAAACATTTACCTTTAGGAAAATAATTTATATAAACAAAGAGTAGGATGCTGAAGTTTTAAAAAGGTACTAATACTTTCTGCTAATTGAGACCTCAAAAGCCCTAAGTACACTTGCTTTTGCTTTCTTCTTTAAATAAAATGCTCTGTTGAGTCAGATAATAGTTCAGTCTTTAGCTTGATTTGAAAATTTATTAAATGTCAAAAATTAAAAGATGCTACAGACGTCAGGTTCATTGGCTCTCAAAAACTAGACATTTACAAGAGGCCAGAACTTGCAATTCTCAAATTACTGCAGGGGAAGGGCTTGTGCCTCACCTCAAGAAGGCAGGCAGGGGGTCCTGGCTGGCTCCCAGAACACAGATTGTTCTGTGTTCAGCAAGATTCAGAAATGGGATGCAAGGGTACAATGAACAGAACATGTATCTGTCTTCAGGCTTCGACATATGGAGCCCCTTATCCCTGGTCAGAGTTTTAATGTTAAAACAAGGAAACTAGGAAAGGATCAACTCAAAGACCCATTTTGGTATTAGCTGGGTTAGTTTGGTCATCTTCTGTCTCTTTTCTGATAAACATTCTATTTCCTTGTTCCTAACAGCTCAAATACCATCTATGTTAGCCTTTAGCACAGAGGGAGGGAGGGACCAAAACATGGTCTCTAATTTCATCTGTCTCTGGTGTCATAAATACACTTAGGAAAATAGCACAAGGCTTTGTCCAGGCAAACTTTGTGCTAAGGCATAAGCGCCTTCCTCAAAAAACTGGGAAAGAGAGTTCTGATCCCTCACACAGAATGTCCTCTCCTTTGTAACACATAAAGAAACATAAGAGGGAATAACAGTTGAAAGTTATACAACAGAACAGTCTATAGAACTGAACCTGGGGGGGTGGGGGCGAAAAGGGTTGTGTTCTGAGACAAAGGTAGATAGAAGCAGGTGTTCAGATGGAGTGTGTGGTGTTGGACCTCTATATGCACGAAACCCTTCCATTAGAGGCAGTGTCAACCATGGTGCCACAATTTAAAAAAAAAAAAAAGAAAAAGAGGTCTAACCGTATATTTCTATTTTTCAAGTTTTTGAGAGCAAAGAACCTGGAGTCTATAAAGAAGAGACATAAATAATTTAGCTCTTCGGTAAAATAACTTAAAGCCAAAAAAAAAAAAGGGAAAACAGGAAAATAAATTCTACTAAAGCTTCCCAGCGGCCCTGCCTGCCTCTCTTGCAGCTGTGATTCTGATCAGTGTCCAGGATTAGCTTATCACCGCCCTGACGTTCTCTGGGGCTTGGGCCCTGGGGCAGGCTGGGCTCCCGCCCACTCTTCTGCTCTTACTGCCTGTCACCGCACAGTTCTGTGGGATCAAAGGAGATGCCCAGGAACTCAGGGCAAGATTAATATGGAAAAAAGTGGCCCGTAAAAAAAAAAAATACATTTTTTTTACTTAGAGTATTGAATACCCACTAACAAAAGTGAACAGTAAAACAATGTGAGAACTTAAGAGTTTATAAAATAATTTATATTATTCTCAAAAAATGTGGACGAACCCAGTGAACTCTTCTTCATTTCTCTAAAACTTGCCCAAATATCATGGAGAATATCAAGGATAAGAAAGGAATTAAGCCACACAGTAACATTAGTGGTTGTCTCAATCTACCACTATTTTTTCATAACTATTTTAAAAGTCTATACAATTTAGGCTTGAAAAAATCTCACTGAAAAAGTCAAAAGTTGTAAGTTACTATATCTTCTGAGACAAAAAAAAAAAGTTCATTTCTTACATAATCACAAAGACTACAGAAAAATGAGGGCAAGAAGCATACTTGTGCTGGGTGCCTGGGCCTGCACACCGGGCCTAGTGCCAGTCACCCCTCAGTCTAGCTCTGTCCCTGTGGTGCTTCCTTCATTCATGCCTTCCTTCATCATAACTCCCCTTTTTAAGAAAATAAGCTGAGAATTCCCATTACCAACCTTTAATCATGTTTAAGAAATTCGTCCTTGAAGGGTTCTTTTACTGACACAAGCAATTTGACTCTTCAAGGAAACAAGCTACCTTATAATTTGGCATCCGTTACTGTTTACAGTTTCACGGCATACTATGTTCATCTTAGATACCTTGAGAAACCCCTCCGAATACTGAGAAATTTATTGCATTTTTAAAGTATCCACAATCTTATAAGAGCCTTTTCAAATTCCTCCAAAATTCCTTCATAACATACATCTAACATTGAAAAAGTGTTCTCACAATGTTACACTTGAAAATACCATTTCAGAACAATTTTTAGGAAGCTGGAGATTTAAGGCAAGACATTCAGTTGGAAAAGTTAATCTCTCAATCATCCAGATTGACACAATTGCGTTTCCATTTCCTCTTCTTCCGTGCCTTGGGATACGCAACATACATTCAACAACAGGGCACACATATGACCCTATGGACATATGTTGAGGTCCTGAGTGCCCATTTGAATTAATGGAGATATTTTATATAAGGCATGGCCCACAGGGACATGGTTTGGGAAGGATTATTTCATTCCATTTCCTATCAGATATACAGGAAATTCCCCATCTATAACTGTCTGATTTCACCCCCACTTTCTTTTCAAACAAACACAAACCCCTTGAAAAGGTGCTAAGATTGGTTCCTGTTAACATACAAATTATAGCCATCAAAGCGTTTTTCCATCATTGCTTTAAAGGTGAATGTCTAGAGGCTCTTTCTTGATTCTGATTGAAAACATTGTTTGTTGTAGAAAAACTATTGTGTCCCAAAGACTTTTCTCTTTCATCAAACTTTTTTGATCGTGACAGCTGCACATTTTCATTTTCGTGTATATTCTTTTGTCTTTGAGATTTTTTCACTGGCAACAATAATAATACTAAAATACCAACAACATGAAGGCAGAAATACCAGGAGCTGAAAGAAAAAATAAAGTTTATTAAAATTTGATGATTATCGATGCTTAATAACTCACCTGTCTAATGTCACCCACCTCCCTGGATGTTTATTTGCTATAGTAATCTTTTACATCCCATTCTCCACTAAATGCTGTGTAAACTAGACATGTGGGCATAAAACACTGTAACCCAAGTGCTTATAAGTATGATACCAGATTACTGTCACTGTCACTGTCCTCCCGTTGTTCATCAATTTGCTCGAACGGGTCCAGTAACGTCTCCATTGGAGACTTTGTTGTTACTGTGTTTGGCATATCGAATACATCACGGGGAGCTTGCCAGGCTTGTGCGGGCGAGATACTCTCGGGAGCTTGCCGGGCTCTCTGAGAGGGGCGGAAGAATCGAACTCGGGTCGGCCATGTTGGCTGCGTGCAAGGCAGATGCCCTACCTGCTGTGCTATTGCATGATTAACCAAATTACTCCTGCACTTTCTTATCACTTGCTTGGTTCTTTCAGTCATGAGTTCCAGTTATCATTTCATAGAAATCATGCTATCATAAGTTCATTCTGTATATTACCTGTGATACTAGCACAGCGGTAGGGAGTTTGCCTTACAAGCGGCCAACATGGCCGACCCGAGTTCGATTCCTCTGCCCCTCTCGGAGAGCCCGGCAAGCTACCAAGAGTATCTCGCCCGCACAAGCTTGGCAAGCTACCCATGATGTATTCGATATGTCAAACACAGTAACAACAAGTCTCATGATGGAGACGTTACTGGCCCGCTTGAGCAAATCGATGAACAACGGGAGGACCGTGATAGTAGATTTTATATTTTCTTGTGTCATCTAGCCATAGCTAAATAGAACAAAAACAAAAAGATACTTCCTAGGAGTTGTACAACTGTAAAAAATAATATTTTAAATCTACACAATCCAATATTGAGTAATGCAAAAATGCAGGATTAAGTGGAAGATTGCTTGCCTCGAATGAATGAAGACCTGGTTTAATCCCTAAATACCCCTGTCCCCACAAAAAGGAGGGCTACCGAGGACAGCCAGTCAAGCATCCTCCCGTATTGGTTACTATCTCTCAGCACATTATAGCTATTCTAATGAATGAGTAACCAGTAAGAAATACTGCTTCTTGATGACAGACTTAAAGAAGGGTCACATTATTAAAACTATTAGTAGAAATACAATTTCCCATATTAAGCAGAAACCAAATGTGATCTACACTGCTAAAAGTTCAAATGACTATAAATAAAGTAGTTCAGATGTAAAAATCAAACCAAAGTTTAGACATTAAAAAGTCTGGATTTATTTATTGGGGGAACCACACCCAGTGGTGTTCAGGGATTACTCCTGAGTCTGTGATCAGGGATCACTTCTGCTGGTGCTCAGAGAGGGGCGGAGGGTACTGGGGATTGAACTGATTGGACACATGCAAGGCCTGTACCATGCCCACTGTATTATCTCTCCTGCCCCCAAATCTGGAATACTTATATTAATGAAAATTTTAGGGCTGGAGCGATAGCACAGCGGTAGGGTGTTTGCCTTGCGCGCAGCCAGCCTGGCCGAGCTGGGTTCGATTCCTCCGCCCCTCTCAGAGAACCCGTCTAGCTAACGAGAGTATCTCGCCCGCACGGCAAAGCCTGGCAAGCTCCCCGTGACATATTCAATATGCCAAACACAGTAACAACAAGTCTCAAAATGGAGACATTACTGGGCCTGCTTGAGCAAATCGATGAACAACGGGAGGACAGTGTTCGTTTGTTTGTTTTTGTTTGAAAATTTTAGCAAGAGTTATTTAATATCACCCTGAATAATTGCCATCATATTCAACAATATTTTTACCAAATATTCTATGTTGTCATTTTATATGTTATGCTGTCATTTTACTTCAAAGCAAAAAGAAACTTACTTCAAAGTAAAAAGAAATTTACTTCAAAGTAAAAAGAAACTACTTTCTATATATAACAGGGGAGTGGATTTGGTGGTGGGTAGAAAAAATGCAAATAAGCAAAAGTATGAGATTCAAGATAAAAATTTCTGTATTGACGTAACACAGTATCTATAAAACATAAAAGGATAGAAACAACATTTAAACCATTCATTTTCTTTTGATCAGACAATGACTGCCTCTCTTTGAAAAAATTATTTTCTGCTTTATCATATTCTTTATTGATTATCTTATTTAAAGTTTTCTTCTTTATTTCAGAGTTAGCAGTATGATAGCCTGAACTTGACATAGGTAACTATAAAACATATAGTTGCTTGTGATTATTAGGATAACTACTTTATTCCCCCTCCCCAAAATATCCTCAGTGATTCAGCCTCTGCTTTAACACATCAACTTCTATTACCATGAAATCAGAAAATGAGAAATAAACTGCTTAGGGAGCCAAACTGAGCCTGATGCCTGCTTTCTTGAACTGACACATCATTTATTAGTTTTAGAAATACAGCATAATGGTAGATGTATATAATACTGTAAAACTGTAAGTCTAGTTAACACCCAAGTATTGAGGGGCCAGAGCAATAGTACAGCGAATAGGACCTGGGTTTATTCTCTGGCATCCCATATAGTTCCCAGAGCCCACCAAAAATGATCCCTGAGCGCAGAGCCAGGAGTAAGCCCTGGTGCAGCCCCCAAACAGAACAAAGCCGAAGTGTTGAAAGAATAGCTACATTTTCCAGTCAAACCTTTGAGAGATTTGAGTAGTGTTCACTGAGCTGATGCTCATCTAAATCATAATCTCACTTGTGGGTTGAGCAATATGAATAAGTTCACAAAGAATCTTGAGGCTTCTTGGTTTAACATTAAAAAGAAAGTGATAAGTGTTTAATTTCAGGAAATGATGCTATGACACTATTTTTCTATTCTACCAATAACAAAGAGCTTCCTTTGTAAGATAGTTATTCCCATTAGCATGTTTTTTATACTCACCTGTAAAACGTGAACGATGGTTTTATAGAAAGAAGGACAAATGGCACAACTGTGTAACTTATTGCTATTTGAGTTATTATCCATGTTATAACATCATATAATAATTTAAGTTGGGGAGGTTCAATGAAATAATGTCTAAAGTTATTTCGCATCTGAAAGAAACAAAAATATGTGGTTTAACACTGCTTATAAAAGTACAATGACTATTTCAACTAGTTCAACAATGAGAAATAGGTGAAACTCACTGCTTGTAGTAATTTAAAACTTGTAGGATATGGGGAAGTAAAAGCTTGTAGAATACGGGAAAACTAAAAAAATACATGTATAAAAACATAGTGAGAGGATAATAAAGCACAGAGGCAAAGTGTGTGAATCCGAGTAAAGGGCATGAAAAGACTTCTTTACAATGTTTTGATAGATTTAAAGTTTCATTTAATGAAAAGTAACACCCTCAAAATGCTATACAGAATTCCTTAAATAATATTTAGTATGGTATACAAGGCACATAAGTATGGTACATAAGGGCTGAAGTGATAGCATAGCGGGTAGGGTGTTTGCCTTGCTTGTGGCCAACCCGGATTCGATTCCTCTGTCCTCTCGGAAAGCCCGGCAAGCTACCCAGAGTGTCTTCCTGCACAGCAGAGCCTGGCAAGCTCCTCGTGGTGTATTTGATATGCCAAATACAGTAGCAACAAGTCTCACAATGGTGATGTTACCGGTGCCTGCTCGAGCAAATCGAAGGAGAACGGGAGGACAGTGCTACAGTACATAAAATTCAATCTATATTCAATTTTTTCTAATACTATGAAGACATCCTTACTTCTTAAAACTCTGCACTTACAAAAGAAAAATAGTTATTTTATACTTGAATGGCCCCTTTTTCTTCACTTTTCTGGTCTAATATGTTTCTAGGTGAAAACTACCCCATAGAGCATAAAAGCCAAGTTGATATTTCAGAAGTGCTTTATGTTTGATTCACAGTGTTGTACACGAAGACCATCACTCTAAGTGGCCAGCACCTGTCACTGACCATTTCTTGTCTGATCATGCTCCAGCAGCGATCTGCTCTAACCCACTCTGTCCACCAACACCAATCAATTTTCCTGAGTTACGGCATTTTAGCACTTCAGTCCCATTCTTAGAAACTTTGCAGATAGAAGGAGTAGGCTTTTACTCAGTTTGACGTCCAAGTTCCTCTGTAATTCCCATTTCTGTCTTTCCAGAATAATTCACTATTGATGCATACATGAGGTTTCTACATCAGCAGATTTACCTGTCTTTCCCAAAGACACCAGATTCTTTCATACTTGACTTTGCTACTGTAACTTTCATGCTTAGAATAAATTTTCTATCCTTATTACTGCACACTACCCTCTACTAAAATAACTTTCATCTTTCAAAATCTAGATCCAACCACATTTTCCAAATGAGGAAAAATATCTCTGGTCTCCAAAAGGGATTTCTTTACTATTCCTAATGTCCTGTCTTTTAATAAAACTATGCAGTCTATTGTATATGCCTTGTGGAGAGCTTGTGCATGTAACACACATATGCTATTATCTTCTGGTGGTTAGTGGTTTGTAATCTACTTATAAACCACCAGGAAGATAGAGCCCTTAACTAATACTTCTCAATATTCCCCTTATATATTCTCCACAGGATAACTTTACTCAGTATTTGATTGTTGGCATCTTTTCTGTTAGTGCCTAATAAGCTTATTCAATATTGTTTGTTTGTTTTTTAAGTCTCACTTTCCTCTAATTGACTTTCAAGGACTAACACTAAATTGTCCATCATTTTCCAATTGTGTCACCAGCCTACTTCTCAAAGGCACAAAATATGTTTTTAAGTCATTTTTTAGGACTCCTTAAAAAAATCTGTAATAACAATACTTTGTGGGTGTAAGTTCTTCTCGGGTGCACCAAGTATAAAACTCCATACGGAGCAGTCAACAAACAAGCCACAAAGGAGCATCACTTCCAACCAGAGTAGAGCCAAAGGAGTAGGGTCTGCATGGGAAAGGATTTACTCGGGCCCACTCAGGTAGACTACCACTAAAGTATACAATGAAATTCTTGATACTCACCGCTCGAGCTGCTAATGTCATTACTACTCCTGTCAGAAATGTCAGATAATATCCTGGATAGACTCCATGCCAGATGGCAGAGAGAATAAATGTCTGTATAGTTGGACTCAAGGAGGCTCGTTCGTAGCATACCCTAGAAACCAAACAAAACAGAGAGCAAATAAGAGTGGTTAGAGTACACAAAAACCCTAATAACCATGCCTTATTACCCAGAAATATTTAGAGTACCCAGAAAAACAACTGAAAATTATTTTAGGCAGTAACGATCTATGATCTGAGGAAGAATATTATAAATAAGTGTCAAATTTATGAAAATAAATGTACTGCCCATCTTTTTACTATATGAATTAAAACGATCATTTCTACTGTTTATAAATATATATTGTTACAAAGATATTTTAATATTATAGATTGTTTGTTTGTTATGGGGCTACACTTGGCTGTGCTCAGGGTTCACTGCTGGCTCTATGCTCAAGGATCATTCCTAGTAGTGAATGGGAATCATAAACAGTGCCGTGGATCAAACTCAGGTTCGATGCATGCAAGGCAAGTGACTTATGTGCTGCATTATCATTTCTCCCCTCCTCAATTATTTTTAATTTGCATTGTTTTATTTTCTTCAATAACAATAACAATTTTCGTGTGATCTAGTAACACTATTTTGTCTGACAAGTAGACGTGCTTAGTCTTGTTTTGAGTGACAGGGATAGTTACAGGGGTTAAGGTTCTTGCCCTGCATGCAGGAGGCTCTAGTTTGATCCCTTGCACTGCCAGGAGCAACACCAGTACAGAGCTGGGAGTAGCCCTGGATATACTCCAACCAGATAAAAAAGTAAGCAATAAAGAATTTTGTTTTTATGTTTTAAGATATGGGGCTGATGCGATAGCACAGTGGGTAGGGCGTTTGCCTTGCAAGCAGCCAACATGGCCGACCCGAGTTCGATTCCTCCGCCCCTCTCGGAGAGCCCAGCAAGCTACCGAGAGCATCTCGCCCGCACGGCAAAGCCTGGCAAGCTAACCATGACGTATTCAATATGCCAAACACAGTAACAACAAAGTCTCACGATGGAGACGTTACTGGGCCCACTCGAGAAAATCGATGAACAACGGGAGGACAGTGACAGTGACAGTTTTAAGATATAGAGAATTAAGAGAATTCAAGATAGGGCACCATGTTCCATTGGGAATGAGACACACCCACTAAAAATTTCTGTGCAATTACCTCACTTTTTTCTTTTACAATTGTTATATTGTTATTGTCCATTCACCATTCACCTTCCCATGTCCATTTGCCAAACCCATATTCATACATCTCAGTGCAAGTAACTCTTTCCACTTTGTGCCCACAAGTTTCCTGCTCAATATTTTTCTATCTTTTGTTTGTTTTGTTTGCTTTTTAGGGCACTGGTGCCATACATGACGGTGCTTAGGGGTGACTCCTGGCTCATGCTCGGAAATTGTTCTCGAGGTGTCTCAGTGGACCCTGCAACACTAAGAACAGAATCCAGACTTCCTGCTTGAGCTCTGGCCCTTTGAATTATCTCCCCAGTCCCTACTTGAGCATTTGTATCCTTTACCACACAAGAGAAAAGCACAAGTCAGACCACTTTGCAGCCTTTTAAAAGGATGGTGAATAAGACTCTGGCTGCAGACACTAGGAATTTTTTGTCTTATTCATCACTGTATTCAGTGACTAATCTATAATGATCAGTTGAATTGAAATATTTTTAAACTAGAGCTGTTCTGGAAAATCCAAGGCATATTTAGTGGTTATACAATCATTGTAAAAGAAACAAAACTCTGATGAATAAGAGCAGGTCGCTGGTCTCAAAATGGTTTCAAAACTTGGTAAATGCCTTAACAGCCAGGCAGAGAGGTGGCTGACAGCTAAAGTCAGAGTCAAGTCAAACAGTTCTCAGGTCTGACAGTGCCTGACTGTTTTGAAACAGTGTTTCCCAGTCAACACCAAGGTCACAAGTCAGCTTGCTCACCACTCACTCAACATACTGCAATTTAACCAGGAATGTGGACTCACTGAAGCTCAGTTTTAAGGATTATATGCCAAAGTACAGCTACAGAATATTCTTGAAGGAGCATACCTTTTGAGCCAGAGAGCTGTCTGAATGTTCCAATTATCAAGAAACATCTTGAAACTTGTTGACATCTGAAAAATAAGGAAATAGAGTTTGGGACCCACAAATAGAGAAGTTTTAAGTCTAAATAATAAAGCTTTGTCATGCTAAAATAGATTGACAATGATAGTAGCATTCTACTATCCTTAATGTTGTTTTTTAAAAATAAAAAAAATTCATTAATATTACAGTGGGGTACTTTTTGTGGCTTTTTGGGCTACACCCAGTGATCCTCAGGGGTTACTCCTGGCTTTGTACTCAGGAATCACTTCTGGTGGTGCTCGGGGGACCATATGGGATGCCAGGGATTAAACCTGGGTTCAGTCACCTGCAAAGCAAATGCCCTACTTGCTGCATTATTGCTCCAGCCCCTAATATAGTTTTAAAGGAATTGTTTATTTCAGGGAATGTAGAATGCCACTTTTTTCTCCTATATGTTAACATTTATGGGAGATGTAATGGAATCATTACAAGGAAACTGCATAGAGTATGTAAATAATCTTACAGGGCCTTTCAATGTCTCAAGAACTACACAGCCACAACCACTGAAGCTGCAGTCTCTCAGGATTCTCCCTTCATTCACTTCTTACCTTCCTAGCTGCCTCTTCCTGAGTCTTGTTCCCTCTCCTGGAACTGCTACTCCAGGTTGAATACATCTAATGTTTTATTTCTTTCCCATCTCTTCACTCAAGTTTCTGCCACAAAAACAATCCTTTAACCGCAAAACCTCTGATCACCTGATCTCTACTACTTCCCTACGTAACTTGTTCTTTTCGTTGTTGATTCTATGGTTCTATTACTTATTATTCTCATTAAAATCTTTCATACTGTTGCCTTTTTAGCAGATCTGAGTGTTGGGGTAAAATCTCAAATAAAATAATGGTGGGTCTGGTGTCAAAATATTGAATGTGATCAAAGTAGAGAGAGAGTAATGTGGAAATCATCTGCCCCACAGGTAGGGGGAGGGTATACTGGGGTTGTTGGGGGTGGAGAATGGGCACTGGTGAAGGTATGGTGTTTCTTTGTATGACCGAGACTTAGACCCAAAAGCTTTGTAACTGCTCTCACGGTGATTCAATAAATAAGATTATAAAAAATGAAAAAAAATCTTTCATAATCTAGTTTCATTTTCCTCTGAATTTGCCTGTCAAAATCCATATCAAACACACAACCCAACTTTCCTACTTGTAACATCTAAACACTGAGCACAGATACCTTATAACAATCAAGACTTTTGTCATAAATTCCATGCTTCTCAACCCACCAGTAATGCTTTATTCTCTAAACAGCTAGTTCTCCAGGGATGATACTGGATGTAACATCCATTAGAATTATCCTTAATTTTTTTTGTATATCAAAAATAGATAACGATCAGAAACTTCATAAGGGCAAACCTAATACTTCAAAAAATTCCTCACTTAGTATTTTTGGCTTAACAACATCCTCCTTCCTTCATAAGCAGCAACTTGGCCTCCTGTGTTATTGAGATAGTATTGAGCATTAGACTCCAAATTATTACTACTGAAACTACAAACTCAACTGCATCCTTACTTATTCCTTTGCTCTTTTCTGTCTCCATAATAAAAATAGGTCTTCTTATAATCTCTCTACCTGGCATCTGCATCTCCAGTTTTATTTATTATAAGGCTGCTGGCCAACATTTCCTCTAAATTTAGGTAATTCCTAGGACTGGGGTATTCCTTTCCACAGGCTTCTACAGACACGTGGACCTTTGGTTTTCTATTTCTTTCTATGGCTGCTCCTGAGCATTAGTGCTGCTCATGGGGCTCACTTGCTCAGTGGTCTAATTCTGATATTTCCCAAATTACAACCTCAAACTCAGATGTCTGGAATAACTACCACTCATCTGCTTGCTCGGGCTGGAGCAATAGCACAGCGGTAGGGCGTTCGCCTTACAAGTGGCCAACATGGCCGACCCGAGTTGGATTCCTCCGCCCCTCTCGGAGAGCCAGGCAAGCTACCGAGAGTATCTCGCCCGCACGGCAGAGCCTGGCAAGCTCCCCGTGACGTATTCGATACGCCAGACACAGTAACAACAAAGTCTCCAATGGAGACGTTACTGGGCCCGCTCGAGCAAATCGACGATCAACGGGAGGGCCTTTACCTTTAGCTTTTACCTTTACATCTGCTTGCTAAACAATTCAGCAAAACCTGAAATGGTACACATTTTCTTTCCCTACAGACCAGCACCATTCTCTGTTCCATATCTCAGTGAAAAGTATTGCCATGAGCTAGATGTTTAACATGAAAGGCCAACACTACAATTTGTGTTTTTTACCATCTGAAGGCCTTATTAAAATAAATGCTCTACCTTCTTTCTTAAATACAAATTAAAACTTTGAAATTGTCAGTAAGTAAATTAATTTTCAACTATATGGCAGCCTTTTCTATTTGTAAAATCAATTGAACAAACTTCTGTAGAGACTTAGTGCTACTGTTTGTCTGATGTAACACCAAATGCGAGCTGGTGGTTGATGCATCTGCCTGTGGGACATCCAACATGAGCCACTGGTGCTATGTACTGGTGTCCATATGTTAAATCTGACATATGGGTATGACTTGCTCTTTTGCTCATTCCAGTATTTAACCAAGTTCAACTAAGTGTCTCAAACAGCTCTCTTGGATGTTTTTCTCCAGTCCCACAGTCATTACTCTGGGTTTGGTGACAACGTGAAATTAAGGTGAGCACCTTTCCAATACATCAATGTTGTACAAAGGTAACGTCTTTCTACCTCAAGCAGCTGGTTCTTTCTTAAGCTCACAAATGAGGAGTCCACCTGCCATGTATTACCTATCCACAGGGCCCTATTTTTCTTATATAAAAGTTCAGAAATTAAGATGGCCTCTAGGACCACGGATGAGTTAACCGCTTGCTTTAAGCCCTGTACTAACTGTCTGGCCCCTGGGCCTCTATTTCTTCGGGCCCATCATCACCACTTTCACGTACCCTTACTCCCTCAGGCTGCTCTTCCTACTAGGTCTAGCTCATACTGATTCTCTTGGGTTCAGCGTAAGAGTGTCTTTCTTCCAGAATTCCTTTCTTTCCATCCACATTATGTTGAATTCCTCCTTTACAAATATACACACTCTACAGCTCTGATCAAAATCTGCCTCCTCAGATACCACACGAAATTAAAGAAAGCTCCACGAGTACTCAGGTTGTATGTCCTCATTCTCTGGGTACCCAATGTGCAGTGAACATCTTTGCAAACTGATAGGGGCTAAATGAAAAACAAATGAGTATTATTAAAAATTGTCCAATGCAACTCTGGTACATAACTTACAATATATCATAAACTATGAAAGCCCTTAATTATGGTACTTAAATCATGTGGTAAATAATAGATTACTCACCTCTATTTGCTGAATTCTCAGATTGGAAATTAAATCCCAATGAGCTACTCCATTTTTGTCATATCCTCTGAAACCAAAGCCTGCAGCATTATTAATAGCATCCGCTGGAGTAAATAAAGTGAAAAAATGTATTAAGACTTCTGTGTATAATCTTTTATGTAACAATCTTCTATGTTCTCCAGTAGGTATGTACTATATACTATGCTTCATAAGAGGTCATAAACATAATTATATATAATGAAAAGAATTATGCCACTAAGGACAATTAGGTTAATTAACAAAATCCAGGCAATAAGCATGAGTTGAGGGCAGGTGGATTTAAAAAGTTTCTTAGAACCAGTAAACTAAAGCTGGACTTAATATAAGAAAATTAATTTCGTATCAAAATGCCTCAATGTGAGCTTCATGCCCAATTCAATCAGCTAATCAATGGCTGAATAAATAGCAGTACTCCTACATAAAAAACAAACAAACAAACAAACAAACAAAAAACCAAAAAAACAAAATGCCTCAATGATGGACTATAGCTGAGTGCCCAGCTAAAAGGGATCTGCTAAAAGGGATGTTCTTTCTGGGATAACCTGGAATAGTATCTTTTTAAACAGTGTATTTGAGGTTATTATAGCTAGGATTATATAACTGAAGCTAGTACTTTAATTAATTTTCTTTAATAGTTCCTCAGAACCCTCTCATGTATACATTCCAAAATTTGTTTCATAATCCTTTTCATCACAATGTGTGAACAATTATTTTTTTGTTTTATAAGCTGTACAGGAAATTTCTGCCAAAAATGAGTTCCCTTCTAATCAACTAAAAAACTGGATATATTCTACGTTGTTTCATGACCAAGAAGGGAAAAAAATTGAAATCCAGAAAAATCTGCATGGAAATGCATCCTTTATTATTTTCATTCGTACTGCTGTTTTTTCTTTTCTTAAAAATATTTATTTTTTTTTATTGAATCACCATGAGACACACATTACAAAGTTGTTTAGGATTGGGTTTCAGTCATATAATGTACCGTCACCCGTCCCTTCACCAGTGTACATTTTCCACCACCAATATTATACTGGTGTTTTTAATGTGTCAGATGAAATTTTTAAAAACTGTATCTTGAGGTGGGGGCGGGGGGAAGAAAGAAACAGCAAGATTTATTCTTCTATCAGTTTTAATGAGATCATAGCCACTGGCTAAGTATGCACCTTGAAGGGAAGTCTATGAATATACTAACATTTATGTTCAGTATAATTAAAAACTGAGAGTACAACTAATAAGGGCTACACATGCATACAAATGGCTGTTGGACAACCCCTGCCTCCCTGTGGTCACTGCTTCTCACCAGCACTGCTGTTTCCACATTCTTCATTTCTCTTGGCCTTCTATAATCTGAGAGCAAACCCAACTCCTTACCAACCTCTCATCTCACAAGAGTGACTGAAGGCCTGGCCAACAGTGACCCAAAGAAAGGACAGATGGCAAATGCAACCTTGGGTATCTATCTCTATGTCCCTTTACCCCCAACTCCCAGTGTAAACCCAGTCTAATGTTAGATGTTCTAATTCTTAAAAAACCTTGCAAGTTTTCATTAATGTAGGGATGAATAAAGTAATCCGTGATTTGATTGGAATGTTTTTTTGGGAGGGGCACCCCTAATGGTAATTCAGAGGCCACTGCTGGCTTGTATGCTAGCAGTGACTGTTGAGGTATTGGGAGGATCTTATGTGGTGCCGGAAATCTGAACTAGGGACAGGAGGATGAAAAGCAAGTGCCCTAATCCCTGTGCCAGTAATTTGTGACTTAAAAAAACCCTGACCATTAAGATCTACTTTAATCTGTTTCAACATGGACTAAGACTATCTTTCAAACTTGAGTTAAAGAGAAAAATTTTCTGAGATTCCTAGAAAACAAATTTAGACAATAACCAGCAATGCTTGTGGTTCCTGGGGGACGGTGTGGTGCCAGAGATGATATTTGGGGCTCTAGCGGATAAAGCAGGTGCCTCGGTCCTCTTAGCTTTCTCCCTAGCTTCAAGAAATCACTTTAAAAAAAAGAATTAAGAGATGAGGAAGAGCAGGAAGAGTCACAGGTTAAGGAAATCTAGCACCTGGGGATGGAGAGATAGTTCAGTGGGTAGGGTGCCTGCCTTGTACCCAGTCAATCAGGGTTCAATCCCTGGTACCCTATATGGTCATCCATGCACCACCAGGAGTGATCCCTGAGCACAGAGTCAGGATAAAGTCCTGAGTACAGCCAGGTATGTACAGCCAGATGCCCAAAAACCAAGGGGAAAAAATAAAGAAAAAGAAAAGAAAATCTAGGAGCCCGAATTCCGAATTCTCATTTAAGTAACTCTGAATTAAATGTTTAAATACTATAATCTGGGTATTCATATAGTATTACTGAAACTGTAATTAAAAACTTATTACTGAGATGCTTATATACCTGATACATTACATACTTATATTGTTCTTAAAATTATAATCAAAATGCATAAATGAAATAAATCATTTTGGAATTCTTGGATTAAAAAAAACACATTCTTGAATGTCCAGGTATATTTAACTCTAATTTGAAAATTAATCATAACTATGTATTTTTTTCAAACAATAGTCAGTGGGAAGTAGAGGTGATGAACTTGTTCACACAGGAACTGAAGTGTCTTTCATTGTTTCTCTGCATCTCTTTTGAGTGACAAAGAATCAGAAATAGAATAGGCATTCAATACATAATTGGCCTGCTTAATTTTATCCCATATATAAACATGGACTTTATCAATTAGCCATTGGTGTAGTTTTAGGATTAAACCCTTATTTATATGCATAGTCAAATTCTTTGCAGAGATGGCCTTAATTTTTTAACTTGTATTTAATCATACAGCCTCAAGAGGGCACTCTCCTGGCTACCTGTAAGAAAGATACACTTGAATGCACTAACAGAAAGTTAATTTACATGTTACTTACCTAATGTCCATGCAAAATAGTATTTAGGTCTGGCAGCCAAAAGAGAGACATAAAGATAGATAATCTTTGTTGGCCATGAAGCTGTAGCTTGAAAATGCTCATCAATGTTGTACTCGACAGGTAACGTTTTAGAGATGGTCAAGTGAAATAATAAGGAAAGTCCACAGACCAAGAGCTTCTGAACAACAGCAATCTGCAAATTTAAGACAAGACTTTATCAACTGAATCCATCCTCCTTTTTAACTCATTTTACATGCCACTGCTGAATAAATCTTCCTGTATGGAGCAATGATCCTTATACCTATTTACACATTGTGCACAGTCTTTTCAGCCCTAAATTTCTCACTGTACAAAAACTTTGAGCTTTATCTCTAGCTCCTACCTCTTGATTTAGGATGACACTAGAAGCCAAAATTTGCATTTTCATAACTTTCTCTATAAATAAAAAAAAATCCCTTCACTGTGCAAGGCCCTAAGTTTAAATTCCCAGTACCACATAATTCCCTAAGTACCTGCTGGTAGAAACCCAAAAGAGAAGGAGAGAAACAATGAAAGACACACTTCAGGGCTGTGCAGCACAGCACTGCTGCTCTGAGCACCAAATGGTCAGGACCGCATGTCCAGAACAAAGACAGCAGGAGTGAACCCAGGTCCCTGAGCACTGTGAGGGTACAACCCACACCCCCCAAACCTAAATATCATCATTGGAGCATAAGTGTAAATAGGCACTCCCAAAGGCACATTGGTAACTCTTTGCAGTTGGATTTTATGTTTCTATACACACACGAACATATATAGTTTCCTCCATTAGGCTCTTTTAAGTATTTTCTAAATTCTAGGAATTTCATAAATATTATTTTTATAATAAGGAAGTTACACTTTTCTTTAGATAAAAATCAAAGGAACTATAAACCTGAGAAAAGCAAAAGATTTCCATAAGAGACTGATGGAAAGTAAAGACTATTCTTTATATTACCCTGGTAAAGTTAAGTTACCTTGAAAGAACCCAACTCAGATTTCTTTTTTATATTTTTTAATAGCCAAGAATATTTTAATCTAATTCATTTAAAGGGGTATTTATAGGTTGCAAAGGGAAATGAAGCAAGTGGAAGAGAGAAAGAGTAGATCCAGATGAAGGGGTGTGACAAAATACTGGTAGAGTGTCTAGTGACCAAAAAATAATTAAGGGGGCTGAACAGATAGTTATACGGGTTGCATGTGTTCACCCCAATTCAATCTCTGGTACCACATGGTCCCCTAGACACTACTGTGCAAGGCCTAGGTATAGCCCTGGAAGCCCTGAAGGTCTCCAAGCACTGCCAGGATGAGCCAGGTGATCCCTGGAACCGTAGGCCCAGAGCAGAACCACATCCAACCAAGCACAGGGAATTGAAATGCCAGACTGGTTGGCTGAGAACCTCAGGAAGTGGCCTCCAGGCTCTGAGCAGTGCTTGGTAGCTGTGCAGCCCTCTTCCCATCCTGCAAAAATCAAATTAACAAAGTATTTTGCAAAGAAATAATATTAGAACACTTTCTAGAATAGTGCAACAAGAATGGCTCAAAGGCAAGGATTTGGCATGTGCCAGATTCACTGCACTTCTGAAAGACTCAGCTGTGATCGACTCTGGTTGCTTTTGGCAAGAAGGCCTGAAAAATCAAGAACCCTCAATGCAGTTGTTCCTAACTTTATTTCCTAACTGATTTTAAAACTTTCTCAAGGAAAGAAAATGAGGCCAAGATAGTCAAGGGGGACTAATGATTAACTCTTCCTGTGATCTATAAACTTTGAATCTATACCAAAACTAACATTCATCTTCACAGAAACATACCTGAAACCCTGCCGAATAAATCTTTCATAACAAGGGATAAAAGCCAGCAGATGACTGGAGACAGAGAGCTCACTGGGAGCCCTCACCAAGAAACAATCAGCTGCTATCAGAAAGAGACATCTAAGCTGTGGAACTTTACTCGGGGAGCGGGGCACGGAAGAGGGGGTTGTGCCAAACATCTGACCCCTGGTTTCCCACATTCCTTACAATCCTAAAAAGTCTCCATAATGACAGAATCTGAAGGCAAATTTCTGATGAGAGTCCCACCCACCTCTAGCAAATAGCTGGGGCAGGGAGATGGTTGTCAAGAGTGCTTCTTCTACCAGAAAAATACCTAGCTCATGGGAATCTACATCTGGCAGTTAACAAGCAAACCATATCCTACAGACAGAAAGCACCAAATAGACTTTACAAAGAAGACTCAGTAATCTACAGATCCCCACTGGCAGCTATGCTCCCTTGCTGCCCATGCCCAGCCAGAGCTGATCCTGACCCACCTGAGTGCATGATCTGTCACTGTCTGGGACTGGGGTCCTGGCATCCTCTTAGAACCCACCCGAGCACTTGCTCCCCAGATACATATCTGTGGGCTGAGGCAGCCTGGTGGTTGCTGGGCACCGGCAACCTTGAACTTCTAATTGGTTCCAAAACTGGTGCAAACATGCCTTGGGTACTTGCTATCTTGAACTACAACTACCCTGAAATACATCAGAGCAATGTAAGCTGCCTGAAGAAGAAGCAATCATACTTCTGAAATCAGATCAATGGGAAATAACTTAAAAAGGAGACAGTATGAGAGAATATTAGATAAAAATTCATATGCTAGTCAGAGTTAAAGAACAAAGCTTATGAAAAAGAAAAATAGGAGAATGAAACAGCAGACCAAAAGAAGTCGAGACAGTGGGCTTGAAGATAAAGCAGTAGAAACTATTCAAAATTACAGAAAACAACAAAGATAACATAGGAGCTACATGGAACAGGATCAACAGGAACAACATAACATAGGTAATTCAAGGCAGGGAGAGAGGAGAGAGATTCTTATTTGAAGAAATAATACCTTAAAACTTTCCCAAACTAAGACTACCAGCAGATTTTTCAAAAATTTTTTTAACATAAACTCTGTAGGCTCTAGGATATCTCCAACCAAGGATATTCTACATTGCTAGGTCATCACTCATACTTGAAGCTGGAACAAAGACTTTTTCAGACAGAAAGCTAAGGAAATTCCTTGTCATTAAGTTGATCACTAAATTCCTTAAGAATTTTAAGAAATTCTTTTTTTTCTTTTTGGGTTACACCTGGCAATGCTCAGGGGTCACTCCTGGCTCTGAACTCAGAAATCATTCCTGGTGGTGCTCAGGGGACCATATGGGTTACTGGGAATTGAATCCGGGTTTGGCCGCATGCAAGGCAAATGCCCTACCCACTGTGCTATCGCTCCAGTCCCAAGAATTTTAAGAAATTCTTATATTTTTTAAAAATTCTTTTGTTTTTTTTTGGGTCAAACTCAGCAATGCCTTGATTCAACATGAAAACTGCCAAATACGAAACAAACACCCCAAGTGCCAGTGACATTAATACTTCCCTTTTGTAAAGGGGGATCCATTTACTTTAAGTTATGTGCAAAATTATAAACTGCAACTGTATAATCAGAGTCCAATTCTTGATTCCGGGATCTTAATTATCTTTCCAATATTCCAGAATAAACTTCTGAAAAACATATACTGTACTCATCTCTTCTTTTTATCATGGCAGTGAGACCTCAAAGAATTAAAGGGCTAGCCTGAAGACAGATACAGCTTAATCAATGAATGTGATCCCAACAAACCCAGTTTCAAGCCTGAAATTTAACCTATTTTGATATAGCACATCTCAATTAATATTTACCAGTAATCAAAAGTGTGAGAAAGGGCAACTTTTTGGTATACGAATCAAAAGGAAAAAAAGAGATAATAGTTTGTATGACTGACTACACATTTATTCTTTTTCTCTACATTTGACAGTAACTTGGAAAGAATGACAATTCTTCACTCTAAGCCCCATATTCAGAAAACATATACTAGTCCCTTATATTGTTTCCCAATCTTTATGAAAAATCATCTCAGCAGTTTCAGGAATCCTGGCATTCAAAGAAAGTATAGATTATGGCTGGAAATGAAACAATTTGGCACAAACTCTGGGTGCTGCCTGGTCTGAATTCCATTTTCCCTACTGAAATCTGAGAAACATTGGTCAATTACTTTTTAGCCTGAGTCCTGTTTCCTCATCCACTGAATGTTAAGGATACACTAGCTACTCCTAAGGCCTTTGTGAGCATCGAGAGCAACTGTGTCAGGTACTTTCAAAGTACCTAGAACAGCAGCTGACACCTAAATTTCAGCTATCTAGATTGTTTTAAGTGTGGGACTTTGAGAAGGGTTTATGAGAAAGGCGATATTTAAACTAGGCCTTGAATAGGAATAAGATCTTAGTGGTGATGATCACGAAGAGAAGGAAAGCAGGAAAGGAAAAGGGCGCTTTCCATTTGTTGGACCACAAGTGTAAAGGTAAGGTAAAGGCCCTCCCATTGATCGTCGATTTGCTCGAGTGGGCCCAGTAACGTCTCCATTGGAGACTTTGTTGTTACTGTGTCTGGCATATCGAATACTCTCAGTAGCTTGCCGGGCTCTCCGAGAGGGGCGGAGGAATCGAACTCGGGTCGGCCATGTTGGCCGCTTGTAAGGCGAACGCCCTACCCGCTGTGCTATCGCTCCAGCCACCACAAGTGTAGGTAAGAAAAAAGGTCTGGGAAATAAAGTTGATTAGGTCCATGAGAAGTGCTTTCATGTACATTAGACTATAACCATAAAAAATTATTCTCACTAGAGAGAAAACAAAAGGGAATGCCCTGCCACAGTGGCAGGGGGGGATGGGGGGATGGGAGGATGGGGGGGGGGAGGGATATTATTCTGGTGGTGGAAAATGGGCACTGGTGGAGGGATGGGTATTTGATCGTGGTATGACCGAGATCCAAGCACAAAAATTTGTAAATCTACAACTGTACCTCATGGTGTTTCACTAATAAAAAAAATAAAAAAAAATTATTCTCACTAAAGATTTAAATTATTCTCACTAAACATTTTTGCTTCAGTAATTTTACTTTTGTTCCTAAATTATGAGTATAACTTTCACTAGGCATCAGTACTCTTGGTACAATGTCAAAAGTCATTTCTCAAAAATTAGTTTAAAAGGAATTTATGAATAAATCAAAATCTGACAACATTATTATATTTACATAAGAAAGACTAACCAATACATGCTATAGTTTCCACATGGTTCTCATGATCTTACATTTGGAGATGGCTCTGTTTTTTCATACTGTACTTCTTCTTTTCCATTTTCACCTGATTGTGCCATGTGATATGATCTGCCTTCAATAAATGTAATGTAGTCTTTGTAAGAACACAGTGGTCCAGCCAGGATGCCCATGAAGTTACAGTTGTAACTTAGATACTCCAGAAGACTTGGCATGCGCCTACAATGAAAAGATATGCAACTATGAGAGGTAACATATGTTTCCAGAAAGTTTCATCGGAATAATCATCAGCTATACCTCACTGCTCATAATAAGTTCCAAAATGAAAATACTCTTTGCATTTCATTTGCATCCATACAATAAAAGTGAAAAAGACTGTAAAGAAGCAATGTTAAAAAGCATTTTAGATCAGAGTTTCTACACAAATCTTTAAAAACAACTGCGGAGGGTTTCGACTTCATTACTCATGACACAGCAAATTGGATATAGGTAAGACATGATATACTCAAGGGGTTATGGGAGCCTGAGAAGGAATGCTTAGCCTAGTCAGATCTGGTGGCAAGGGGCTAAGCAAGGGAAGATTTGTCTTTTACAGGGAAAAGTTCTTCTAGAAAGACTCAGAGTGATGTGTGTTGAAGGCAGAGATCTGGAATCATGACAGAATAAAATTTTAAAGCAAGCTTTAAAAATTTGAAGGGATTGGTGTTGAGCCAATATAGGCCTGAAACTCAATCATAAACATCTTTGTAACTGTAATTCACAGTGATTCAATTAAAACAAAAAGTATACACACCTTACAGCTAAACCTCTCTGTGATGGAGTTAGTTCTTCATCCTTTCGAAACATGCCTGAGAAATAAAAATAGGTACTACAATCAATTTAGTTTTCTTACAAAGAAAGAGCTATATTTTTTCCACTCCCACCACTTGAAATTCATGTTTAAAAGGCCAAATTTGGTATGACCATTTTGTATAATTGGTACGTTTCTTTCTTGCCAGAACAAAGGCCCAGCTGTATGAAAGGGGGTTATGTAATAACCCACAGTGTCTAGGTATGCATAAGATAAACACGGAAGGCGGTGGATATGGCTTAGTTACTGGAAGAGAGCAAGTCTCACATGTAGAAGGGCTTGGGCTCTATCCCTGGAACTGCAACAAATAAATAGGGGCCAGGGTGGTTGTTCAGAAGTTAGGGAACTCTGGGGACCCAAAATCGGTGCCTGTCCCTAAATGGCTCCCCCGTGCACTTCTAGTTATGACCCTGGAGGTTCCCAGAACCAGGCCTCAGCAGCTTCACATGTTCAGGTCCTCACATTGAATTGTCTGGCCCAGCTGAGCATCACCAAAACTGCCTGAGCAATACTCAGGAGGCCACGAAGAGAAATAAATAATGGAAGTAACTGCGGAAAATTATGACGCTAAAAAGTTCCTCAGTGTGGGGGCCACTGTTATAGCAGTACAGCAAGTAGAGCGCTTGTCTTGCTTGTACATTTAATAGTAAATGCTATGCCTTTCCAAAAAGAAGTGTTACATATTTTCTGTTATTGCGTAACTGAATCAGCAAGCCTCAGTTGAATGAGAAGCTCAACTGCTCCTACATGATTCAAATGAATAAAAACTGATCTGTTGGGGCTGGAGTGATAGCACAGCGGATAGGGGATTTGCCTTGCATGTGTTCGACTGGGGTTCGATTCCCAGCATCCCGTGTGGTCCCCTGAACACCGCCAGGGCCAGGAGTAATTCCTGAGTGCGGAGCCAGGAGTGACACCTGTGCATTGCTGGGTGTGACCCAAAAAGAAAAAAAAAAAAAAAAAAAACCCAAAAACCTGATCTGTCATTTCATCATTCCTTTACATTTCTGCCCCAACAGTAAGGTATTACTTATGACTGTACATTTAATTTCAAGATCCTAAAAATCAAAGAAATTTGAAATAAGTCAACAACATACTTCAAAATATTTGTTGGTTTTTCCTAGCAGATGGTACAAGATGAACTATATACATGGTGATGGTGGGGCAGCAGGGACATTCTTGGCAAAGTACTCCCTCTGTCTCAGAAGGAAGGATTGGACTTTTGGGACACTGGCTCAGACTGTTAGCACTTCTTATGGCAAAGTGTCTATTCACTAGGATGAAAACTGTGAATATGAAAACGTTTACACTAAAATCTAGGTTAAGTGTGTGATTCTATATATAAGGGAGAAAGATAGGGGGTAAAACATCTAAATTATAATGGGAGTGTAACATAGAAGTGTGTTTATTAATCCTGGTAATAAACTCAATGAACACCAAATACCTATTTCCTTTATATTTTAAATTATCTTTCATATGAGTCATATGACTGAGTAACACTTTTTTGCTTTGTTTTCATTATTGAATTGTATACAAAAATATGACAACACTGATGGAAAATAATTACATCTCAGCTGAGTTAAATAGTTCTTCCATCTATTATGCAAATTAAAGCAACAATATCATTTCCATTCTTTCCTTACCTATAATATTTAAGAGCACATTATGGTAAAATATCAAATAAAAAATCATTTAACCATATTTTACATGATGAAAAATTAATTTCAAATTCTTACCATCATGAATTTCATAAGCCAAACTAGTAATCTTCTGGGTAATTATCATCATTGGGCTGTAAAAAATAAAAAATTTTAAGGGGAATATTTTCAATAATACTAATATTTTTAAAAAAACTTTCCTCTTATGATTACAAAATCCTTATTTTTTTTTTAATTTAAAAGGACCTGCAATAAATTTTAAAGGCTATGTTGGGGGCTCCTGTGTCTGAGATGGGTATAAGTGACAGCATTTGGACTTCTCCTGGCTTTTAGAAGCACTTATAAGGCTCTGCACAGGAAAAGAAACTCAAGCCAAAATAAGTTTTATCCACCCACTCCACTGGATGAGAGAAAATGTCTGCACACAATCTATCAGATAAAGGACTAAAATACAAAATTATAGATAGTACTCACAAAGCTGAACAGCAATAACAAAAAATCCACAATCCCATCCATAAATGGAGAGAGGAGAGGAACAGACACTTCCTCAAAGAAGACCAATAGGCATATTAAAAATGTGCTCTTCACCACTTATAATTAGAGAAATACTAATTCAAACAACAATTAAGAATGGCAGGTATCAGAGTCTGGGAACAGTGTGGCAGGGTTGTGGTAAGAAAGGAACCCTAATTACTATTGGTGGGAATGTCACCTTGTTCAAGCTCTATAAAAAACAATATGGAAATCTCTCCCAAAAAGTAAAAATAGGACTCCCATATGACCCTGCAATACCACTTCTTGCTATCTCCCCCGAAAAGGCAAAAACACTAATTCTAAGGATATATGTACATTTATGTTCATTGTAGCACTTTGTACAATAGCCAAGATATAAAAATAACCCAAATGCCTAGTTATAAATAAATGGATCAAGAAGTTGTGGTATGTATACAGAATGGAATACTATGCAGCTGTAAGGACAAAAATAATGCAATTTACCAGGACATGGATAGAACTAGAAAGTATCATGTCTCAACATAAGTGAAGCTGGTCATAAGGAGGAGGACAGATGTGGGATTATTCTCTGTGTGGGATATAAAGTACATAGTAAGGGAGCAACAGATGACAAAGACAGTAGAACTGGTCCACAGAACTGAGTCTGCTGTGGGGAAAGCGGTCATAAAGGAAAAGGTTTTTGGTACTCCGGAGGAGGAAAGTGGGTATTCTGGCAGTGGGTGTGATGTTGGAATGACACATGCCTGAAACCATCATTAACAGTACTGGTTGTAAGGGGAGAGGGAAGAGGAGAAGGAAGGAAGAAGAGGGAAGGGAAGAGGGAGAAGAGGGAGCAGCTCATTCTCTAACAAATGCTGTGTCAGCTCCAGGCATCAGCCCCCACAGAGATGACCACTGGGCACAAACTTGGACTCTGTTCTTCATCCTGCCCTGCTGCCCTGAGCTTTAGGGCTTAACTTAAAAAGGAAAAGTAAGTTTCCTAGATAAAGGAAACAGAGTCAAAGAGTTTGGGTGAGAAATGCGGAACAAATCCTGAGAGAAGTGGGTGGGGGTGGAAAGATGACTTGATAGCCATCAAGTCCCTGTTCTAGGAGCCAGGGTTCTGGGTGGGGGTGGGAAGAGCCCTTGGCAGATGCCCACAGTCAGGCAACAGGTGCACGAGAAAAAGACGAGAACTTTAAAATCATGCTTCATATAAGAAAATACCAATATTGTCCCACATTGTATAACCTCGAATGGGTTACTTAGGGAAAAAAAATTCATAAGAAACCCACCATTTTATGCTTTATCATATTAGCTTCAAGACAGTAATATTAAAAGAACAATTGTTATAAGTCATAGCAAAAATTTTGTAATTGCAATAAAACTAGGAGTCACCCCGAGTGAGCGGCAGGAGGAACGAAGACCCCAGCATGAAGATGATGCTCTTTCCCACCCACTGTCACTGCTCACAACAGAGCCAGGCAGGTATTGCTGCCCCCATCAGCAGAACCCCAGCTAAACACAGGAGAAAGGAGATGATTTCTGACGCCAGCGCATGCCATGAGGGGGCTGTTTCCGATATTCCCACCACTGAATATGAGGCACAGACCTAGGCCTATAAGAACTTACAGCTCATTCTCCAACCCCAAAAAGCAAGAGTTCATCAAGAGTCAGAGGATGGTGGCTCTGAGGGGAAGAGATTTTTACTGGGTTCCTTTAAAAGTCAGTTATTACATTTACACTACTTACTCTCAGGAAATTACTCTTCAGCAAGCTAATCCCTTAGGCTGTTTTGAGCACCCAGTTGCCATTTTCATTCTACAAGAACCAGGATTATAAAAACACCCTGTAATTTCCTTGGGGAGGGAGAAGGGGGTAAAAGTCACTTTTCCTCCCTGCCTAATTTCCCTCATCATTTAGTTCGCAACTGAATTATAAAAACCCCGTCAGTCCTCAATTCCAGTTTCCAGGTTACCTTGAATATTATACACATATCTGAAAGGGCTGGGGACATGGCTCAGCAGTCAGATCCAAGGCCAAACTCCCCCACACCTAGCACTGAGGCGTATGGCCTGGAAGCCCCCAAGCCTGCCAGTGTAACTTTGGTGGTCCCAGAAATGGAATAATTTGTCCTAGACAACTAAGGTGCACCAGGAATGTACCCCAGGTCCCACAACATTGTTTGGAAGCCCCCCCAAAGTGCTAAAATGATTATGAAGAATTTTTCTTTATTGGACAGTACTGGGCTTAAGCACCTGCCTTGCATGTGGCAGACGCCCATTCAATACCTAGCATCACATGGTCCCCTGAGCATCTCAGGTTAGCCCAGCGGCCCCCTATGCCAGGATGACCTGGGCTAATGCCCAGCACCGCAGGGCCCTCCCAGCACTGCCCCCTTGGGCCCTATCACTGAACTGACGATGTTGACAGAATTTCTGGGAAGGATCCCAGCTGCCCTGAGCACAATCTGAGAGAGACCCCTCCCTGAGCCCTATCTCCATCTAAAGCCAATAAAACTTTATTTTCTTGCAGAATAAAGTATGATGTACTTTATTCTGTATCATGTACATGTATCATTTAAAATACGTTTAATTATATTTAAGCAGACACTTGAGTATAATTAAATGTATGGCCACCACCAGGGGCTAGAGCCAATAGCACAGTGGTAGGACGTTTGCCTTGCACGCAGCCAGAGCTGGGTTCGATTCCTCCGCTGCTCTCGGAGAGCCCGGCAAGCTACCAAGAGTATCGCACCCGCACAGCAAAGCCTGGCAAGCTATCCGTGATGTATTCAATATGCCAAATACAGTAACAATAAGTCTCAAAATGGAGACGTTACTGGGCCCGCTCGAGTAAATTGATGAACAACAGGAGGACAGTGACAGTGAAAGGCCACCACCAGAAAACCCACCTTCCTCCACCAATGTTCCAACGACCCCTCCCAGCCTCCATGCCAAGGAAATGAAAAGTTACTCTTTCTATATGAAAGCATTTACTCTTACACACCTTAGTACTATTCTACATTCTCATCTAAGTTTGAAAGCATTTACGGTTTATAATTATTTGTTAACTTTTCTGTCACCTTGGACACTGCCTTACTTTTCCCTGCACCTTCAGTGCCTGACACACACGCAGGCGCAAAGTGCTGACTGGTTTGCAAAATGCCTCAAGACTTGATGCTGTCTCTTACTTAGGTACAAACACTGCATTTGGGTTGGAAGAAGTGGCAAGTGGTTCCTCTGCTAGTGGTCTAGTATGTCACTGGGAGCAGTGGGTAGGAGAGCAGAAGGACAGAGAACAAAACAAGGATGGACTGTGAAAGTATGTGATGAGTAAAAAGAAGAAAGTACAAAGGAAGAGTTAAGTGAAGTGACTGAAGAGAGTTCCAGAAAGACAACTGAAGGGACACATGGATAAGCAGGAGCATGACCAAGAGCTAGAACAAAGGAACGCGGGGTGAGGATGAGTCCTACCCTGTTATAGCAGAACCCAGTGGCAGAGAAGACACCAATGCAAACACTGGCACCATTCACAAAGAGATTAATCGCAGTTTTCTTCACAAGCACACTACTCATGAGCACTAGCTCAGTGACAGGGTGACACAATTATTTCACTCTTTCACTTACACCTTTATTGACATTTTGCCTACCCATTGACTTTGCACCTAGTGAAGCCTAGTGAATATTGAGTTGCTTCCTGGTTGAGGAGAACTTGAGATAAGCTGGCATGAATGAATGAGAAGGGCCTGCCTATTTCCTGAGCTTGGAGGCCAAGAGGCAGGGAGAGAGGCACAGCAGGCGCCAGGGGAATTTCCAGTGTCCCTGAGCATGGTTAAGGGGAGTGAAGGGGCTGCCGGTCCCCTTCATGAGACCTTGTCACTAGAGTTAAGTGAGACCCAGATACTTTCTTTGATAGGTACTCACTTAAGAATGTGTATAAATATGGGATCCAATTGTTCAAAATAAATGCTTCTCTGATGACATTGTTTCATGTAATATTTAAAAAAGAGAGAAGCATGCATCTGATGTAAAGAAGAACAAAAAAATCTATACCTGAAATTACAAAGGAAAAATGCAAAGGCTGAAAAATGTTGCAAATATAATAAGAACAGTAGGATTTGGTTCCATAACACAATAAAATTCTAATACAGATACATAGAATTAAAACATGAATACAAAAACAAAACCCAAAACCTTCACTGTCTTAATTGTTTCATTAACTCTGAGATGGTTCGGTTCTAAAGGTATATATTAATGGTATATAACAGCTATAGATACCTATTAGATAAACAAAACGGTTTGCCACCAGGCTACAATATATCCTACAAGAGATGCAAACTGTAAACTCCCCACTCATAGTCTAAATAATAAGAACTCATTCAATAAACAACACCCACCGAAGACAAATTAACTCCGCTTGTCCAATGCCCAATGACTGCAGTAGAAGTGACAGAAAAGGCCTTTGAATCATACATTTGATCATTTACACATTCATCACTTCACTTATTCAGTAAACAAGTTGTTTTGCGATCACATCTGGTAATACTCAGGGCTTGCTCTGGGCAGTGCTCACGTACCATGTGGCACAAGAATGAAACCCTGAGCATGCATTCAGCCCTCTAAGCTGTCTCCCTAGATTCCAGAAAAACAAATCTTTAAAGAATACTACAAAGTACCAGGTGCTGGAGATAAGGTCATGAACCAGAAAGGAGTTCTTGCTGTCTTGTCTCTTTCCAATACAATATTTTTTCAATATTTTATATTGGAAAGGAGATAGATCATAAGTGCGTTAGCAGATAAATACAGTGGGCCAGATGTTGCTCAGTGCTGAGAAAAATGAAGCAGACTTGGAGGAAAGGGTGTGTCAGGACATGAGAGATAATAAATAAGAGGTAAGTACACAGTACACCAGGTGTTGTTAAGCACTTAGAAGCATGAAGCAGGCAATGGTGGCGTGAGCAGGGAGAGGGTGTGCTGGGATATGGGTGAGAACTGGCCCCAAGCAAAAGGTGACATTGAAACAGAGAATTTATGTCAAGGAGCAAGTCATACAGATGTATGGGGTAAAAATGTTCCAGGAAAAGAGGAAAGCAAGGTCAACAGCCCCAGGTAGAAGTGTGCCTGGAATGCTGGGAGACTGGCAAGTCACCGAAATCAGGGCAGCGATGAGAAGGGCAGGGGCAGGAACCTGAGCCAGGCTGGGCAGCAGCTTTCCCAGGGAGCAAGGAGGGTAAGATATTCACTTGGATGAGGCCGGGAACTAAAGAGCATTTGGCAGAGGAGTGACTGGCTTTTGATGTTATGGCTCTGGGTTGAGAAGCCGGTGTACGGGATATGGGGAGAAGTATGGAGTTCTGAGCAGTTTGAGTGCACAGGCCATCTGAAGTGGTCCAGCTCTGGGTTTATGGTGATATGAGAATGCGTCTGATGCAGGTTTTGAGACCAGATGCCACCAAATGTGTGGCCAGAACATACAAATGAAGAATGGAGCTGAGTGAGAAGGAAATTCCGGTGGAACAGGATGAAGAACCAGGAGTTTGCTGCGGATATATGCAGTGCAAGACCCCTACCAGGGAACCAGGCAGAGAGGCAAGTCAGAAAACACAACCGAAATCCTGGCCCCACTTCTGATCAACTGGGCTGTTTAACTATTCATCAACAAATTATGGTCTATCAAGTGGGGAAACAGTATCACTGTATGAATAAATAAGACAACAATATAACAAATACCTTCACCAGTACCTGGGACATGGCAGGTGTTTGATAAAACTTTAATAACTACTGGAATTGCTAACCACATCAGAGACACTGAAGGGATGCAATAATTGCAAAGTGATAAAATTATTTTTATTTCTCAAAAGGGAAATATAGGCACATGAATAACTATGCAAAAGTGTCAATGAGGTAATCCGAGAAGCGTGCAGAGAGATCAAACTGAGACCCAGACAGAGGAAAACGCCTCAGACTGGAATCCTCCAGCTAAGTCTTTAGGAGGAGGGGGAGGAGAAAGAGGAGGAGGAGGAGAAAGGTGGCTGACCTGGCAACACAGACCTGGCTGCTCTCAGAGAAAGAGACAGAGTGGGTGATGGCAGAGCCAGCAGGCTCAGCACAAACGGTACAGGCCTTTAAAGGGTTGTTACCCACTCTTCAGAATCTTGAGAAAATCGGTTAATTCTATTACTGCTGTTCCTAATAATCTTGTTCCACTACATAGCTGTGTTTAGAGACAGAAAATCAGGGAAAAGGTGCGTGTAGGGCAGGAAAGAGATAAATCAGTCAAAGAACAGGTCCCCGCCTATTCAGACTCGGAGACTGGCACATTCATTGCAGGAGAATGTTCCTCTACCAAATGTAGGTCTAGGTGTAGGGAGACACTGGCACAGATGAGACGGGATCAATGGAACAGTGCTGTTCAGTGGGTGAATAATTTACATCCACCCTACTTACAACAGTCACCAACACAAAGGAAACAGAGGAAACCCAGCAGCCAGGGCCTTCTAGGCCTCCTTTCCCAGAATACAAAGAGGCTCTAAAATTAGACTTGACTTGAATACTACATTCTGAAAGGAGAGACAATGACGATCACACTGCAGCTTTTTAGACCAAATGTTCTATCTATCACTTCTTTTGCTTGAAAAGATGGTAATTTAGCTCAGTGTCTAAGCACCTAACAAAATGTTCAGCCCAGGCTCAACCTATCTTAGCTGATAAACACATCTGAGTAACAAGTATACAATATTTACTCAACATCTGAGACATCTACATAGCTCGAAAATATATTCTTCACTTGGATGGAAAATGATTTCACATGGATCTTTTCACAGAAGGATAGAACAAAAAATTAACGTATTCCAGCTGAATTACCTTCCTGTGCCCCCTCCCCCAAATCTGTTCCTACTTCCTTCTACAAGTTATTTATCCACCACAGAAAGCAAATATTGACCTCTCCTTCCGACTCATTACTATTTACTGAATAATCAAGAATGATTTCCCCAATGATCTAAATTACCACCATTTCTATTCTGTACACACTTCTCAGATGGATCTGTTTCTCTACTCTGGCTTTTCTTTTTGCCAGGCTTATATTTTAATAACAGCAGCATGTTTTTAAATTGATGTCGCTACTATTAAGGGATTATTATTCATAAAAATGTTACATTTGTCTTATTTCCTTCAAAAACCAACTTGAATTGTAACACACCTACACAGAAGAATTAGCATCGTCACAATAATGAATTTTACTATCTGGTTAGTAAGATGTTCCTCCAGCTAGTCCTCTCATAATCTATAATAAAGTGCTTCAAATGTCTTTTTAGCCCTGTGTTGATTTCAACACAGAGGTCCTGCAGACCATTTTTTATTTGTGTTATAAACTATTTTGTTTTCCATTGCTTTTGATGAAAAAAAAACACCTTTTTAAATTTGTCTTATAAACGATTTTCTGTTTTCCACTGCTTTTGATACTGGCATCCTTTTCTCTGCTATACTTTTAATAGGTAACTGGTGACATAAAAGAAAGCTATTTCATCATTTTATTATGTACACACTTCTGTCGTATCTGTTTTCTGAAACTAATATGAAGGATAAAAAATTTCAATAGCTTTTCAATCTCTTTGTAAAAAGAAACTAATTAAGAGGCAAATCCTTTTTAGCTAACCAACATTATAAAATGCATCCTGAACTACATGCACACAATGTATTCTATGTCTTGTAGAGGTCAGGCCGATTGGTACTTAAGTCTCCTCTGTCTTTGGTTCTTTAGCAAGAGCGTGTTTTTTCTTCCCCAGCCTTTCAGCTACAGACAACACAGAGGGAGTTACTGTATTCAGCTGAACCTTTTTCACACATTTGATTAGCTATAGTCACCCTAATTAGGGCCATATCTGCTCCTGTACTATTGCACACAAGTCCTCTAAATCTGCGAATATCTCATTATGGGAACAGCCTGCCCCTAAGATGGCTTCTTTTCTCTCTGAACCCATTTCAAAAACAATAACCCCAAAATCTTCAACTCCATTCTGCCAAGGATGGGTCTCTGAAGCCAATTCATCTTAGTTGAATGTTTCATCAGCTTAACAATGGTCAGATATTTTTTCTCAATACATTAAAAACGCTATATTGTTCTCTCTATAAGACAGTTACAATAGTTAAATAAAGTTTGAGATTTAAGCAAAACACTTAAAACCATGTCAGATGAAGCTGGATTCTAATATACATTTCTTATAAATGGCCCTCTAATTTGTGGGCAGTGTAGCAATCCCTTCCAAAACAAAGTGAGCCGAAGTGGTGAGCAGGCTCATTCTGTGCACACTTGCTATGAGGCATGTCCCCCACCAACTTAGACAGGAGCATCCCAGGCACCCCGAAGGAGCTAGAACCGCAACAAGGAACCTGGTTCACCACATAATCCTGTAGATCGTGGTTTCTCAGTCCCCTGTGAGTCACAGATATTCTAAGGGACCAAGGGTGAAAATCATATAAATGGGGGGTGGGGCAGGCACAGCATGAGAGCAGAAAGCCAACCAGTACAATGGGGGCCACAGGGAAGAAACAAGATGGAAAGGGGCCACAGTTAGAAAAGGTTGAGAAATGTAGGTAGCTGGAGAGTCGTTACTCTCAACTACATTTCAACTACTGGTGCACAGACTAGTGCTGGTCTGCAGGTGCAGAAAGGTTGAAAGTCACTAATCTACTGCCTTGGTTATAGCCCTGTGGACCAAGGCAGGTGATGGCTTAAAGTATTTAGGAAGTTGAAGAATCTGGTAGAGTACAAGAGACCTTCTGTGGGGATAGTAACATGAATGGGTCCCTGAAACAATACTGTGTTTTTTTTAAATTAGCAGTCAGAAGGCAAAAAGGGTTTAGAATAGCCTGGAAAGAAAAATAAAAAAGGCACTGACAAAGATCAAACCCAAGATATGGTGGTGAAAGTCTAGAAGCAGCTGGAACAGACAAATTTTGTATTCACACAAATCTACTCTTCTACACACAATTTAGCTATGCTATTATTACTATTAGTAGTAGTAGTAGTAGTAGTAGAAGTAGTAGTAGTAGTTTTGGGGTTCGCATGTGGTTGCCTGAGGCTTGCACCAAGCCACGTTGGCAAATGAGCTCAAGAGTTTTCGACTTCTTGTGGCTATCTCTCTCTTGGCATTCTTTGCACAATCATAACTATCTTTTTTTGTGACTATCTCTTTTTGTGGCTATCTCTCGGCATCCTTCGCACAACCATGGAGATGCTGAACCAGTCGATCGTAATCCTCATCAATGTTGTCAATGACGGCATCTTCCCAGGTTGCCGCAATAGTGCCAAAAAGCTCCCAGTTGGTGGTTGTTCTGGGAGTTCTCTTCTTAAACTTTGCAGCCCTTTCTCCCCGCTCCGTGAAGTAGAATTTTGCACGAAGGAGACAGTGGTCCAAGCCCATTTGGAATTTTGGGACAACAGTGACATCGGTCAGACAAGACTGTCGATTGAATATGATGTGGTCAACTTCATTGTGGAACTGTCTACCGGGAGACTCCCATGTCCAACGTTTAGATTCAACCTTCTGGAACTGTGAGTTACCATGGATGGTCTTGGTCGACATGATGATCTCAGACAGTCTTTCAAGCTGTTCGTTCCATTCTAGGCCAAGAGTCCTGATGTGGAGTTCTTTGGCTGATCTTCTTGGTCTTATCTTGGCATTAAAATCACCGATAATGATCTTGTAGAAGGTGTGGTCTTCTTTATAGAACTTCTCCGGCTCCATGTAGAACTCAATTTCTCCTTCATCATAACTGGATGTTGGTGCATAGACAATGAAGACAGAAACTGCCGGCAGTGAGGCACATCTATTCAAGTGTAATTGTCAGACTCGGGTTGTTAGGCATTTGAATGAATCAGTGTTTATGGCCAACTTTGTGTTGACAAGGACACCGACACCACCGAAGCCTCTTTTTTTGCATGTTCTGAAGAACAGTTCGAGCTCACAAAGCAGTGTAGAGAAGCGATAAAGGAAGAGTTCAAAGAGAGAAGAGCAGCAGTGCTCGTAGATGTGACAGAAGCTGGGAAAAGCACTCGCAACGCCCGCCTGTCCTTTGTCAACTACAAGACCAAGATGACTGCCCTCCGATGTCCTGATGGATCTATCACATCTTCCAGAAGGGCAATGGAGAAGAGCATCCATGACTTCTACTCAGATCTCTACGATAGCCATGTCCACCTGCCCAGATACCAAATTCCACAGGATGGGTATGTCATTCCCAATATTCTCTGAAATCCGAAACGCCATTTTGTTGGTAAAAAAGCGAACAGCACCCAGCCCAGACAAGGTCAGACACGAATTCCTGAAGAACCTGCTGTCAGTACTCATCAATACACTGGTGTGGCTCTTCACACATTACCTGTCTGAATGCAGGGTTCTGTCCCAGTGGAAAACCAGCAGGACTGTACTACTGTACAAGAAGGGAGACATCCACAACAATGGCAACTATGGCCCAATCTGCTTGTTGTCTGTCGTCTACAAGCTGTTCACTCGAGTCATTCTGAATAGGATTGGCAGAACACTAGATGAAGGACAACCATGTGAGCAAGCCAGTTTCTGAAAAGGATTCAGCACAATCGACCATATCCACATGATAACCAAGCTCACTGAGGTTTCTTGGGAGTTCAAGATGCCACTCTGTCTAACGTTCATTGATTTAAAAAAGACCTCTGATTCTGTTCAGACTGAAGTGGTCATCGAAGCCCTAGCCAAACAGGGCATTCAATGTGAATACATCAGGATCCTCTGTGAGCTGTACTGCGGATTCACTACCAGGATCTCACCATTCTAAAGGGGGGTGATCACTGACGTCAAGAGAGGGGTTCGGCAGGGTGATACCATTTCACCGAAACTCTTCAGTGCCACCCTCGAGAACATCATGCGATGACTGGAATGGGAAGGAATGGGAGTGAAGATTGATGGTAGACAACTACACCACCTCCACTTGCTGATGACATCGTTCTAATAATACCAAACATCAGCCAAGCAGCACAGATGCTGGCCGACTTCAACCGTGAGTGTGGAAAGGTCGGACTACAACTGAATCTCACGAAGACATGTTTATGAGAAACGGTCTTGTCCCTGATGTTCCATTCACTCTCAACGGGACAAACATCTCTGAATGCAACAGTTATGTGTACCTGGGTCAAGAAGCCAACATGACGAACGGCCTGGCACCTCAGTTGCACAGGAGGAAGAGAGTGGCTAGGAATGCCATCAAGAGCATTGAAGAAATAGCTAAGAGGACAAAGAACCTTCGGCTCTGGGCACATCTCTTTGATTCCACTGTTCTTCCTGAATTAATATACGCCTCAGAGACCTGGGCTCTATGAAAACAGGATGAGAACACTATTCGGGTCTCTCAAAGAGGAAACGAAATAGCTATGCTTGGAGTATCATGCTTCATTCAAATGAAAGAATTTGGAGTTCCAACATCCACTAAGGCGTTGAAAATCAGATGGGGTGGACACATAATGTGATTTGGAGACGACTGCTGGAGTTGAGCCATTACTGACTGGATTCCACGAGATGTCAAAAGATCGCATGGCCACCCACCTATGAGATGTTCAGACTTCTTTGTCAAAACCCTGAACGATCGGTTTGAGGCTGTTCGTGTTCCTAGAATGAGCAGATGCCATTGGGCTACACTGGCGCACAACAGGGATGAATGGAGATGTTACTGGCACCTGCTCAAGCAAATTGATGAGTAACGGGATATCAAGTGATCAAGTGAAGTTTTGGGGTCACACCAATGATGCTCAGGGCTTACTCTTGGATCTGAGCACAGGGATCTCTCTTAGTAGGGATTGGGGACCATATGGAAGCAGGGATAAAATTTAGGTCAGCCATTCAAGACAAAGGCCCTACCCACTCTACTCAGGCCCCAATGTTAAGTTACTTTTTTTTTTGAAAATTTTTTTTTAAATTTTTATTTATTTATTTTTTTATTAGTGAAACACCATGAGGTACAGTTGTAGATTTACCATTTTTTGTGCTTGGGTTTCGATTCTACAATGATAAGATACCCATCCCTCCACCAGTGCCCATTTTCCACCACCATGGATAATATCCCTCCCACACCCATCCCCCCATTTCCCCCTGCCTCTGTGGCGGGGCAATCCCCTGTGTTCTCTCTCTCGTTTTGGGTGTTGTGTTCTGCAAAAGAGGCATTGAGTGGCAAACATGTTCAGTCCATAGTCTACTTTCGACATGCATCTCCCCTCCTGGGAGGATCCTCCTAACACCCTTTATTTGGTGCTCCCTTCTCTATCTGAACTGCCCTTTCCCCTAGAATACCCGGCTGGCCTCTAAGTTATGGAGTAATCCTCCTGGTGCTGATCTCAGCTATTCTTGGGTATTAATCTCATAATTTGTTACTTTATATCCCCCAGATGAATGCAATCTTTCTATGTCTATCCCTCTCTTTCTGACTCATTTCGCTTAGCATGATACTTTCCATGTTGTACCACCTGTATGTAAATTTCATGACTTCATCTTTTCTAACAGTTACATAGTACTCCATTGTGTAGATGTACCAACGTTTCTTTAACCAGTCATCTGTTCTTGGGCAGTCAGGTTTCTTCCAGTTTCTGGCTATTGTAAAGAGTGCTGCAATGAACAAACAAGTGCAGATGTCACTTCGACTATACATTTTTGCCTCTCTGGGATATATTCCCAGGAGTGGTATTGCTGGGTCAAATGGGAGCTCAATTTCTAATTTTTTGAGAATCGTCCATACTGTTTACCAGAAGGGCTGAACCAGTTGACATTCCCACCAACAGTGAAGGAGTGTCCCTTTCTCGCCACATCCACGCCAGCATCGGTTGCTTTTGTTCTTTTGAATGTGGGCCAGTCTCTGAGGTGTGAGATGGTATCTCATTGTGGTTTTGATCTGCATCTCCCTGATGATTAATGATGTAGAGCATTTTCTCATGTGCTTTTTTGCCATTCGGATTTCTTCTTTGAGAAAGTTTCTGTTCATTTCATTGTCCCATTTTTGGATGGGGTTGGATGTTTTCTTCTTGTGGAGTTTAACCAGTATTTTGTATATCCTGGATATCAACCCCTTGTCAGATGTGTATTCGGCGAATATCCTTTCCCATTCTGTAGACTGTCTTTGTATTTTGGTCACTGTTTCTTTGGAGGTGCAGAAGCTTCTTAGTTTAAGATAGTCCCATTTATCTACCTCTGTTTTCACTTGCTCAGACAGTGGCGTGGCATCTTTGAAGATACCATTAGCTTCAATATCATGGAGGGTTTTGCCAACTGTGTCTTCAATGTACCTTATGGTTTCTGGTCTGATGTTGAGGTCTTTAATCCATTTTGATCTTACTTTTGTACATGGTGTTAGGCAGAGTTCTTAGCCCATTTTTTTGCATGTAGCCGTCCAATGATGCCAGCACAATTTGTTAAAGAAGCTTTCCTTACTCCACTTCACATTACTTGAACCTTTATCAAAGATTAGATGATCATATGACTGAGGGGAGATGTCAGTGTATTCAACCCTGTTCCATTGGTCTGCAGTTCTGCCTTTGTTCCAGTACCATGCTGTTTTAATTATTACTGCTTTGTAGTACAGTTTGAAGTTCGGGAGGTTGATTCCTCCCATTTTCTTTTTCCCAAGAATTGCTTTAGCTATTCGTGGGGGCTTATTGTTCCATATAAATTTCAGGAGTGTTTGCTCCATTTCTTTGAAGAATGTCATGGGTATGCTTATAGGGATTGCATTGAATTTATACAATGCTTTCGGTAGCATTGCCATTTTGACAATGTTAAGTCTCCCGACCCATGAGCAGGGGATATATTTCCATTTCCTCATGTCCTCTTTTATTTCCTGAAGTAGCGTTTTGTACTTTTCTTTGTACAGGTCCTTTACTTCCTTAGTTAAGCTGATTCCTAGGTACTTGATTTTCTGGGGCACAATGGTGAACGGGATTGTTTTTTTCATGTTGCTTTCTTCTCTCTCACTGTTTGCGTATAGGAAAGCCATGGACTTTTGGGTATTGATTTTATAGCCTGCAACTTTACTATACGAGTCTATTGTTTCTAGGAGTTTTTTGGTGGAGGTTATTGGGTTCTCTAAGTAGAGTATCATATCATCTGCGAATAGTGAGAGCTTGATTTCTTCCTTTCCTACCTGAATGCCCTTAATATCTTTTTCTTGCTTAATCACTATTGCAAGTACTTCCAGTACTATATTGAACAGCAGTGGAGATAGTGGGCATCCTTGTCTCGTCCCTGATCTTAGAGGGAAGGCTCTCAGTTTTTCCCCATTGAGGATGATGCTTGCTGTAGGCTTGTGGTAGATGGCTTTAATTATGTTAAGTTACTTTTTAAGAGTCCAGGGAAATAGCTCCAAAGTCTGGAGTGCATGCCTGGCACGAGCAGAACCCAAGCTCTATCTCTGGCACTGCAGAGTCCCCCAAACACTGCTAGGTATGGTCCTGGTGGCCCCCAGCACCACTTGAGAAGAGCATCATTAATTGGAGTGCTGAGCATCTAGCCTACACACAGGAACCAATATTGCCATCAGATTCCTGACCCCCCCTAAGCACTGCCTAGATGGAATCCCTGAAAATTACCCTTTACATCTGGTTACTGAATATGTAAGCACCACAGATTTTTTTCAATGATGTTTTGTGAATCACAAAACACAAGCTAGAGAAATGTAGTTAATGTAGGATTAGAAGTTAGAATGTTATCTGCTCAGCACCTCTGGCAGGTTTGCCTGCATCATACGACTCCAACAGAAAATTCATGATTTTACATACGGTTCAATTTTAGTTGCTACTTGCAGAGCCAGGTTACTCCTGGCTCTGCACTCAGGAATTACTCCTGGTGGTGCTCAGGGAACCATATGGGATGCTGGGAATTGAACTCGGGTTCGCTGCGAGCAAGGCCAACGCCCTACCTGCTGTGCTATCACTCCAGCACCTGTTAACATCATTTTGTTTGGTTTCTGTTTGGTTTTCAGGCCACATCAGGCAGTGCTTAGGCCACATACTCTTTCTATGTTTAAAGAACTATATGGTGCAAGGTATTGAATCTGGGTCGCTATAGTTTTCACTTTACTGAGCACTTCTTTGTTAATGTATAATTATCGACTCGGTAAGTATTAATTAATTCCATTATGTGCTAAGCAGTGTGCTCACAAGATGAACAAGATCAGTCTGGTCACTGTTCTCAGGAAAATCATATTTTTCTATTTAATTTTGGTTATTTTTTTTAAAATTTTGGTGCACATATAGATCATAGGACCTCATGTGTTCAAAACGTGTGCTCTACCAGTAAGCCACATTCTAAGCTCTAATTTTGATCCTTAGCCCTAAATTTGATCCTTTCAAAGTTACAAACTAGCTCTGAATTTCATTAGCCTCTTAAGATTAGTGACCTGGGTTACTTCTTCAAATTCACCCTTTCTATGACAGACCAATATACTTATTGATTCTTCTCATTAGCACATTTTCTTCAAGAATACACATAATTATTTGTGATAAAGAGATGTTCATTTGGGTGTACTTAAAGTATATATCATATATAGACTGCTTATTAATTATAATGAGAAAATTTGTAGAAAATAAAACAGACAATACACAGTGGAAGATTTCAATGAAAAATATATGAACATCATATTTCTTCAGGTGATGTCCTGAGAAAGTGTTCATAGTGAGAATACTCACAATTTATAAACTATAAGTACATATAAATGGTCCTTTTCTTTTTTTTTTTAATTTTATTGATTCATGGTGAGATATAGTTACAAGCTTTCTTGTTTGAGTTACAATCACAGAATGATCAAACACCCATCCCTCCACCAGTGCACATTCCCCACCACCAATATCCCCGGTATAACCCTCCTTTCCCACCCTCCTCCTGCCTCCATGGCAGATAATATTCCCCATTCTCTCTCTCTACTTTGGGGCATTATGGCTTGCAATGCAGACACTGAGAGGTTATCATGTTTGGTCCTTTATCTACTCTCGGTACACATCTCCCATCCTGACCGATTCCTCCAACCATCATTTTCTTAGTGATCCCTTCTTTATTCCAGCTGTCCTCTCCCCACCCGCTCTTCATCCAAACCTATTTTTAAAATTATTTAATAAAAATAAAATTCATTTATATCTCATTAAGGAGAAAAACAGCTCATCCACTAAAAGTCTCAGATTTTTATAATACTGACTTTTCTCTTAAACAGTAGTTCATGTTTACTGTTGAACAATTTTTTTCATAATGCTATGATTTTTCCTACTTTTCTTATCCTAACACTGGATTTTCTGGCTACTATTTATCCTGATGATTCAAGGCTGACTTTACAAGCAAGTCTCTGTTTCATGTTCAAAAGAAAAGGAAAATTGTCAGGTCTGACAAAAAGAATAATGTAAAGGTTCAATTTAACCTGGGGGTTGGAGCAATAACACAGCAGTAGGACATTTGCCTTGTGTGAGGCCGGCGTGGCCGAGCCAGATTCGATTCCTCTGCCCCTCTTGGAGAGGCTGGCAAGCTACCAAGAGTATCTTGCCCGCACGGCAAAGCGTGGCAAGCTCCCCGTGACGTATTCAATATGCCAAACACAGTAACAGCAAGTCTCACAATGGAGATGTTACTGGCCCCCCTTGAGTAAATCAATGAACAATGAGAGGACAGTTCTACCAAGGTGAGAGCAAATTTCCCCTTAAAAAAATAATGAGCAAGTTAAGCGCCTAATGACTCCACTAGTGTTTATCTCATGGAAAACCTTCAACCAATTTTGTTGCTGAACAAAAAGAACCAAATGGTCTCAAAATCCTCACTGAAAGAACAAAACCCCAAAGTTATTCCCACTGATCAGTTGAATACTCATTATGAGAAGTAGAACACTTCAAAAACATGAAATGAATCATTGCACAGAATCAAAACTCAAGGGTTTTCTCAAGGACATTCAGTCTGATTAGACCACCCGTGGTCCTTGGTTTGCAGGTGTTAAAAAAGAAAGAACAAGTGATCAGATCTTACACAGATGCTGATGAATAACTATAAAAGGAACGCAAAAGAGCAAGGAAAAGGTAGCAATTCTACAAGCTCAATTTTCAATAGTTTCAAGTTTTTTTTCAGAACTGATTTCAGATTTTTTCAGAACTAGAAAAATCCTTTCAATCTCAGAATGACAAATAATAAATTTATTGCTACATATTTAGAAATACTAAATAAGTCCATTTAAAAGGACAGGTTATTTTGTGATTCATACTGTACTATAAGAACACTTTAAAAGAAAAATGTTAGGGGCTGGAGCGATAGGATAGTGGGCAGGGCATTTGCCTTGCACGTAGCCGACCCGGGTTTGATCCCCAGCATCCCATATGGTCCCCTGAGCACTGCCAGGAGTGATTCCTGAGTGCAGAGCCAGGAGTAACCCCTGTGCATCGCCGGTATGACCCCCCCCCCCAAAAAAAAGAGCAAAAAAAAAAAAAGAAAAATGTTGAACTCATAATGAAATTTCTGACTAAAATGTTTAACACCAGCTTTTATTTGAACTACTAAATGCAACTATATTCTTTTCTTCAATCAATATGCCAAAATAGATATAACAGGCTACTGAATCAAAGTTTTATACTTACCCCGAAAAATCAGCAGAATATTGTCCATAATCAAAGATATAAACTCTAGTAATTTGGCACACTGTGAGGTATCCCAAAGCAAACACAAAACAATATCTGTAAAACAAAAATAAGCAGGATTAGTGAAAATGAAATATTCATGTTTGAAGAATATACTTTAAAGTAACTTATTAATTATGATGTTCAAAATTAAAGATACTAGGATAACTTGAAAAATAATTTTCTTCCATAAATAAAAATTAGTTTCTTCTTCAGTTTGCTTAAATTTTGTACCATACTCATGATGAAAGCATTTCATAACTACCTTTTTTTGTTTTCTTTCTTAATGACTTTCAGACACCAAATTGTGTATCTCAATGCCATGCTCATAAAGCACTGAAATGTAAGAATTGGTATTTTTTTAGTTTTCCATATTTAATAAACAAAAATCTGGCTAAAATATATTGTACATATTCTTGAACTTTTTTAACTTGATAGTCTAAAATTGTATATCCTGAGTGCAGATCAAGTGTCATTTACTCTCATTTCCTAGGCATAAACATTTAGTGCTTTCACAGTAAACTCCAATTAGCAAAGTTACAATGAAATAAAAACAGACAGGGAGAGATAATTGATATATCTATAGGAGCAAATAGGAACACAGAGAAAATTCTAGAACATGTAAAATTATATAGAATAGAGGCTGCCACACACATATGTGGCAATTAGGTCTGATTACCTAATTAGTTAAATTTTGATAATAGATAACTATATTCCCATGTAAACAATTCTAAGTGGAGTAAAGAATTGCTTATACGACACATAAAACCAAAACATAGAGAACTGTGGACAAATATTTAAATGTTCTTAATTTAGAGATTTCCTAACTAGAAGACAAAATAAAACCAACACATTTGGATAAGTTAGTCTTAAGCCTCTTACGTAAGCAATTCAAAAATTTTATGAAAGAGTTATTTCAAACTTCAAGCAGGTAATTATAATCTACGTAAATTATTTCTGAATCAGAAAAGCGGGGAGAGAGTGAGGATTGGTGAGAAAGAGAGAAATCTTCCTAATTCAAAAGCTTTATAAAGTGAATATAATTCTGATAACTACATTTGGAAAAACAACACCGATTCATATTCACACACAGTATTGACAAATAATCAAACTTAAATTCTAAAATGCATCTGGGGTCTAGAGAGATAGTACAGAGGGTAGGGTTCTTGCATGTGGCTGTCTGGGATTGACTCCCCAGCATCCCATATGGTTTTCCGAGCTCCACTAAGAGTGATGTCTGAGTGCAAGTCTAGGAATAAGCCCCAAGCACAGATGGGTGTGGCCCAAAATTAACCTCCCTCCCCAATTTTTTTTAAATAAAAAGCACTTGGCATATATTTTCCCCAAAGGTGACATTAATGATATCTCTCCCACTTTACTGTCCTTCTACAACTGGGCCTTCTGTGTTCCACTGAAAATAATCTATTTCTACACCCATTTTGAATTGGGCTGGTGCTCTAGCTGAGCACTGTGGTAGAAGCAAGCAATAGCTTGCTAGTTCCAGGTGTAATCAATAACTGGCCGGGCAATTCTGACTTGCCTTTAGGAATATAACTGTCACAAGGGAAATGTGACAGATCTATGCCAGGCTACGTAGGATGAGACATTTGGGAGAGAAAGAGGAAAAAAGCCTGTCACAAGGTTAAGTGAGTTAAGTGTCAGATCTAACTAATTGAACCTTTCTGGAATTCCTGGTCCAAAATAATATACCAAAGAGCTTTAGGCATTGTCTTGATGCAGAAGCATAATGAGAACAGAAACTGGCAAGTGAAACTTGGGTGTAGCCCTAATCAAACTTGTTCTTTATTAAAATCCTCACGTGGAGTACTGTACTTGAGGAACCACACCAAAAAAGCTTCATCCACACTAAAAACTTGAGACAAGGCAGACATCTTTTTTTTAAACTATTATTGAATCACTGTGTGCAACACTTACAAAGCATTCATGTTTTATTTTCAGTTACACAATGATCGAACACCCATCCCTCCACCATTGTACATTTTCCATCACCAATGTCCCCGATATCCACTCCTCCCCTCCCATTTCCCTGTGTCCCACCTCTCCCCCTGCCTCTATGGCAGACAGTTTCCCTCTTTCTTTCTACTAATGGGCATTATGGTTTGCAATACAGATAATAAGAAGCATTATGTTTGGTCCTTTATCTACTTTCAGCACACATCTCCCATCCCGAGCAATCTCTCCAACCATCATTGACACAGTGATCCCTTCTCTATTCCAGCTGCCCTCTCCCCACCTCATAAGGCAGGCTTTCAACCATGGAGCAATCTTCCTGGCCCTGTTTCTACTGTCCTTGGGTGTTAGTCTCATATTATGACATTTTATATTTCACAAATGAGTGCAGTCATTCTATGTCTGTCCCTCTCTTTCTGACTCATTTCACTTAGCATGATACTCTCCATGACCATCCATTTATAAGCAAATTTCATGACTTAATCTTTCCTAAGATGCTGCATAGTATTCCATTGTGTAGATGTACCAAAGTTTCTTTAGCCAGTAGTCTATCCTTGGGCACTTGGTTTGTTTCCAGATTCTGGCTATTGTGAATAGTGCTGCAATGAACATACACGCACAGATGCCATTTCTACTGTTATTTTTTTTTCTTTTTTGCTTTTTGGGTCACACCCAGCAATGCACAGAGGTTACTCCTGGCTCGTGCACTCAGGAATTACCCTAGCGGTGCTCAGGGGACCATATAGGATGCTGGGAACCGAACCTGGGTCAGCCGCATGCAAGGCAAACACCCTACCCACTGTGTTATCACTCCTGCCCCTCTACTGTGTTTTTCTGCACCCTCAGGATATTTTCCCAGAAGTGGTATTGCTGGGTCATATGGGAGCTCAATTTATAGTTTTTGAAGGAATGCCCATATAGTTTTCCAAAAAGGCTGGACCATTCAGCATTCCGAATAACAATGAAAGAAAGTCCCTTTTCCCCCATATCTGCACCAGACCTGGATGTTCTTGTTCTTTTTGACGTGTGCCAGTCTCTGTAGTGTGAGATGATATCTTATTGTTGCTTAGATTTGCATCTCCTTGATGATTAGCGATGTACAGCATTTTTTCATGTGACAAGGCAGAGATCTTGAACTGTACTACCCCACAATGAAATAAAATTCTGTGGCTCTTAAGTAGTGAAGCGATTTTATTTTTTATGCAAAATGTGTGAATTATATGGATCAGTGACAGGATGTCTCCAAAGACTAATTCCCCCAATCACACCATCTCTCTTGACCAACTGGTTCTGTACAAGAGTGGGAATATAATTTCTAGCCTTTTGAGTCTGGACTGAACTGAATAACTTGGTTTATCAATACAATACAATACAATGAAAATGACTCCTGAGGCTTGGTCATAAGGAACCTCAAAGCTTCATCCTAGATTTCATGGTATGTCTGGTCTTACTTGACTTGTGCTCTCTGAGTCCAACCAGTCATCAGAAGTGAGCATCCCAAGCCCACAGAGAGGCAAGTGTAACTGCACCAGGCAACAATACAAGCTCCTCTCCCAGCCAATAGCCATCACTATGGCCAGCCACAGAGAGAAGCATCTTGGATGTCAAACAGCCAGATCTTTAAATGTCTACAGTTCTAGTCAATATTTAATCACTAATGTGTGCCAGTGAGACAGTACAGTGGTTGAGTTGCTTGTCTTACACTCACTCAACCCCGGTTCAGTTCCCTGCCACCCCATTTGAGCATATGGGCACCACAGGAGTGTTCTCTGAGTGCAGAGCAAAGAGTAACCCCTAAGCATCACGAGGTGTGGCCCAAAAACAACAAAAAAAATTTTATAGCAAAAGAAAACCCAAACAAAAATTATTTCATTGAATTTAGTCACCCTACAGAACTATTTAAACAACATAGTGAAGACAGTAATTTTGGAATCATTTGTCATGTGCAATAAACAATTCTTTCATAAGAATTTTGCAAGCTAAAAGTAATTTAAAATAGAACATCTCAATTAGGTAGAATTTTATAGAGACAAGTATATAATTCAATACAGAAATAATAGGAGTATGTATCATTATATTGATGACATAAAGGGAAAATAGCTATAGTATACATATGAACAGAAAGTTTATAAAATTTAATTTTTCCACATAAATAAAGCTAGTAAACTCAGGGAAAGAACGCTCTCTCGTGCTTAGCACTACCAAAGTATTCAGTTGTTGATCAGCTTCAATCCTCTAGTATGGCATGGGGAAAATGAATGAGGATTTGAAGTGGGTAGGAGAGGTTTGTACGTTAATATGATTGCCCTACTTGTAGACTTATTTTGAAAGTTCAAACAACATCAAAGTTCTCATCAAAGTTCATGCTCCCAAATTTTATTTCTAAATTTAGTATTATAATCCCAATTAAAATCCCGACAATACTAGGCTTGAGAGAGAGCTCAATAGGCAGAGCTCATGCTTTGCATTGAAGAGACAGGCCTGGGTTTCATCCATGGAATTGCTTTGTCCCCTCAGCATGTGAGCACACCCCAAGCAAGGAGCAGCCCCTGAGCACAACTATGTGTGGTCTCCTCCCCAAAATCAATTCTTTAGAGCAGAGTACAGGCTCCCAGGATGTTCCAAGGTGAAAATACTTCAGCCAGAGGGGGAAGGGGGACACAGTACAACATTAAGGGGACAACTGGTAGGAGAGGGGGAACAGAGGAAGGAAGGAAACAAGGTCAGCGGTGGGCCACGGCTGGAAAGGGGTTGAGAAATACACTTCAAGAGGACTCTGACAAGCAATTTTCAAGGTCTCCTGAAAAACTAAACAAACATGAGGAGAACTTTCTCATCCTACAGATAAATATGTCATGTTGATTCATAACATAGTATTGTTTCAGAAATAGATCAAAGATTAACCAACAGAGAGCAAAATTACAAAGAAACTCATTGTACAATCCAGAATTAGTGGGGAAGGAGGTAAGTGAGGTTAAAAGTTAGCTTTCCTTCAGAAATAAAAAGGTTTTCCAGCTTATGCTACATATAAATACAACACTTTGGACTGTGAAAATATATAAATGAAAAATGTATGACAATTTAAAGTATTAGAATAATACACAAAAGAACGTACTTAAATCCTGGAATGAGGAATCTTCCAAATATGTTTAAAAAATAAATGTTGGGGCTGGAGTGATAGCACAGCAGGTAGGGTGTTTGCCTTGCACGTGGCTGACCTGGGTTCTATTCCCAGCATACCATATGGTTCCCTGAGCACTGTCAGGAGTAATTCCTGAGTGCAGAGCCAGGAGTAAGCCCTGTGTATTGTTGGGTGTGACCCAAAAAGCAAAAGGCAAATAAATAAATAAAAATCATGAAAATAAAGCCTGATAAATACTTACTACATAAACAATGGAAATATCTAAATGACAGACAACAAAAAAAGCTACAGAAATTATTTACTATGCAAGGAAACTTCACAAATAAAAAGAATTAAGAATTCAAGTAAAAATGGATGAGAATGTGGATAGGAAATTACAGAATAGAAGTCAGTCATTTAAAAAATAAATATGATGGGGGTGGGAGGAATGCTGGGACTCATGGTGGTGGAGGATGGGCGCTGGTGGAGGGATGAGTACTTGATCATTGTATAACTGAAACCCAAACACAAAAATTTGTAATTCTATAACTGTACCTCATGATGTTTCACTAATAAAAAATAAATAAATAAAAATAAATACGATTCAAGTTAAGAAACAATGAAATAATACAATACAGAAACATATACATAAAAAAAATTTCCAACACAATAGGCAAAAGTTTCAAGGTAGATGATATCCATTTGAGCAGAGAAAACTCTCAACTATAGCTGGTAACAACAACATTTTAAATATCCTGGTAATTCTGCAGTATCCATCAGACTTTGTACACTGTTTTTCAGTTCTCTTTCAGGAATCTATCCTTAAAAATAAACACTCAGGGCTGGAATGATAGTGCAGTGGGTACGGTGCTTGCTTCACATGCTACCAACCCGGGTTCAATCCCAAGCACCACAGAGGGTCCCTAGAGTCTGCTAGGAGAGACCCCAAGCATAGAGACAGGAGGAAGCCTTGAGCACTGTTGGGTATGGCCTACCCCACGCCCCCAAATATTTTAAACAAAATAAATACACATACATGCACAAGGATAAATACAAAAATATTTACTAAAGCATCAATGCTATTAAAAATGGAAAACCAACAAAAAGATTACAATATATTAGTTAAATAGAAATAAAACAGAAAAATCACACTATGGAATTCAATAACAGTGAAAAAGAAAACATCTATATGTATACCCAGTGAAAGTCAGCTTTGAATCCTAACCAGCAGACCACCAAGGAGGTTTCATATGTACATATAATGCAAGTGTTAGGTGGGAAATAGAAAGTAAATGATATTATATTTATATATGAAGTCTTTTCAGAAAAAATGATATTCTTATGTATACATGCATGTTTGTCCATAAAACATACATTACAATTTAATGGAAAAATTTTCAGAAAAAAATCCAGACCCACTACATATGCATTTCAGAAATTTCCCTTGCTCTCCTCTAAAGCCAAAGGGTTAAGTATACAATTACCCATTCTCCCTGGCAAGAGATATCATCTATGACACATCAGATGAGATTCTTGGAAATCGTGAGCTTTGCATTATCCAATATGCTAGCTATGTGCAGGAAAATTCTAGATCTGGTTCCTACTAGTTTATGACAGTGGTTATTTTCCAAGAGTTTTTGTAAGCTGCTAAATTCAGTCATTATTTAAAAAGTTATATGTAAACAAAAATAAAACATTACAAATGAAAATGCTAAATATTCAAACTATATCACTTCTGAATTCTTACTATTTCTATTTTCTATGCTTTTGGTTATCTCAAAATCTTTTTTTGAGATACCTCTATTGTACCTGTGATGGGTATAATGTTGAGAAACTATGCATTTCTTTCCACAACCACCTTCAGGGACTTCAAGTTAGTGCCTTAAAGCTACCTTTGGACCCTGCATGTATGCACCTAATCTGAGCTGGTCTTCCAGATCTTCTGAGCTCCAACTCAGCCCCCTACATGGCTACATTTCTACACCAATAGAAATGTTGAACAAAAAGATGAAAGAAAGGAAGCTCGTCAAACTGCAGGCACAAGTGAGCATTGGCAGGAACGGAAATGCTCAGAGAAAGAAGAACATGGTTCACAGAAAAACTACAGCAGATGATAAAGAACTTCAATTCTCCTTAAAGAAGTTCAGTGTAAACAGTACTGCTGGGATTGAAAAAGTATCTGTTCACAAAACAAGAAACAGTGACCCACTTTAGCAACCCGAAAGTTCAGGCATCCCTGACAACAAGTACTTTCACCATTACCTGCCATGCTGAGACAAAGCAGCTGACAGAAATGCTTCCCAGCAATTAAACCGGCTGGCTGCAGACCATCTGACTAGTTAAAGGAGACCTGCTGAAGCTTGGCCTGAAACAATCGGTGGAAGGGAAAGTAACACATGCTGCTGGAGAAGATGATGATGATGAAGTTCCAGATCTCGGGGAGAATTTTGATAAGGCTTCCAAGAATAAAATGAACTGAATTGAGTCAATTTCTGACAAAGATAAAACTTGAAGAAGTTACTAGGAGATGTTATTTTCTATTATGACTGACTTAAAATTTTCTTCGAGGATCTAATACGATCTAGATCTAATATTTTTAAGCTCAAACCCCTTGGACACTGAAGCTCTTTTCAATTTTTGCCTTACATATAGCTCATTCTTTGCAGCTAATTAAGCTGAAGAAGCCTGGGAGCAAAGTTTAAAACTAAGGTTAACAAGTTCTTTCCCAGTTTAAAAAAAAAAAACCTGTCATTGTATTCATTAAATATATCAGGGAAATCGGCAAACACTATAAATCTTCTTGACTGTTGAAACCAGGAATTGTCTAACAAAAGTCAGTAGGGCAAATTCACTTAGGGCCAGCTTTTAAAAATCTAGTTATACTGGATCATATCCACGCCTACTTATTTACATACAAAGGCTGCCTTCGCCTTAGTACACCTGAGTTGAATAGCTGCTACAGTATGACCCTCAATGTCTAAAATATTTACTCTATGGCCCATTATGGGAAAAGTTTGCTGATGCAGCCATATTAGAATTAAAATTATATGGCAATGATGCACATTAAGCTAAAATATGTGACATAATTATAGCCATTGCATTGTGAATAGTCAAAGAATAAAAATATTTTCCAATATTCAAAAACTAATCAAATTCAAATTTTTTTCAGTAAAAAAGATGCTCATGTAGACAAATGAGAGAAGTTATGATATAGATCTTATTTCACTCTCATTTTATTCATTAAGATAAACAACACTACCAACATTCATGTTAGAAATACATTTTTTTTACGAAAACATTAGCAACTTGTTTTGTTTTGGGGGCCATACCTAGTGGTGCTCAGGGCATACTTCTTCCTGAATCTAGGCTCAGGGATTACTCCCTGAGGTGCTTGGAAGATCATAGGTGGTGCTGGGGATCAACCTAGGGTCAGCCACATGGAAAGCAACTGCCTTACCCACTGTATTATCTCTCTGGCCCCTTAAGCAACTTTTTTAAGGATCTATATTGTGATCTGTATACCACGAAACAGGTATTTGAAGTCTCATTTTGTCAAATCATGGTAGAACTGCACAAGCATAGATTAGCTGTAAGAGTTTGGCAAAATTCAACAACATTCTATGGTAATCACTTGGCTATATGAAATTTATGAGTACTGTGCATTTTACTATTTGTAAATTGTATACCAGATAACATTAAATAAGTAAAACTTATAATAAACTTATAATTGCATATTGCTACATACATTTTCCCCCAGGAAGTGAGTAGGTTCTGAAAATATTTACCAATTACTAGAAGGAGAAACGATCCACGCAGTTGAGTAGAGATGGATCTAGAGAGGGGGGTGGGTTTGAAGGTCCTTGGGAAAGATAGGGGATACACTGGTGATAGGTGTGGTGTTAGAATTACATGCATGGGACTGGTGATAAGTATGCTATTAGAATTACGTGCATGGGAAGCCACCAAACATAGTATTGTAAATCACAGAATCTCAATAAAAAAATAAAATAAATATTAAAATATTTTCATAAAAACATTTATATTTCAACATTTATATTTTTGAATACTTGAAACATGGCTAAACTGTTGCACAATAAAGCAGACAAATAAGTAAATATTATGATTGCCTGATATATTCTAAGTCCTATGACCAAGATATGGGTTTCACTGTGCCTTCAAACAGAATACCATACATAAAAGTAAAATCCAGACAGACCAGAACTAGACAGATTATTATGCGCTCTGGAAGAAACTCCTTTAGTTCTGTACTAGTTCACTGACTTATGAAACGCAAACACACAGGGATGCAGGTTTTTCTCACTTGCTGTGGCCTTGCCTTCTTACCATAACAGGGTTCTGGGTAACCTGCACAACACCAAGGCACCAAGGTCAGTTCTGTGAAGCGTGACATGGAGCTTCTGGAAAGGCTTTTCTCCTTAGAAAGTGACACTTGCTGTTTTCATGTCCACAGGGACAATGGCTAGCTTTTACTTGGGGGGGGGGGCAGGGAGAATAGAGCTAACTTGGGACAAAGTTAAATATGCTGAAAAAATTTTCCTAAAGTAGAAAAATTAAATAGAAGAAGCAGAATGTTTTCATGTCCTCATGTACACTGAGCTTCTGAATTAACCAAATAACTGCCTGGCCTCATGAATTCTTGCTTCGATAGGTAAATGTCTGTACACTGTTTAGCCATCATATAACAGAGTTGGGATTTCTGCTCTTTGCAGAATGATGTTCCCTGACATAATTGTAATTAATATCAAAATCAAATCTATAATATATCAAGAGATCCAGAACAGAACATTCTATCAAAATATGACTACTGAATTACTGCCTCATTTTTAAAAGCGAAATCACATCAAAGACATCCATTCATTTAGACTTTAGATGTGAAGTGGAAAATGATTACGGGGGGAAACAAGGTGGCTCTGGGAGTTAACAATCTGGAATTGCTGAGAACTGAAAAAAAAAATCCTCAGACTAGATCAACAGGTCGATCAACAACCATTTCAAAATAAAGATGGGAATAAAAACTAGCAGTGAGGGGCCATGGGATAATTTAATGGCCAACAGCCTACCTTGTGAGCATAAGGCTGCGAGTTCAACCCCTAGAACCACCCTCCAAGCCCAGTGCAATTCCCAGAGCACTACCATTTGGGAGTCACCAGCACTACACGCATGTGGTTTTGGGCGCAGCGCAACCAAGTGTGTATAAGCACCACAGCTGAAGAATGAGCCACCGCCATGGTCAATGCTACGACAACAGGTAAAAGAGGGAAGGAAGGGGGAAGCAAAAACCAAACCAAACCAAACAATACCCACTCCACCGCCCCGCCGCCCCACCCCAGGTTTGTTTTAATGTGCTGATTAAATTAAACTGTTCACTTTCCAAGGTGCTCGAGTTAGACAGCTCTGGTTATACTTCAACTTCAGGAAAGCTTTTATACCTGAATACTACATTGCCTTCTGCTTGGGTTTTCTCCCCTCTGTCTGTATTTTTCGGGAGTGTTTGCTTATACTTAGTTTTGAAATCAAGTCGCTTAGGTCCTTAAACTTTGCTCTTCTCTTCAAAATAATGTGGATCACTCAACAATATCTGCATTTCTACATAATTTTTAAAACTTTAAAAACACATAGCACAGTGGTAGGGCGTTTGCCTTGCACGCAGCCAACATGGCCGACCCGAGTTCGATTCCTCCGCCCCTCTCGGAGAGCCCGGCAAGCTACCGAGAGTATCTCGCCCGCACAGCAGAGCCTGGCAAGCTCCCCATGACGTATTCGATACGCCAGACACAGTAACAACAAAGTCTCCAATGGAGACGTTACTGGGCCCGCTCGAGCAAATCGACGATCAACGGGAGGGCCTTTACCTTTACCTTAAAAACACATAGACTGTGCTGGAGTAATAGTAGTAGTGCTTACTCTGCACACTGCTGACCTGGATTTAATCCCGGGCATCCCTGAGCACTGCCAGGAGTAATTCCTTAGTGCAAAGAGTGGAGTAACACCAGAGCACCCCTGAGTGTGCCCCCCACCTCCACAAAAAACACAAACACTGGGAAAGAAAGAGAGAGAGAATATGTAAGTCTTGGAAACTACAGACAGAAGAGAAAGGCAAACTAAGGAAAATAATGTTAGTATTTAGATGTTCAAATCTTGTGCAAGGTTAAGCACACAGCTCAGTGAACAGAATAACAAGTCCAGAAACAAAGCTCCACATAAACATGAAATGTAATTCAATACAGAAGAAAAGGCATCTGCAATAAATAATGCTGGGACAAATGGATATGCATATGGAAAAGACAGTAAATCCCCCTCAGCACACAACACACTAAAAATGAATTCTGAATAAGTCATTAACCAAATCAAACTTAAAAACATGAGGCTGAGAAATAGTACAGGAGCTTAGGAGCAGGCCTTGCATGCATCAGACTCCAGTTCAATCCTTGGCATCACCTGATGCCCCCTCGAGCTTCACTAATACAGCCTCAGCACCACCGGCTGGCCTGGGCAATCCCAGCACTGCAGGGCCTGAGCAGCACCATATCCTTGGGCCTTTGCACTGAGAATCTCTGCTGAGAATCTCTGTGAGGGCCCTTTGACCTCCACCAAAACATAAAACTATGAAACTTCTTGGAAAATATTCTTTAAGCAGAAAAAATTCTGTAGCACTATAGCACTATCCTCCCGTTGTTCATCAATTTGCTGAGTGGGCACCAGTAACATCTCCATTGTGAGACCTGTTGTTACTATTTTTGCCATATTGAATATGCCACGAGCTTGCCAGGCTCTGCTGTGCAGGCGGGATACTCTCAGTAGCTTGTCAGGCTCTCTGAGAGGGATGGAGGAATCAAACTCGAGTCGGCTGTGTGCAAGACAAACGCCCTACCTGCTATGCTATCCCTCCAGAAAAAAATTATCTTAGAAAAATATAAAAGTTCTCAAGTTTAAAATATAAAACTGGAAACTGATATAAAAATAGTTAAGTTTTATTCTTCAAAATCATACCTCAGAAAAGGAAAGAGTTAACTTACATATTGTGGGATAATATTTACAATCCAACTATCTAAGGACTTACATCCATATTATAAAAATAATAAGTTACAATGATAAAATTCAAGTCAGATTTTTTAATGTCTCAAAAGATATATAGATGGTCCAAAACACAAGACAAAATGCTCCATGTTATTAATGATTAAAAACAAAATTAAAATCATAATAAGGAAGCTGGGAAATGGTTCAAGTGGCAAAACACATGCTCGAATATGCGAGATATGGGTTCAGTCCATACTGAACACAAGATATGGGTTCAGTATGGACTGAACCCATATCTTGTGGCACCCAAACACAGCAACAATAATAAAATCACAGTGAAAGACCACTAAACATCTATTTGAATCACTAAAATTTTCAAAACTGGTAAGGGCTGAAGAGACAGTTCAGCGGGTAAGGCTCTTGCACTCGCCTGAGCTGGGTTCAATCCCTGGCACCACACAGAGTCCCCCTGAGCACAGAGCCAGGAGTAAGCACCAGTAGATGTGGCCCCTAAACCAAGAAAATTCACTGTAAAAAATTAAAAGGTTAATAGAAGCCAAGAGTTGGTATAAATGTAATGTAACTGGAAATTCATACATCATGAGTAGCTAAACAACACCTTTGGGTACTTGTGGTACTTTCCTCCTTCCCTCCCTCCTCTATATTCTTGAAGAGGCTGTGGAGACAGTGGGCTTGTACAGGTGGTGCTGCTCAGTGCCCAGGACATTCCCCCTCGCTAGAGGTGGTGCTCGCACATGTATTCATTGGGGACTGTGTTTTCCCAGTGGTGGGGCTCATGCACATTCTGGTCGCTGTGCTCCCGGGGTTGCTGAGATGCTCATGTATGCATTCTGGGAGGTCTGCAGGCTCTCACATCCACTGGCTGCAGTGCTCACTGGGATGTGCACCCTTCTGTTGCTGTGTCCACACATGCGTGGCTGGGCTGGCCGCAGGAAACTGCTCGCAGTGCCCGGGATCACAGATGGCACACTTGCCAGGACTGAGTGCTCTGCATGTGGACGACGCCAGAGAACAAATGCACGGCCTCCTGCTCGCAGGGCAGGTGAGTTAGCCATTGAGCATCTCCTGGACCCCAAACACTTCTGAGGAGACCTGCCCAAAGGGAACAACCGAAGCCAGTACAGTCCCAGTAGGGGCTACACTGGGACCCAAATAAAAAGGAACACATTTCTGATAAATAATGATATGATGAATTTTTAAAAATTAAGCTCAATTTGAAAATTCAGACAAAGATTACATAGCACATAATTCAAATCCCAAGATAGTCTAAAACAGGTAATTAATCTCTAGTGATAGATACCAGATGACTGGTGGAAAGGGAAAGGGCAGGAATGAGGAGTTCTGCAGTAATCATGCATTCTGAGGGTAAACAATGATAAGGCATCAAAAAGATTGTGACAAATCTCTAGGACTTACATTTCACACACCAAAATCTTTACATGTAAGTTCATATCTCTATGGATGATGCATTCATAACCAAATCTATCTTTAAAATATGCATGGGGGAGGAGAGATAACACAGAGTTTAAGGATCTCGCCTTGAATGAAGCTGGCACCAGTTCAATCCCTTGTACCACTTATGGTCCCCTGAGTCCTGCTTCCATCAGGGAGTGGTCCTTGAGCAGAAAGGAAGGAATAAGCCCTGAGAACCACTGGATGTGACTCCAAAACAACAAACAAAAATAAAAAAATAAGAAAACAAATATGCTCGGATTGAAGAATTCCTACTAGGAACAGGCCTAGGCCTGAACTAGTGACCTAGAATTCACTTATTCCCACTCTTGACTGATGGAGAGAAGGTCCTAGAACCACTCCCAGTGGTGCTCTAGGGCCTCCAGGGCCACACCCAGAGAGACTTGGGGGACCATGTGGTGCCAAGAATCAAATGGGCTCAGCTGTATGCAAAACACATGCCTTAACCCCTATACTAGCTCTCCGGTCCCAAGGAACAATTTTAAAGGCTACATCCTCTATTATAAGTACATTCTCTTAAAGGTATATAATAGTCATTCCCTACTTTTATTTGGGGAGGGGATTCAGGAGCCACACCTGGCTGTACTCAGGGCTTGCTCCTAGCTCTATGCTCAGAGATCACTTTCTGGTAGGGCTCAGAGGTCATATAGTAACTAGGAAAAAACTAGGGTCACCAGCATGCAATGAAAATGCCATTCCTACTATGATCTCCCTGACCCCATTCATCACATTTTAAGATGGGAAAAGACTCGTATTTTCCTAGAGTGAACTGTTAAGGGCATCACTGTCACTCTGCGCACATGCCTTTATAAAAGGACAACCTCCATTTCAGGAACCTTCCCTCCGGTCAAGAATCCTACTCATGGTGGCTGACAGCCAACTGTTAAGGGTCAGTCATCTAAACGCCGGTCCCTTCTATCTCCCTCTTTTCATAGTGTTCCAGTCAGATCAAACGTCCAAATTCTTTCCTAGATGGAGTTCCTCAATGATCCTGAGAATCTGTGTCTCTGAATGTCTAGCACAGAGCCTGACAAGAAAAGGTATTCTGACTGCACTCATTTGTGGAATTAAATATTTGTGTGTGTATACATATATGTATATATATATACACACATATATATATATATATATGACTAATACCCAAGGACAGTAGAAACAAGGGTCAGGAGGTTTGGTCTATGGCTGGAAGCCTGCCTCAAGTGTGGGGGTTGAGTGCAGTTGGGATAGAGAAGGAACCACTATGACAGTGATGCCTGGAAGTGATCCCTCTGGATGGGAGATGTGTGCTGAAAGTGGGTAAAGGACCAAACATGATGGCTTCTCAGTATTTGTTTTGCAAACCATACCACCCACAAGAGGGGAGGGGGGAGGAGGGAGAGATAGAGAGAGGAAGAGGGAGAGGGAGATGGAGACAGAGAGAGGAGTGACATGAAGAAGAGGCTACATTCTGTTTAGAGGAAAGCTTGAAGGCCATCCATCTAGCAAAAACTGGGGGAAGAGAAGGGGAAGAAACTTGTTGGGTAAAATGGAATTCACAATACTCTGAAGGGTCATGAATTTTGAAATACTGGCTATTCTCCTATAGGCATTCAATGGATTTTGAAGAAAGTAATATACTGAATAGTTTTAGCACTATAGCACTGTCCTCCCATTGTTCATCGATTTGCTCGAACAGGCCCGATAGCACAGTGGGTAGGGCATTTGCCTTGCACGCGGCCGACCTGGTCGGCCCAGGTTTGATTTCTTCACCCTTCTCAGCAAGCCATCGAGAGTATCTCGCCCACACGGCAAAGCCTGGCAAGCTACCCATGACTTATTCATATGCCAAGCACAGTAACAACAAGTCTCACAATAGTTTTAGGAGAAAGAAAAATAAAGATGAACCTGTACGATAGATTATAAGACAGAAATTATGAAGAATAGTTAGGACAAGAAAAGTAAGTTCTCAAGTAAAATATGAGAACATAAAGGAAAGCGTTTGGAATTTTTATGAAAAAAATATGTTTCACTGACAATAGAAACTAGTATTGAAATGTCTAGCTTTTAAATTAGGTATCCCAAGAAAACAGAAAAAATTATTCTTGGAAAAAAAAATTGGCAAAGGTTGGAATGCTGGCTTCATCTCCTACTAGCTGTGGAGCTTTAGACAAGTTGCTTATACTAAGCGTCAATCCTCTTTATTTACATTTTTCTTTGAGATTTTTATTTAATTCTAATACATGAAGGCCTTTATCGTGAACCTCAGGCTTGCCTGACTGCCATGCAAATGTCTAATAAAGTCTCTTAAACTTAACTAGGCCAAAAATGTACCCTTAGTCAGTGAAAGTTGTTTATCCTTTATCTTTTCCCATCTCAAAAAACAATCTGCAGGGAGGGGAGAATATCGCAAGCATGTAAATAGGTGGTTGGCCTGATAATGAGTTTATCCAAGAAATAAAAACCTGAAAAGAAATTGCCCAGCCCTGATGGAGCCCAAAGGCATGAGGACCACAACCCTTTGAGATGTGAATACCGACCTCTTTGGGAAAGGAGAAAATGAACCAGTGTCCAGATGTAGACACTGAGGCCCCACCCACAGAAGGGTGGACCCTTCAGAAAAGGGAATCTAAAGGTCATGGTAAGATATGAAAGAACCATCCAGAGTCCAAGGCTTTTTCCCCTGTGACAACACCCAGACTGATTCTTTTCTGTATGCAGGAACTCCATGCCAAGGCATTCGGAAGAGGCCTGACTATAAACTAACTTTGTAAAGGCACGTGGGACTCATTCTCCACCCTGGTGATAGGCCTTAATTAGCTGTGTATACTCTTGTTCTTTTCTCCTCTGGAGAAGCCCGTGTTCTTTCTTGAACACCCATTTCTCTCTTTGCTTTACAAAGTCTCTGCCCTTTGAAGAAATAAAGAGAATGTATATACATCTTTTTATATTTGCACACAAATTTAGTATTTCTGGAGTTCATTTTTTCCTATGGATTCAAGTTACTATCTGGTACATTAGTTTCCAACCTAAAGATATTCTTTAGAATTATGATAGTTCTTTATCTCAAAATGCCTATAATTCAATCTAATTTTTGGAAGGTGGGAGGTTTGGGCCAAACCCAGGGTGCTCAGTGCTCTAAGATCACTCCACTCCTAGTGACATCATCCCGAACTCATGTACTATCATTTCAGTCCATCACCCTTATTTTGAAAGGTAAATTTCTAGGGAGAGAACTGTGTTTAAACACCTCTCTTGGAGTTTTCAATATACCTTCTGCTCCCTTCTGCTCCCCATTGTTTCTGGTTTGACTGTGTTGTTCCTCTGTGTAACTTCCTTTGTCTTGCTGCCTTTTAAAAATATTTACTGAGGTAACAATAGTTTACATTAATATATATATGTATATATGTTTTAGTGGCACAATACTATTACCACAGCAGAAGTTCACATTATCTACAATAATGTTTATAACTTATCTTAGTGAAGATATGTCTATTTATTCTACTGGGACTATGTTGAGATTTTTGGATCTGTACACTCATATTTTTCATCACATTTTGGAAAGTACTGTCTATAATTTCTTCAAATACATTTCCTCTTCCTAATTCTCTCCTTTGGGACCTCTCATCATCCATATGTTATTATAACTGTGCTGTCTCAAAGTTCACCAAGTTTCCTCTTATTATTCAACATTTTATATTTATTTTTCAGAGCAATATTTATTAACTTATCCACAGTTAAGTTCATGGATTCTTTGGGATAGCCATTAAAAAATCACTATATAGAACATTTAGCAAAATTTTAACTTTTCTTTTTTACTTCAACTCTGGGACTTCCATTTGGACATATATGTGAAATACATGTACATCAAATATATATATATACATACGTATATTTATATATATATTTGTATGCCACACCCAGCAGAGGATGGGGCCACAAGGACTACCCCGGCACTGCTAAAGAGTCTATGCCGGGTCTACGCCAAGCAGTGTTAGGCAGAGGATCCAGATGGATGCAATGCCAAGGATGGAACTCAGGGCATGTAGTTGCTAGACATATACTCTACTATGGGACGAATCCCCAAGCCCTCAGTTGTTTATTGATATCTGTATTTGGTGAGTCATGGTCAGCATAGCTTCTTTTATTTAAGTATATTTATAGTCTGTATCTTTGTAAGTCTATACCTGGCTGAGACGGTCTGTCTTGACCGCCTTCCTTCCTGTTGCTTATCATTTCTTGTTCTAAGCAGGACACATTAAACAAAACAGAATCTTGATTTGCTGGCTTTTCCTGAGCACCACTGTGCTGTTTTTTGGTTGTGTTTGTCTGAAATGTGCTGAATTTCTCTCCCTCATAGTATGCAGCTGCTCATGTATCAATGCAATTTTTTTTTTAATTCTTCATTTTAGATTCCAGACTTCCTCAAGGGATCACCCTCTCTACATCCATGTCTTCATCACTGGCAAATGATTAGACTGAATTTAGACTCAAACCATGTTAGTCTGTAAGCCTTCTGCCCGCTGCCAGTGACTCTCCATGAGCAAGACATCTGACTGAGGGCACATCAGCACACCAGCAGTTTCTTCTCCTGTTCTCTGGCCTGCCTGGCATGGACACTAGCCCCTGGCAGCTGAGCAGCTGCATGGAGATGGTCATAGAGTCCCTCTGGCTCTCTAATCTCCAGTTCTTGGCAGCATGTGATCTCATGAGCGACATCTCTGTCGATCACAGCATGAATTTTCTGCTTCTAACTCCAAATCAAGTCAGTCTCCTTTGGTGCGAAAGCAGCAGCTTTCTCACCTGGCCAGCCCAGACCCAGGAGTGTCACTTTGATGTGGAAGGAAGGGTGAGGGTACATACAGCCCCCCTCTTCAGAAGCAGCAGGGCTTCCTTGCTGTGTGGCTCTTGGTCAAAAATATTTGTTCACTTCTGGTCAATTTCCAGAGTTCCAACATGAGTCTGACAAATTGTTCCAGTTTTATAGCTATTTGGAGGAGGGAAGGAGGAAATGTGTGGCTCATTTCATGCTTACGTAACAATAGTAATATTAATAGCTGGAAGTTCTATCAATAAAAGTGAGGTTTTATAGACTAGCATGGAAACATTCTAAGTGGGAGGTAGATTTATGTTCTCACTGGAGTCCAGAAAAACAGAAATAAATCTATACCCCTAACGTGACAAGAAGAGACTGCCAGATGTCAACATGGAAAGTGAACTAAGTTGTCCAGGGTAAAACATTTCTGTTTGCTGCTCCACTTGACTTGAATGGACACCTGATTTAAAAACTAGTTGTTGGGGCTGGAGCGATAGCACAGCGGGTAGGGCATTTGCCTTGCACATGGCCGACCCGGGTTCGATTCCCAGCATCCCATATGGTCCCCCGACCACTGCCAGGAGTAATTCCTGAGTGCATGAGCCAGGAGTAACCTCTGTGTATCGCCGGCTGTGATCCAAAAAGCAAAATAAATAAATAAATAAATAAATAAAATAAAACAAAAACTAGCTGTTTAGCAGCGAAGAGCAGCAGGCCATCTCTACACAAGACTCAGCATCCTTTCCTTTCATTCCCATCACTTTTGACAGCCGCTGATCTCTGCAGGGCAAAGTGGGGGCCTCTGGACCCAGTATCCCTCATTCTAGGTTTTCCCCTGAGTATTGAGGCCCCAGATTCTGGAGTCTAATTCCGTCTTGGAGGCCCGCAGGTGATCCGACATCCCTGATAAAGCCCTGTGTCTATAGAGGTAGGGCTTGCTGCATTATCTCCTGCCTTCCTGACCAGGTGCTCTCTCAGCTGGAGCAAAGGGATTTCAACTGAGTCACAAATATAATAAAAGTTGTGAGGATTCTGCTTGTTCTTTTACAAAGCCTTATTTATTAAAAAGGGAAAGGAGCTTAGCTGTATTCACTCCACCAGGCACAAACAGTGACTTGATACATGAAGCACTCGATTCTTTCCTGTTTTCACTTTCTTTACAGATGACAGAAATAAAACAAACCACCCAGCTATTGTTTGGCTGTTTCACAAAATCCAACTTTTGATTCCACATCTGGCTCAGTAACATAACGAAGTTACTTTACTGTTTTTTCCCCCCAGAATGTTCAAAATTGATTCAAATGTACAAATAAAATTCATATATTTGGGTTTCAGCCATGAGTATTAAGAAACATTATTTTTACCTTTCAAATGACAAAAGACTATTGTAGCTTAAATCAAGATCAAAGATATTTATTTCTAGTCCAGAATATCATCTTATTTAAAGTTTCCAATTCAGCCTCTCTTAGAGAAGCAATAACTACTCAGAAACAAAAATTTAAGGCTTTGTAGTCAGAGAGAATTTTTGTGGCAGAATGCATACTTAGTGTATATAAAGCCCTTAATTTGACCCCTTGCATCATATGGCCCCAGAAGAAACGCCAGATATAACCCAGGTAGTCCCCAGTACCACAGAGTGAAGCCTTGTGGACCCCAGACATCACTGTCAGGCCTGCACCTCAGAGGCAAGCACTTCCGGAGGTAGCCCAGAGGGTCCACCCCCCAACCCATCCTGGCAGCTCTGCTAAGTATGCTCCCCTATAAACAAACAAACAAAACCATTATACTTGGAGATAATGTCTTGGAGCAACTTAGAAAGACAATTATCCACCCAAATGAATGCGGATTCCAGCCAATTAAAGCATTCAGTTTCCCAGGATTCTGGGAAAATATCTGGCACAAAGCCTCAATCACCCCTACTGATCTGCAAGTCAAAGTCCTTGAGGTCAGGAGCCTTTCTCTGTTCAGGGACCACATTCCTCTCCCCACCTGTGGAGTACCAGTAGTCACCTTTCTGCTAACACACTTAAGGGTGAAAAGACCCTAGGTGGAAAGGGAAAAAAGAAAATAGAATCTATTAATCCTGTCAAGTTCTTGAAAGTAAGGGCAGTAAGAAAGACAACATAGACAACACATTTCCAAGGTCTGTATTTTGGCTCACAAGCTGTGGCAAGAAGAGGAGGCCGGCCCAGCAGAGCAAAGCTGTGTTGCCAGGGGTCTCTCAGTAGCTGTGACTGGGGGAAGAGGGTGTTCTCCAGTGATCTACCTGTTGTAGATTTGAGAAGACGGTCAGTTTGTGAGCAGAATCCATTCTGCTATGTTCAAACACACAGTCCAGCGTCATGATTCTGGTTGGCATTGTTCTGAAGGACAGGACTAGATGAGGCCCAGTCCCTGTCCTCTCCAGTTCCAAGGACAGCATGGATGGTCAATGCCCTCACCCAGCAGCCGCCACGATCTCCATATAATGAATCTCACTGACTCAACCACACAGGCATCTCACACCTTACATCCTTGAAATCAACAATCCTCAACTACTGAAAGCATGTAATTCTTCACAAGGGTGAGCACAATAATGGTGCATCTCACAATGAAGGGCAGAACCTTGTATTTAAGGAAGCCACTTAGTAGTCATCCAATCTTCACTACAATCCTGTAGCACTGTAGCACTGTCCTCCCATTGTTCATCGATTTGCTCGAGTGGGCACCAGTAATGTCTCCATTGTGAGACTTCTTGTTACTATTTTTGGCATATCAAATACATCACGGGTAGCTTGCCAGGCATTGCCGTGTGGGCAGGATACTCTCGGTAGCTTGCCGGGCTCTCCAAGAGGGACAGAGGAATCGAACCCGGGTCGGCTGCATGCAAGGCAAACACCCTACCTGCTGCGCTATAGCTCCAGCCCCACTACAATCCTAGAGCCACATATTATTAGCCTATTTTTAAAATGAAGAAATTGAGAGTAGAAAAACTAGATAACTTGGACAATGTGAAAAAGCTCCCTCACAGGGAATAAGCAAAGAAGGCAGCAAGGTTCTGAGGTCAGAATTGTAACCCCAGAGTCACCATGCCAGGGAACAAACCTGTAGAGTGAAACACAAGAGATGAAGTCCAGAGGGTGGACAAAGTGCAGGAGACTAACTTTATCTGGGAGGGGAGAAGAGAAAATCACAGATCAACAGGGCTCTCTGAGACCAGCAGGAATTCATGCTGTGCTCCTGCAAACAAAGACACAAAGTGTGAAATAAAAGAGAGAGGCAGCCCCATTATGGCTGGGCCTGTCCCTCTTGAGGAGCACATGTTGTAACTAAGAAAGGAAGGCGGGGTAAAGGTACAAAGTGCAGCCAAGGGAGCGATATGAAGTCAACATGGAGTCAGGTGCGAAAGACTCATGGAAAGTCAGCATTTTCAAAGACCATTTGAGCAGGAAAACTGTTTAGCAAACTAATGTGAAAGTCTAGGTAAGAGACACCGAGCTAAAAAAGAGAGGGTCAGAGATAGAGATAACAGGAAACTTGAGCTGTCATAGGTGAAATAACAGCTACTAATGGAAGTCACATTTACCAAGGGCTTATTACGTATACCTGGCACCAATTTAATTACCAATGTCTAATTCTCGAAACAACTAGACAGAACAATGAAGCAAAGACAGTCCTTAGTGATGGCTATATGTGAAATGAGACAGGGAGGAGGTGAGAGTGTTTCAGTGAACTGTCTTGGATACTTACAAGAATGACAAGAGATAGCACAGGCACAGTACAGAGAGGAGACACAGGACGAGTTGGGCTACAGAGTCTGGATGGAAACAGGTAGGAGGAAGGGAGAGGCTACAGGCTTCAGCACCGAAGAAGACCTGCACATGGTCACTCACTCCCTTCCAGGGCACTTCTGCCCTCCTCTTTTCCTTGCATTCTGTTACTTTTACCACTTCCCCTGTTTCCTCAATGATTACCTCCAAGGAATAATCACTATCTTTATATGTGGCTGGAACGATAGCACAGTGGCAGGGCATTTGCCTTGCACACGGCCAACATGGCCGACCTGAGTTCGATTCCTCCGCCCCTCTCAGGGAGCCTGGCAAGCTACCGAGTATCTCGCCCGCACAGCAGAGCCTGGCAAGCTCCCCGTGAGGTATTCGATATGCCAAACACAGTAACAACAAAGTCTCCAATGGAAACGTTACTGGGCCCGCCTGAGCAAATCGATGAACAACGGGAGGACCTTTACCTTTACCTTTTATCTTGGAACTTGAATTATGGTACCCTACAGTAGCACTGCACTGTCCTCCCGTTGTTCATCGATTTGCTTGAGCGGGCCCAGTAACGTCTCCATCGTGAGACTTGCTTTTTACTGTGTTTGGCATATTGAATACATCACGGGGAGCTTACCAGGCTTTGCCAGGCGGGCGAGATACTCTCGGTAGTTTACTGTAAATCATGGTGACTAAACTTTTATTTCAAAAAAGAACTTGCACCATAAGTTTTTTTTTTCCTGAGAATGTGGGAAGATAGAGATCAGTGAATAGATATGAAGTGGCAAAGATTTAGAATAATCTTAGAAAAGAATGGAAATGGGAACTGAAAATACAAATTAAAAAAATTTTCAAGGAAGCTGAAGACCACTGAAGTAGCCAAAACCTTGAATCTGCAGAAGCCGCCACCTTTGGATGCTTGGCCAACGCTGGGCTGCCTTACGACAACAGAGGGCTCTGTGTGCCCAAGGCTTAACATGTGTCTAGACATGAGTGTGTAACAAAAAGCAGAGGGAGCTGCGAGTGGGGGAGTTAGAAAGGCAGAGATGAAGTTCAGCAAGAAGGCCAGGAAGACTGCACTCGCTTGAACTGGGAAGGAGAAACGGGAACCTGCAGCTGAATCTCGGGCGTCAACATTTGTCTTTATCATTCTACTGCACTAATCCTAGATGGATCTAGTGGGCACCAAGAGAACAGTGATTATAAAGGCTGTGGCCTTATTGCTTCCAGAGTTGTGAATTTGAGAGGTTAGAGTAGCACCAAACACGAATGGAGGATAAGGGTACAAATATAAAGGGCCACATCAAGGAGGTTGGATGACTTGATCAAAAAGGCTGGGTGAGCTGACCATACAGCTGGCTACAACTGACACGAAAGAATTCTACAATAGCTGTTCTCAAATTTTTTGGTCTCAGGATTCTTTACCATCTGCAGAATTAAAGTATAACAGTATAACCCATATAAACACAACCTTTGCTATATACTATAGTAGAATAAGGGTAAAAATTAATTTAAAATTGCTCATTTGATAATGTTATAATAAATAGCAAGTAATAAAGCTATTGCATGCCAATATACAGATTTTGAAAAATAAGAGAAATTCCTAAAACAAACAAAAAAAGAAACCAAAAAGATGAGCAGTGGCAGTTTCGCAAACTTCTCTAATGTCTGGCTCAATTCCCAATTGCTTCTTCTTCAAAGCACACATCACAAAACCTCCAGTAAGCTCCATGGTACAGATGTAGGAGAATAAAATGGAACTGTATCAAATTAAGAAACAGATTTGACCCTACCACCTCCTAAAAGGACCTCAAGAACTCCCAGGACTCTGGATCACACTTTGTACTATACAGAGAGTAGGTGACAGGCATTTGAGGGATCCAAGAACACAACAGTCAGAAAAGCCCTATAACTCTGAAGAGCAGTCATAGAAAAGAAGCAGAGGAAAGACAAAAGAACTTTCATCCAATATTATGGTAGACACAAAAGTTGTCAGTTTTTAAAGGAAATAATGGGGCTGGAGCGATAGCACAGCGGGTAGGGCGTTCGCCTTACAAGCGGCCAACATGGCCGACCCGAGTTCGATTCCTCCGCCCCTCTCGGAGAGCCCGGCAAGCTACCGAGAGTATTTGATATGCCAGACACAGTAACAACAAAGTCTCCACCGGAGACGTTACTGGGCCCGCTCGAGCAAATCGACGATCAACGGGAGGGCCTTTACCTTTACCTAATAGAGAATTAAATCAGGTACCAAACGGGCACCTTTATTGTTTGGCTTGGTAGTGATGGAAGAATGCAACATATCAAAATGACTAAAATTCTAACATACCTCCATAACATATGGATAAGAATTACAGTTATAGAAAATTCTAATAATCACAGTTGGAAGCTTGCAACACATGGGGTGGGCAGGGAGGGCAGTTAGGATAGAGAAGGGACCATTAGGACAATAATAGTTGGAAAAGATCATTCTGGACAAAAATTGAGAGCTAAAAATAGCTGATAACATTTCAGTACCTGTAGTGTAAACCATAATGCCTAAAAGGAAAGAGAGAGAATGAGGAAGAGAGAGGGGGGAGAGGGAGGAGGAAGAGGAGAGCCTGACAAAGAGGCAGGCTAAGGGTTGGGGAGGTGGAGGGAAATTGGGGATATTGGTGGTGGGATATGTACACTGATGAAGGGATGGGTGTTGGAATATTGTATGACTGAAACATAATCATGAACAACTTTGTGTATATACAACTTTGTGCATCTTACAGTGATTCAATAAATAAAAAAAGAGAAAATACTATTAATAACAAAATCATTTCTTTGTATATATAAGAATCTATTTAGGAGAAAAGAAATTATCAGGGCTTTTTTAATACTTAATATAAAATTACATATTTTATAAATATATACATTAAGATAGAATCAGACATTAACCCAAGAATTAGAACTAAGGCCTTTAGATTCCCAATTCAGTGTTCAAATTACGATGACTATATAGTACCTGCCCGCACACCAATTAAGAATGGAAGAAAAGAACCACTGACAATAAAGTTGTGGATAAAGAAAGTTTGGTATATGTGCACAATGAACAAGAATTCGGCTGCAAGAAAAGATGAAATCTTGCCTTTGTCTGCAATGCAATAAAATTAGAGGGAGTCATGTTAACTGAAATAACATATAGGAGAAGGACAAATACTTCTTTGTCTTTGGATGATCTCACTTACATGTGGTACATAAAGACACAAGCAAGAGAACAGGAGTATCTAAAAACAATGCATCCTCAGGGTTTGACTACAGAACTGACGTTACGTAGTGGTGAAGAGGGGTCAAGGGAGAGGAAGAAGAGGCAGACTAGAAGTGACATCAGGTCAGCGGTTGAGGGTACTGGGCACTCTGGTGATGGTGGAGGTGCAACAACTTTGTACAGCTAAAGCATAAACATTAATACTATTGTAATCATGTTATCTCAACTACAATAGAAATAATTTAAGTTGTCCTTGACCTTTAGAGAGCTCTATTTGTTTCTTAACTTTCATCTCTTTTGCTGGATTTTATTTTCCGTTGCTTTCTAAACATTTTAAAGTGGTGGTGTCTAAAGCAAAAATTCTTTGTATATGAAGTCTTAAAAACAGCTCTCTAATTACAGAGTTTTAAAGGAACCAATTGGAATTCTAATTCCATTATCAGTTCCACAAAAGATTGGGCAGGATAACAGATAGTTGTGCTCAGGCTTACTTTCAGTACTTGGGGCACGCTATGTATGCAGTGCTGTGGAGTGAATCAGAGTCAGTTGCAGCAAGCTAAGCACCTTAACCACTATATTATCTCTCTGGCCCCACAAGATTTTTCTTTTGTTGGGGGAACAGCCAGCAGTGCTCAGGGTTTTCATCTGGTTCACTATCAGGAATCACTCCTGGTGGGCTTGGAGGACCCTATGGGATGCCAGGGACCAAACTCCGGTAGACTATATTCAAGGTAAGCACCCTACCCTCTGTACTATTTCTCCAGCCCCACAAGATTATTTTTCTAAGTGAAAGGCAAACTGCCCAGCTTATCCTGATTACTTTTTACTACTATTATTATTATTATTATTATTTATACTATTACTTTTTGTCTCAAAGTAAGTCATGCTAAGGCACTTTTCTTATAGGTTTCTAGGCAAGAAAAGGACAGGAATTCTTTCCCAATTCTGGGTGCTTCATTAGGTTTAGTAAAAGTTCAGTTTACACTATGAGACATAGATGCCTAGTTCACTTGCTGTAATATCCTTGTACCAAAATGACGGGCAGTTTTCCAGGTCATCACTTATTTTCCTCATTACTCTCTAGCCCATCTTTCCATCTGTGCTAATATGGATTATTTAATAAACTAGCTATTAATACATAGGAAGAGGTCAGTATTCTTCCCTACACATAGTAAATATCAGCCTTACCTAAAGTGTTTTATAAATGTATAGCAACTTTAAGTAAATATTTTTTTTTTCATTTTTTTATAATTTTATTTCTTGAATCACTGTGAGAGCAGTTACAAAGCTTTCAGGTCTAAGTCTCGGTCATACAATGAAACACCCGTATCTTCACCAGTGCCCATTCTCCACCCCCAACAACCCCAGTGTATCCCCCTCCTACACCCTCCCCCTGTGGGGCAGATGACTTTCACATTACTCTCTCTCTTTACTTTGATCACATTCAATATTTTGACACCAGACCCACCATTATTACTTGAGATTTTACCCCAACACTCAGATCTGCTGAAAAGTCAACAGTAGACAATTTGTTTTCTATTGCTGGTTATGAATAACACATGATGTCACGTGGCCACAGTAGTGGCCGCGGGATTTTGAAATTCTGAAATTTTAACACTTAAATCTGGAGGGATTTCTGCCAAAACCTGCTGGGTTCAGAGATTTGCTCCTGAGTCTCTGGGATCATGGCCATTAAGCAGCTTGAACAGAAGCCAGAAAGGCCGTTCATGGGCGATGACTTGGGGTCTTGTTGAGGTAGGGAGGACAGGACAGGCTCCACCCCCATCCAGTGAGGCCCAAACCTGACTGTCCAATGGCCTCTGGAGGATGACGGCCACCAAGCCACCAGGGGGAAGCAGGGAGAGGGACATGACCCTTTCCCCCCTGGAGTGGCCCGGCGACAGTAACCTACTGCGTGGTCCAGACGCATTTCTGCCAAAAGCCACTGGGTTTCGAGATTTGTTTCTGAGTCTCTGGGATCATGGCTGTTAAGCAGCTTGATCAGGAGCCAGAGAGGCTGTGGGCAATGACTTGGGATCTCGTTGGGGTGGGGAAGTCAGGACTGGCTCCACCCCCATCCCGTGAGGCCCAACATGTCTCGTCACTGCAGGTCCAAGTCTGATTGTCCAATGACCTCTGGAAGATGATGGCCACCGAGCCACCAGGGGGAAGCAGGCGGAGGGACAACACCCTTGCCCCCTGGGGTGGCTTGGCGACAGTAACCTACTGCAGGGTCCGGATGCCTTTCTGCCAAAAGCCACTGTGTTTCGAGATTTGTTTCTGAGTCTCTGGGATCATGGCCATTAAGCAGCTTGATCAGGAGCCAGAGAGGCCATTTGTGGGCGATGACTTGGGGTCTCATTGAGACAGGGAGGACAGGACTGGCTCCACGCCCATCCCATGAGCCCCTGCGTGTCTCGTCACTGCGGGCCCAAACCTGACTGTCCAGTGGCCTCTGGAGGATGGTGTCACCAGGCCACCAGGGGGAACAGGCCAAGGGATGAAACCTATTCCCACTTGGGTTGGCCCAGCACTGGTAACCTACTGCAGAGACCGGATGCATTTCTGCCAAAAGCAGCTGGGTTTCGAGATTCGTTTCTGAGTCTCTGGGATCATGGCCATTAAGCAGTTCAATCAGGAACCAGAGAGGCCATGCCTCCAATTATATAGCTGAGCCTGAGTTGGTTTGTGGGTGTGTTTCCCACATACCTAACTTTTGGCCGTTTACTTTCTTGGGAAACTTTGCCCCAAGTTTTTGGGGTCTGGCCAGAGGTACGGCAGCAATTTTGGGGTATCTGGAAGTCTGAAGGCGCTGCGACATCAGTTGGCTGATGCACTCGCCTCACAGGTACAGACTAACCTGCTGGCGGCACCATACACCCTAAGTAAATATATTTTAGAAGAAAAATACCCAATAGATATTTTGAAGAAGAAAAAATAAACAAAATAGTCACAATACAATGTCTCAATGTGGCTTGTTATTCTTCCAAAAATAAATCAGTGTTTATGCTTAGTTTAGTCTTGTAAGCAAGTGAAAAAAGTCTGTTTAGTTCAGCTTTATAAAATACATTTTATCAATAGATAAAATTTACTTATAAATTTGTAAATAAGTAATATAGCAACACAAATTTACAGATTCCACCACTAAAGTTGTAAGATTTGTGACCAACTCAAATAAATTCCCCTTTTGGAATTTCAGTGTCTTCACCTGTGTGGTGGACAAACCAATCTCCTCTTACTGAGGACTGTCAGCACAGTAAAATGAGATGCTTTTGTAAAAGGAACTCAAACAATGATTGACATATAGAAGTCATTCTTCTCAATTCCAAAGTCAAGTTCAAAGACACACCCTATTTAATTAACTAACAAAATGAAAGCAAAAGTTGCACATATCAAGCCCAAATGTTTACACAGGTAGCAGATTCATAACTTAATAACCCTAATTTTCCACGACAATTTCCTTCTTACCCTAAAGTAAAAAAAAAAAAAAAAAAAAAAAAAAAACCGCACACACAAGCTTTCTTTCCTCACAGAACTTTAACTCACACTTCAAGGAAATGACTGTGTTAGGAGACATAGCTGAAAGATTTGGTTCAACATTCTAACAAAGAACTATCTAGGTTTGTCATTCTCCTTTCAACACTCTGGCAAAGTCAAGGATCTTATAGAAGTAAATTTAACTTCTAAAAGGACACTAAAATAAGATCACAAAAGATGAGTCCTTGTTCTCTGCCAATGAGAAGTGTTTTTATTTTATGTTACAGCCATTTGGTTATTTTTAAGTTGTTATCTTTAAAACAAAAAAGATGTATCATCTGAGAAGCACCCAAATTTATTTGGACTACTTCTGGCTTTTCAGTAAAACCCTCAGCAGCCCTTTGGAAATCTAACTTCTCTAAGTAAACAAAGAGAAAAGACCCCAATATTGTACAAAGGCGAATCCATCTGGATCACTGCAGCACCCCTCTCAGAGACTTTGAGTAACACTGATCTAACTGGATAGATTTAAAACTCCCTTTGTTGGTAGGGCGTTTGCCTTGCTCGGCCGGCCCAGCCGAGCCGGGTTCTATTCCTCCACCCCTCTCGGAGAGCCCAGCAAGCTACTGAGAGTATCTTGCCCACAAGGCAAAGCCTGGCAAGCTACCCGTGACATATTCGATATGCCAAACACAGTAACAACAAGTCTCACAATGGAGATGCTACTGGGCCTGCTCGAGCAAATCGATGAAAATGAATTTGAAGTATTAACTATCACCTATCATTAGCTGATATTTTGCACAGACCCTCCCTGATAGAACCCCATGAACTGAGTAATCCATGCAAATTTATATTCAAGTTAACACATTCAGATATAATGTGTCCGTGCCACTGTTTACTAAATGGCTTGTCTTTAATGAAGTTAAACTATAACCCAAAGTTAATACCACTGTTTACTAAAGGATGTACATTAGTGTTATAAGCTTCCTACATTAAAACAATTCCCCTACTTGAATAACAATCTGTAACTCAAGAAAATATGGGGCCAGAGAGATTGGGCAAAAGTTAAGGGGCTTGCCTTGCATATGACTGGCCTGGTTCAATCCCTCACATTGTCTCCTGAGCACCACCAGGAGTGATCCTTATGCACAGAGCAAGAAGTAGCCAGGCTTTAAAGAAAAGCCTCCATTACTTGGCAAGGATTACATAACCAAAACCTCCTCAACAGAGATCTGGTTTAGATTTGGACAAAGTTGGATTCAAATACCTCCAAAAGCTACTACACTGATTTAAGAAAATCAAAGAACCAATTCCATGCTGATGAATGCAGGATTTGGTGGATTAGTACTGTGCCCTAAAGGTCTTCAGAAATCCAACAGAACCTGGACATTCAACTACCTATTATCAAGCAACATTTTTCCATCCAGTGGGAATTAATAATATACAAAATATCTATATTCTTACTGTAATGTCTCAGAAGGCCATCACATTCTCTGTACAAAGATATCTGTACCTTTGCGCTAGGGAAAAATAAGAATAAATCCTGATTTTGTTTGGGACCCTGGGTTCCCATTATCTCTCCTTTAGACATTTAGGGAATTTTTCTGTAATGTCACCTTCTAATAGTCAGGATGCTCAATGCTTAGAAGTAATATAATTCACCGGTAAAGGGCATGGACTTTGGCTGCAGACACACCTGAGACCTCTCACTTACTAACCCTTAGGCTCTCTATGGTACAGTCTACCACACCTACATCCAAGAGCTGTTGCTAGGATTAAGAAAAAACTCAACTGATTTACACAATGATTAAAACACAATAATTACTGAAACACTATTATATGGATAAGATAACATAAAAAGTCAATTTTAGAATTACTCATAGTTTTTCAACTTTTAACAAAGGAGTAACTAAAAGGATTGTCCTTTTACTTCAAACCACTTAGAGGCCTTCAAATGTGGTTCACAGAGTGCATAAATGAAAAGAAATCTTAGAGTCCGGTTTCCTTCCTGCCACATTTGTTCTCTCTCATCTGATCATGGAACTGCCTTCAGTGAAACTAATATTTTCTCTAGAGGTGATGCTGAGCCACTAACCACTGTGTTATAAGGACACATTTTTAAAAAATCGAATGAGGTATATAGTTACAAAGTTATTCACGAGTGGGTAAAAAAGTGGGTTTCAGTCATACAATGTTCCAACACCCATCTCTTCACCATTGTACATTTCCTATCACCAATGTCCTCAGTTTCCCTCCTGCCACCTCCACCCCCAGCCTCTCTCTATGGCAGGCATCTCTCTCTCTCTCTCTCTCTCTCTCTCTCTCTCTCTCTCTCTCTCTCTCTTTTCCTCTCCCTCCCTCCCTCCTCCCTCCTGCCTCCTCCTCCTCCTTCTTCTTGAAATTATGGTTTGGAATACAGATACTTTATCATATACACCCCTTCACCTCCTTTCAGCATTCAGTTCTAGTCCAGAGTGATCATTGAGGATACATGCTTTTAAGTGACTTGAGGCCTCTGCCTGTCAGACCAAATTTACAAGATCACCACTCATTTCTGGTAGAGTAAAAGCAGTTTCTACGTTTTTTTATCTAGAATTTGATGTTGAAGAAGTCTAGTTAGTACTGGCTGATAGTAAGTAAAAATTGGCCCCTATATTCTCTGCAGGGGTACTGGTGAATGGGGATAAAGGCCAACCAGCTAATGAGACCTCAAGACCTCTTCCTTCCCTAATCCCGCCCCTAGGGAACCTACAGGGAAAAAGGAAGTAGGAAAGGAGGCAAGAGATGTGAAAGGAGCACTCCATTCAAGGCTAACACATGAATGACTGCAATCTATTCACAAATATTAATCCTATAAACAAGTGAAGAAATAATTAAAAAGCACACCATGAACACTCACTCAACAGAAAATAGACTCATTTACTGAACTTCAATCATCTTTATGTTCAATAGTGGGATTTTAAAAATGAATGAAAGATCCTTGTAGTAGATCCTATCTAGGTAGAAGAAAAAAATGAATTTACTCCAGTGCACAATAGTAAATATTATAATCTTAACCCTATAACAAGTTTTTGTATAACATTAGAAGAAAAATACATAGCAAAATGTTGTATAAGAATAACTTCTGAAAGCATTTCATCTAAATTTGGACACTCTTTTTGGAAGTATAGTTCTTTCTGTAGACAGAAACATACCCAGATGCCCACAGTATAGAAAAAGTAAACACATGTTCATTGGCTGAATCTTCAGCATGTCCAACTTAAGACCCAGAAAGGAAACTAACTTGACCAAGGTCCCACAAGCAGGGAAAAATTTAGCAGAACTTGAACTCAGATCCAAACATTTCATTTAAAAAATTTTCCCTTAATGCCCTGCCAAGAGGCAGGATGGGATGGGGGGGAGGTGTTGGGGGGGTGGAGGGATACTGGGATCACTGGTGGTGGAGAATGGGCACTGGTGGAGGGATGGGTACTCATCATCGTATAACTGAAACCTAAGCACAAAAACTTATAAGTCTACAACTGTACCTCATGGTGTTTTACTAATAAAAATTTTTAAAAAATTTTTTACCTTTCTTTTTTTATTTTTTTAACTTTGTTTTGTTTTGTTTGCTTTTTGGGTCACACCCAGTGATGCTCAGAGATTACTCCTGGTTCTGCCCTCAGGAATTACTCCTGGCGGTGCTTGGGGAACCATATGGGATGATAAGGATTGAATCTGGGTTGGCCGACCTCGTATAAGGCAAACACCTTACCTGTTGTATTATCACTCCAGCCTCTCCTTTTTTTTAAAAATACTTTTATTATAATTCCGTGATTTACCAAGTTGTTCATAACACAGTTGTTTCAGGCATTACATGTTCCAACACCAACCCCACTACTAGTGTGACTTCTCTCCACCAGTGTCCCGAATTTCCCATCTGCCACCTCAACCTGTCCTCTTGAAGGCACAATCAAATTTACTCCCTATTGTTTATTATAACACAAAGGAAAACTGAATTGTCAAGTCTTAGATCAATAAGAGTCAATTGGTGATCACTGTTCTATCTCACAATGTTACTAAAGTCATGGAGCATCTACAGTGCTGGTTAGTGCAAGTTGAGCCTTCTGTGTTATTCTTCAGGCTCACTGAGCTTAGTGGTTGTATATGCAACTTTCCCATCAGATTTGTTGTGATCCTACTGGATTGATAGTACTATGAGGGTTTAAGGTGGTCATGCATCCATGAGCTTATAGATCTGGGACATTGTGGTGGCTTGGCAGTTTGATGAGGGTCGGTTGTGGAGCTGAGTCATTTCTAAGTCAGGGGTGTTAGGAGTGGCTGTGGGCTGCTGGGCCTTCAAGCAGAAAGGGGAATATGCTTACCTCCATTCTGAGAAGGTCCCAGAGTTCTCAGCCTGGACCAGTCTATGTGGGAATCAGCATTATCATGTTCTCTTGGAGCTGTCAGTCTGGGCTGTTTATCTGCCAGCAAGATGGCAGGCATGGGCAGAGGTTACTGGGTTTTCCAGGGGCAAGGGTGGGGAGGATTCAGCCCACCACCATTCCAAGAATACCCCAGAGTTTTCAGTCTGTACACTGGTCCTGTGATCTCACCTGGAAATATTCAGCTGTTCCTTGAGATTAGATGTGAAACTAATTTCTAAGTCAGAGGGTGTTGGGTAAGACTGTGGGCTGCTGGCCCTGTAGGCAGGAAGGGGTCTCTGTCCATTCCCCATTCTGAGAAGCTTCAGCAGAAACCAGTCTACAGATCCAAACATTTCTAACGCCAAACACTGTTTATCCAATAAACCAAATCACTAAGATCATACAGGGGTAGTTAAAGTTTTTACTTGATCTTTACTCACGGCCTTGTATGCCGTTTAATGCCATTTAATGCTGTCATCAATAAGAGAATTGAGGAAAAATAATTTCATAACTTTCCAAAATATTAAATATGTTTTAGCATAGCTGCTTAGCCCCAAATATCGGTACTGCTGGTACTGTTTCCAACCAGGTTTTTAACTGAACACATAGTTAATGGCACTTAAAGAGTTGAGACTGCCTGCTTTTCAACTAGCTCCAGTACCCTCCTTCCAGTTCTGTCAGAATAACCTCCTTTCTTAAGAGTGATCACAGTGATTGGGAGTTTCATGATGAGGAGCATGTGGAAAGAGTATGTCATTTTATTTATCAGCGGAACCCAGCACCTGTGTAACAAAGTACTTGTCACATGACTGAGTTTTACTTGGTGTCTCCAACTTAAAGGTATATTTCAAAGGGTAAGGACTGACCACATCTCTCTTACCTTTGAGTAATGCAAAACTATGACACATAATGGGTGTATGCTAAAACTGGTGGGTACTGAGTCATATGCTGGCAGATTTAAAATTACTTCCCTGTAGCTCTTACAAATTAATCCCACACAGGGCTTGGTAACTCATTAGACAGATGCAATATACATATTTATATGTTTACAAGCTACCCATGACGTATTCAATATGCTAAACACAGTAACAACAAGTCTCACGATGGAGACGTTACTGGGCCTGCTCGAGCACATCGATGAACAATGGGAGGACAGTGACACTGACACACATTTATCCTTTAGATTAGTTGTTTTGTTGAAAATTACGGCAGAGTCTCCTGCCTCCGTGCCTGGCTGTCCTCACTCGGGCCCCTTGGAGGAGGGTGGGTTGAGTTTCCCTCCCCACCCGGAGCAGAGCCCCAGCAGCTGAAGACCTCCAGTTCCAGCCACAGTCATGCCTAAGACCACTCTCCACATGTTCGAACAAGCCTCACACATAAAGTAATCTGCAGAGGAACCCAGGTGTGCAGGACCGGGGCATAGATCTCCAAGCCTGCTTAAATTGGGACTGGGGCCTCCTCCACCCAGATCTCCCATCTTCCAGCATGTAGGTGTTACACCCACCAACTGCCCCCTGCGCCAACTGCCCCCATCAATGGCCAAGACCCAGAGACTATAAAACCCAGCTTCCGGAAGCATCTTATTATCTAGTTCTTACTCTGGAGAACCTTGCAGGCTACTGAGAGTGTCCTGCCCACAGGGCAGAGTCTGGCAAGCTCCCCATGGCATATTCAGTATGCCAAAAACCAGTAACAATGATGGGTCTCATTCTCCTAACCCTGATAGAGCCTCAAATATGGCACTTTTTAAAACCTCAGGGCTAGGACAAAGGAAATGCTACTGGGGCCTGCTGGAGGCAATCGATGAACAACAGGATGACAGTGATACAGTGATACAGTGTTGAAAATTACTTATTAAAGGGCTGGAGCAATGCAAAGGGGATGAGTAGATTCTTTTCATTCTAGAGGCCTGGGTTTGATCCCCTGCACCCCATGGTTCTCCATACCACCAGGACCTCCAAACACAGAGCCAGGGATAGTCCCCAATACAAAATAACAACAACAACAACAACTAAAGGCGAAAAAATTACTTGCCAAATTACAATTATTTCAGTTTAACTTCTATGCTAACAAGTTTTCACTCTTCCCATTTTAACCATACCACATTTCTGTTGTTCATGTGAAACTGACAGTAATTTTTGTATGCTGGATTCCCAAATTATGAAGCTATTCTTTTTTTTTTTTTCCTTTTTGGGCCACACCCTATGATGCTCAGGGGTTACTCCTGGCTTTGCACTCAGGAATTACTCCTGGCAGTATTTGAGGGACCATATAGGATGCTGGGAATTGAACCCAGGTCGGCCAACGCCCTACCCGCTGTGCTATCACTCCAGCCCCCCTGTTGTCTTTACAACAACAACAACAAAAAGATTTCCTAAAGAAATGTTAAAAAACAAAATAATATGTGGCGTGCTTAGGTTTTGATATATATTCATTAAGCTCATCAGATGATTACAGAATTCAGCTACAACAATGCAATCTTCTTCAGGTAAAATGCATTCCCAATACCAGGTGGTATACCTGAAATAGATTTCCTGTCTTCTGTTTCTGGAACCTATGTGAGAGAGGCTCTCTCTATACCCGCAATCATTCTACTCTCCCTGGGTATAGAGATCGAAGCACAGCTCAGCAGATGACCTAGGTCGGAGAGTTAGGTCTGGGTTTTTTCACAAAGTTATTATAGTGGCATTCACAAAATTTCCATAGGGCAGAAGTGGAACATTCCTGAAGTCCTAAAGGAGTTGTCATGAAAGACTGCAATGACTATAATGCAAGATTCTAAGGGAGCCAAAGACAAGTGGCTGTAATGCAAGATCTTGGGGCACTCTACACAAAGCTGCTGTCATGGAGAGGTCCTGCTACTGTCCACTTACTCAATCAGTAGGACCCTTACAAGGAACCTACAATCTCCTAGATACTGTTATAACCAGAAAACAAAAACAGGCCAGCATGATTCACAAAAGTTGCAGTACACTGAGAGTAGAACATACAAATAATTCTTTAATACACTGGTAATGAAAATTAGATTAATATTCAGAAGAACAGAAATACAATTCCATGATAATGTTTAGCAAGTACAAGATTTTTTTTTTAATTCAACAAATGTTTATTAAGTATCTACTGTGTGCAAAGCTCCATTCTAGTCTTGGATATTCAATGGCAACTTTTTTTTAAAATTTTATTGAATGACCGTGGAAAAAGTTATAAGCTTTCATGTTTGGGTTACAATCACATAATGATCAAACACCCTTCCCCCCATCAGTGCATATTCCCCACTACCAATCTCCCCAGTATACCCCCCTTCCCCATCCTCCTCCTGCCTCCATGGCAGACAATATTCCCTATACTCTCTCTCTCTACTTTTGGGCATTATGGTTTGTACTGAGAGGTCATCATATTTGGTCCATTATCTACTTTCGGCACACATCTCCCATCCTGACTGATTCCTCTAGCCATCATTTTGTTACAGCAAGTACAAGATTAAAGCACCAAGGCCATACTTTAAAAACATACTGTTAACGACACAGGAACCTGCAACTTTCCAGAGTGCATGCATGACCTCTAGGGAAATAGTGGGTTCACAAAAGGTGGAAAAGATTAAGTACCAAGCATCCCCCCCAATAGTCTTGGTTTTGTGGTTTTGTTGTTGTTATTGTTTCGTTTGGGGTCCACAACCAGTGGTGCTCAGGACTTACTTCTGGCTCTGTACTCAAGAATCACTCCTGGCAGGCTCAGGGGACCATATGGAATGTCAAGGATGAAACCTGGGGTGGTCACATGTAAAGCTCTTGCCCTAACCACTGTACTATCTCTCCAGACTGCACCAATAATCTTCACACACACACACACACATACTTCAAGACTCAGACAGAAGTGCAATCACTTTCTCATGCTACCTCTCAAGTAATAATCAATCTCTGTCAGCTAATTTCTCTCACTGGAATAGTTTTCCATTTCACAAAGAAATATAAAGAGAAAATTGTCTGTGACAGTATGAAGGATTTCAATCATATAAATCAAATTAAACACCATGCTTGTCAGGTAAGGATAAAAAAAAAAAGCCTCAAATTAGAACAGATAAAAGTTCAACTCAGTCTTCTAGCTATGCACCCTCAAACACAGAATGACTCAAGAGTTCTGATTTGTTTACCAAATTATGAGAACATACCCCAGCTCAAGCAAACAGCCCCCAGCATCTGCTTGGCATGGCCAGCTCCTTTCTGCTTCCATGTCTGTTGTTGAGAGACAATAAGATACTGGATACCCACAGAAAAGAATGAATGAACTCAGTCATAAAAGGGCAAGTCAATTTTGAAATCGCAAAACTTCTCAATTTTACTTTGGAAGAAAAAAAAAGTTCATAAATATCTCACATTCTGTGGCTCCAGCAGCTCCGACAGTGGTTTGTCCGAGGCGACACCACATAAGAACTGAAATGTCATCTGGTGCTGTCTTTACAGCATACAAGCCAGCATCATCTAAACAGCTATTTAAATGTCAATGATGGCAAATTCAGCACCTTATAAACCACTCAACATAACTGAGATTGTCCTCTCTCAGATCAAAATGTGCCTTCTCCTCTTTCAACTCCTCCAAAAGAAACCACAAAAAGAAAACCACCCAACATCTCCCCAAAAAAGCACATATAATCAATCTCTTCTCTCTCTCTCTCTCTCTCTCTCTCTCTCTCTCTCTCTCTCTCTCTCTCTCTCTCTCTCCCCCAGTTACAAAGTTGTTCATGATTGGGTTTTACTCATAGTACGTTCCAACACCCATCTCCCTTCCCACCACCACCTGTGTAGTCTTTTCCTCTGGCAGGCACTTTTCCTCTGTCTCTCTGTCTCTGTTACTGTCTCTGTCTGTCTGTCTTCCCCCCTTTCCTCTCTCCCTCCCTCCTTTCCTCTTCCCTTTTGGGTATTATGGTTTGCAATACAGGAATTAAGAGGTTATCATGGGTATCCCTTTACCAATTTTCAGCTCTCGGTTCTTGTCCAGAGGATCATTTCTAACTATTATTATCATAGTGACCCTCTTTATCCTAACTGCACTCCCACCCCACAACCCCACACTTGTGGCAAGTTTCAATTGTGGACCAGTCCTCCTGGGGTTTCTACTGTCCATGGGTTATTAGTCTCATAGTATGTTTTCTTTTATATCCCACAAATGAATGAAATCAGTCTATGATTGTTCCTCTCCTGACTCATTTCACTCAGCATGAGACTCTCTAGGTCCATCTATTTATAACTGAAGTAAATTTCATGACTTTACTTCTCCTGGTGGGTGCATAGTATTGCACTGGATAGATGTACCATAGTTTCTTTATCCAGTCATCTGTTCTCAGGCACTCAGGTTGTTTCCAGAGTCTGACTATTGTGAATAGTGCTGCAATGAACATAGAAGTGCAGATGGCATTTCTGCTCTGTGTTTTTGAGTCCCCAGGATATATTCCTAGATGTGGTACTGCTGGGTCATATGGAAGCAAAGCTCAAGTTCTAGTTTTTTGAGGAATGCACATATTGTTTTCCAAAATGGCTGGACCAGTCGCCATTCCCACCATAATGAATGAGAGTCCCTTTTTCCCTGCATCCATGCCAGCACTGGTTTTGCTTTGTTCTTTTTGATGTGTGCCAGTCTCTGTAATGTGAAGTGATATCTTATTGCTATTTTGATTTACATTTCTCTGAAGATTAGTGACGTGAAGCATTTTTTTCATGTGCCTTTTAGCCATTTGTCTTTGTTCTTTGAAGAAGTTTCTGTTCATTTCTATTCCCCATTTTGTGATGGGGCTGGATGTCTTGTAAAATTCTATCAGTGCCTTATACACATTTGATATTAATCCCTTATCAGATGGGCATTGGGTAAATAATTTTTTCCATCCCATCGGTTGTCTTTTCATATACTCCCTTTCAATGTTCAACTACAGCTATTATGCCTGCTCTTTAAACACCTACGTTTCTTTCCCATTAGGTCACTACAGGCTTTCAACGTTTCTTTGGACATTTTATTCTTAAAACTAAACTCAGGAAAATGTGTATGCATATATTTTCCTACTTAGATTTATAGGCAAAAAACCTATAAATAGGAAAATATACTAAAGTCCTTAAACTTTAAAAAACTATACCTTTATTTTACATTAATATTAATTTTACATTAATATTAATTTTCCACTCAGTACTTCCCTAAAGGGCTGAGTGATAGCACAGCAGGTAGGGCTTTTGCTTTGCATGCGGCCAACCCGGATTCGATTCCTCCGCCCCTTTCGGAGAGCCCAGCAAGTTACCGAGAGTATCCTGCCTGCATGCCAGAGCCCGCCAAGCTCCCTATGGCATATTCGATATGCCAAACACAGTAACAACACAATGGAGACATTACTGGTGCCTGCTCAAGCAAATCAATGAACAGGAGGACAGTGTTACAGTGCTACTTACCTTATGGTTTACCTTTTAGTAGCTCTATAAAGTAAAGTATCTTGTGCCTGTCAGCATGTCTGAGAAAAATGTATCTCTGTTGTTGCACATACCTCAGAAGAATTCCAAGGGATGGATATGCCACATTTTGTTGGCCTAGTCACCAGATACATTCATACTCCTTCCAATCTGTGCTATTATGAATACTATTGCTATAAGCATTCTTAGGCAGGGACTGCATGGACAGATACTTTAATTTCTGTTAATATACAATAACTAGATTAAGTATAACTTTTTAAAATAGCTCAATTGTTTCTTTATAGGTAGTGCCATTTTATATTCTCACTAGAAATGAATAACGGCTCTAATTTTTCCACATTCTCACCAATACATGGTATTGTTACTCCTTGTAGATGAAAAGGAAGGGTTTCACTGTAGTTTTAAATGCATTTTCCTCGGTGACAAATGATGTTGAGTATCTTTACATCTGCTTATTTTGTATTTGCATATGACTTTTTGATAAAATGTCTATCCAAATAGTTCACCTAATTTTTTTTCTCATGGATTCATGATAGTTCTTAAAAATTCTGGATAAAAATCCTTTGTCAGATACATGTTTTACAATTTCTTATTCTAGTCAGTAGCTTGTCTTTTTATTTTTTTTAAGTGGTATCTTTTTCCAAAGTATAAAAAATCCAATTTATCCATTTTCCTTTTTTTTGTACTTTGAATTTGTTGTTCCTTTGCCTAACATAATGTCTAAATGTTTTCTCCTTTTTTTTTCACCCATGTTAAGGTTTTCATCCTAACTAATAAGTCTGTAGTTCATTCTGAGTTAATTTTTGCATGGTTTAGAATATGAGTCAATTTGGTTAATTTGGGTTAACCAAATTAATGGGTTAATTTGCATGTGCATATCCAACCAGTAAAGTATCATTTGTTGAACTGCACAAGTTCTTATTTCAACTATGATTTGCCCATGATTAATTTAACTGATCCATGTGTTTGTACACACTAGTAATCCATGACCAGTCTCACTTAACCTTACAAAAGTTTTTTAATGAGTAAGTGTAACTCCTCCAACTTTGTTCTTTTTTGAACAATCTCCAGTTTTTTGCATTTTCATTTAGAAATTAAGATTGGTTTTTAATTTCTAAAATCATAATGAAGGTCTAAATGGAATTATAATCATCAGTCACAAAGCAATTATGGGAAATTTGCCATTTTAACAATACTGAGTTTTTCAATATATGACTGTGCACAACTATTTGTATATCTTCTTTAGATCTTTGTTTTCAGCTTAGTAGCCATATACTTCTTTTGATAAATTTATTCCTAGCAATACTCTTTTTTCACTATTAGTATGGATTATTAAAATTTAGGGGGCATTCACTTCTAATATACAGGAATAAAATTGACTATTGCATACTGCTCTTAAGTCTCATGATTTTACTATATCCTTTATAAACTTGCAAATAAACTTTTTTATGATCCTAATAATATGTGAAGCATCAGATTCGGTACTGTTTCACTGTTTCACTTGTCCTTCATACAGCAGGCAACTAAATCTATCACTCAGCAAACTTAAGCATATTGCATATTTCTTAAATGAACAAAAAGAGTATCCCTCTCTCTCTGAAGATCTCTATGGAAGGGGTTGCATCATAGACTGATTGGTCCAACACAGGTACCACCTGTGAATAAAGTGTGCCGACACATGACCAACCTCATTTGTTTAACAGGCTGCATTCATGGCTGATTCTGTACAACAATAAAGAACAGCTCTACATCCCACAGAGCCTAAACTATTTGCTACCCAGTCCAGACTATTGGATAGAGTTTTCCAATTCTGCTCTCGGAAATGGTGGTCAAATCTGGAGAAAGTTAAAATCTCCTTATATTAATTAAGAAAAAATAATAGCTTTGTATATTGCCTAATAACACCTAAGGTTATAAATTGTTCTCCTCAAAAACTTCAAAACTAACATAAAACCATTGACTAGGAAAATAAATTCTAAAACAGATTAGATATTAATGGCAATATAACTAGATATGGATCTTAATATAAAAAGCTATGAAGACAAAGTTTACAGTAAATGAAAATGTTTCCGTTTACACACAGATTCATTCATCGTGCAACAACCACACTGTGAATGAGTTATAAAGTTCACAAAGCATAAAGTAGAAAGATTCAAAAACTTTTTAAACTACTATGTATCAAAGAAGGTGAAAAAACCTTCATTTAAAAAATGTAAACCCCAGCTATTCAAAGAAATTAGCAGACATATCATTTAAGAAAGAAAGAAAAAGAACAGAACTGTGGTATATAAAGACAACTTTGGACAACACACAGAAATGCTCTAAGTTCTCTTTAATATATATAAATAAAATTCTGAAGATTGGACCCACTATGCAATTTCAAATTAATGTAGAGACTAATGTGAGGGGGAAAGTATATATGGATAACAAGAAGAAGAAAAACTAAAACAGAAAAATACTTGTGTAAAATGAAATTGAAGAGAGTTGAAAAAGATTAAAATATATATTTAAAAATTAATTATCCACTTACTCTTACTGCAACACAAACAACTCATATGCCTAATCTGCTCCAAAAAATGCTAAAATCCAAGACTTAAGTCCTATTTTAAATGTCAGCAGCATATGTGTAAATAACACTGAGCTCCAGAATATTTAATAAAAGAGAGTAACATAATTAACTTCATACAACTGTATGTGTTTAGGCATCTCACACTCTAAGCACTAAGCTAGCCAGCTGGGAAGCTTTGCAATGTACGTATTTAAATTTGTGCCATCCAGTAGAACTGTCTATGCTGACAGAAATGCCCCATTTGTTCCAAATACTACTGACTACCACCTAAAATGTAGTGTAATGATACATAGATTTAATTTTTTAATTAAAATTGATATGACCTTATATAACTAATATAAAGTATAAACAGATAACTCACAGATTATCATTCCTTCTCTGAAGAAACAATTTCATGTTACTATATATCATTACTAAATATGAATCTACTGAATTTCCAATTTATAAGCATATTACTTTTGCTTATGCAGCAATGCAGGCCATATTTTCAAAAAAATAACCAGATTTTACTTCTACTATTCAGATTACAAACAATCCTTTATCATATCTTAAACACAGCATCACTTTGAACCTGTCATTTGCACAAGATTTCAGAGACAGGATCAGAATGATATAAAAATTATCAAGAAGCATCATGAAGACATTTTACTTCATTTAAATAAAAACATTATAATCTTATAAATGCTGGTTTACAGAAGGAAAAGAAAGCTAACTCAAGTGTGACCAGTATCATTAGACAATGAAGAAGCAAACAGAATTAAAGCTCATCTATTTGCCACAGTTTCATGATTTCCTGCACAAGACTCCAGGTGCTACATGCAATTCTAAATGCAAAAATACAATGCACATGTCACCTCAGATATTATGGGACACCATGGGAGGGTTTGCTAGCAGGATGTGCTAATGAAGTCTCCCCTGGGATTTACCAGGCAGGTTTGTACACATCTCTATTCTGATCCAGATCTATTGCCACTCCTAAATGTTTCAAGATACCTTAAAGTTTAACATCCATTTACTTCTAATTATTCACTGAGTGTTTACTATATAACAAATACATTTTAGGGTTTGAGCCTACCTGAAATGTTTGTTCTCTAAGCATGCTCCCCATCTTCATAATTTCCTACCTCCTAAAACAATGCTCCCGTCTTTCCTACCACTCAAGCCTGGAACGTGGAGTCATCTTTGGCATCCTTTTTACTTACACTCTCCTATGATATCACTAAGAAGTCATTCTAAATTTTCTTATAATTTCCTTCCAATCAATTCGCCACACTCCAACTTTTCACTGTAGTCAGCTAAGCCAGTGGTTCTTAACTGAAGGTGGTTCTGACTTCCAAGGGAAATTTTAAATAGTTGGAAACATTCATGGCTGTCACAACCTGGAGAAAGATGCTATTAGCATCCAAAGGATGGGGATCAGGAAGGAATACTGCTAAATATTCTACAGTGCATAGGACAGTCCCACACATGAAATAACGGTCAGACCTTAGTATGGTAAATTAACAATATAGCAACAAAATTTGATTTAAAATAACTACGACCAAAGAATTGCAAGGACTAAAATGTCAATAGTAATAAGATGGAGAATCCCTGCATTAAAAAAGATCAGCAGGGTGGAAGAGATGGCTCAACAGGCTAGGGCACGTGCTTTGCATGTAGGAGGCCTGGAATCACAAGGTTCCCCAAGCACTGCCAAGAGCAACCCCTAGCACTGATAAGAATGATTGCATACCAGTATCTTTATTTTATATTTATGACAGTTCTTCTTAAAAAAATAAAACTTAGAACTTAGAACATTTTAATGTAATTAAATTCTACTTTGATCCAATCCTATTTTAGAAAAAAAATACAACTTAAAATATGTGAACAAAGTGAACACTTACTTGTGCATATTCTCCACTCCTATTATGATCATGATACAGTAGGAAATTCCACTTTGTACAAGAAAATGTAAGGCATACCTATAAAAGATAAGAGCACCGTCAAAATGGACATGCGTTCACAAACATCAAGTCAAAGGAATTTGTGCTAATAAATGTTTATATACAATAGAACATTCCCAGATTTAAAAAAAAAAGAATCAAACCTTTAAAGGCTAAAATGCTACGAATTCTCTGGAATCTCACACAAGTTCCAGAGAGCTGAAACAGTGAAACAAAATCCCATAAAGCCATGCTGAAGGCCCTAGCATTCCACATCTCCTAGTTACATGATCACACCAGAGGTATGTGGTTAAAGTAGTGCAGCTTCAATAATAATTGAATAATAATAACAATAATAACAATTTTTTGAGAAACAATAAATGTGAAGTTTCAGAATTGTTCACAAAATCAGGAGCTGCTTTCCCAAACTGATTTTTCTAATATAAATTTTGCATTATGCCTTATCTTCTCAAGACAAAACAACTGAAAGTATTGACTATAAAAATGACTTAAAAGCCGGCAAATCCAAATATATTTATTCTAAAAAGACGATGGCTGAAACCAAATAAGTTGCCTCATATAAACAATCCGTAATTTGCCCATGAAACATGCTGGTGAGATAACACAGCATTTTCTAATGTTCTTAACAGAAATCAACCTTTAAAGGAGAAAATTGATTTATCCCTTCATTCACAAGATTCAGGCAAAACATTACTAGGATCTCTGTCTATCACTTTAAACGACTGCTAAGATGATTTATGGAAAAATTGCATGTCACTGTATAGTTTAACTTATGATTAAAAATTATTTTATCCGAGTTGTTAGGGAATAATAGGTACCTTCAATGTGGAAAGGTTAATTAAATTTTTACACAAATTTTAATAGATACAGTATAAAAAGCAGATTCCAATGCAGGCCCATAGAAGAACTCCATCCACTATATAGAGTGGGTCAGCCTGTGGGGCACACACCTAACACACTCCTCCCACTGCCCACCCAGCCTCCCAACAAACATAACATATCTGCAGACACACACAAAGATAATGTTGCTGCAGAGGGCACTAAGCACAGGATCCCGAGAAGCAGAAAAGCATGTATAAACCAAACCAGGAGGAAACAAAAAGCACATTTTAAAACACAATTTTTTAAACTATTTATCCCCATCCTGTATAATTGTTTGCATTAACAATTTACTAACAACTTAATGTGAAAATGCTAATGAGTAGTGCAGGATACTTTCAAGGGTTTTACGAACTAAGATCAGAACTTATTAAATTACTTATCTTAAAACTTTTGAGGACTCTAGGAAATATTTTTCCCTTTCTATGGTAAATTTCCTTGGAAGATGATGGATGTATGAAAACTTCAGAAGTCAAGTTTTCTCACACAACAGTGCCATAGTTCATTCTATCTCCTTAAAGTGCCCTCAAATGCCCTCTTCCCTAACTGATTACAGTGTTCAAAGAATGGGTACTGCAATCTTTGGAGGATAAAGAAATGTTTCAGCAGCCTACTGTTGTATGAGCCTTTGCTATTGTGACAATATGCATGTGGTTCTGCATCCTATCAGTTTCACTGATTTCCAGGAAAAAAATATAGGTGTTTTTTTAACTACATGATAGCACTGGGGCTCTTTAGAGTTTCTCATTTACAGCTAGGCTACATGTCCTCATTAGTAAAATGAGTATAATACTGGTATAGTAGTCCATTAAGGTTTTTCAGGATAAAGAAACAAAGTATGGTAAGTGCTGACACACAGAAAGCAACTCAATTCTACAGTGCTACTAGTAAAGTGAAAATTCAAGATAGGTAGTATCTTAAAAGTATTAAAATCTGGTAGGCTTATGAAAGTCACTTATTAGAAAAGTGCAAATCAAATTGGCAACGACATGACAATGATATATCATCTCACACTAAAATCACAGAGCCAAAAGAGCAGTACTCAGGGTTTCTGACTTAAGCATCTAACTCTACTCCCATCAGCATACCTTGTTTTCAAGAGAGTTAAATAAGTAATTAAAACTATTAAATTCTCAGTTAAAACAAACTCATAAATTGTAGGGTTTTTTTTAAAAAAAAAAGAACAAAGAAAAATTTCAAGTAGGTTAAATGATCAATTATGTTTACAGAACGCTAACATATGTCTTCTGAAAGGGAAGTTGTCAAATCAGCTGCAGTTATGATTGCCTTTGAGCCTAAAAAAGACAAGAGTGCTACAATGCGAATCAAAAGGATTTTCCACTTTCCCAGCAACAACAATTGCAGTCATTCGACACAGAGTATAGAAGCATAAAGGATCTCTCTGCCCTAAGAAAGGACTATAAAAGGTTTTTAAGAAAAGAGATCATTCTCTTAAAAACAAAACAAAACAAAAACAATCTAGCTACCATAGATAATGTGACATATTTAGGACTATCTGTCATTAAAGCAGAGTTACTTATGACACTGTGTCATAACAAAACTAGGAAGATTTCACAGAGAGAAAAGGGCTGCTAGGAGAGGAAGTCTCTGAGGAGGACACCTTGACAGTCTCCCTGTCATAAAATCCCCAAAGGAAGTTGTACATTTTCACTCCTCTACTCTGCTTACACACACACACACACACACACACACACACACACACACACACACACGGTAAATGGGGGCTCTGGTATTGACCACTGATCCACAAACCCTTCCTAACCTTTCATGGAAAACAGGCTACCCAAACAGGCTACCGTACACTGAATGTGGGAGAATTTATGTGTGGAAGTGTTTGAAAACATCCCAGAAAAATAAAAGATAAGATAAAGGCCCTCCCATTGATCATCGATTTGCTCGAGCGGGCCCAGTAACGTCTCCATTGGAGATTTGGTTGTTACTGTGTTTGGCATATCGAATACGTCGCGGGGAGCTTGCCAGGCCCTGCCGTGTGGGCGAGATACTCTCGATAGCTTGCCGGGCTCTCCCAGAGGGGTGGAGGAATCGAACTCGGGTCGGCCATGCTGGCTGCGTGCAAGGCAAACGCCCTACCGCTGTGCTATCGCTCCAGCCCTTTCCGGTGGTGACGGCCTCCCCAGAAAAATAAGTTTGGGAAATTCTCAATGGTGGGATTTTAATGATTGTTGAAGCTGAATAATGTGAAGGCTTAGTTACCTCTTACTTTCTGTATTTGAAAAGTTCTATAATAAAATGTTATAGTCATATACCACACACCATGGCATGATTTACACCTGGCTCTGCGGGGGATCATTCCTGGTTGGCCTCAGAGGATCATAAATAGTGCCGGGGACTGAACTCAGTCACACAGTGCAAGGCAAGCACCCAGCCCTCATTCTTTCTGGCCCTTATAAGAAATCTGAAATAGGATCATCTGAGAAGTCTAAAGAAAAAAACTCTTGAAGACAGAAAATACAAGACAGAGAGATCATATTTAAATCTCAACACTACTCACATACCAACTACTGGCAGGAACGATCAGAGGTCTGAGCACAGGACAAAAAGGTAGAGAATGAACAAGTTATCCCTGATTGTTTTTTTTCATCAATTTCCAAGAACCATTTGAAACTGGTAAAGACAAAATTTAATCTAAGAAATACCAGAATATTCTAGTCCTCACAACAATCAAAAACAACATCCTTGAACAAACACAGAGGCATTATCAAACCCCATAGATTTTATACCCAACATCAGAAGCTAAAAATGCAGATGATCATAAGAGTACATTTTCATCTTCTCAGGGAATTTTCATCTCAAACAAGAAGTCTGCAGAAAAGCAAACCTAGAAATCCTGTGTGTGGGCGTGTAAACAGCACAGCAAATAAGCAAAGAACCTTAGTTCTTACTTAAGAAGGAAAAATGAGAAGAAACCACAAAGAGTTCCATCAAAGGCTTCCAATAAGACTCTCTGCGGCTTCATCGAGATCAAGAGCTCTTCTCTGATTTCTACTGTCACACACACAGCCACCTGTGCAGGAAGTGCTGCATCTGTACTTAAAGCTCTTAGGACAGTCCTGAATAAAGAAGCTAAGTGAAGGAAAGATATATACAGAGCATCTAAAGGGTCGGAAAGGAAGGTTTTTCTTCACAAATCATTCCTGCAACCAAGAAATAAACCAAAGACCTCTCTGCTCAAGTCAAGGCAGAATCTAAGAAATGGAAATACAGTAGTACCTGATGAACTTTTTACCATTATTAAAAGCTATCTGCCCAGACGAAAATATTTTAACTAATTTGTCTTATCAGAGGAGATGTAAAAAATATGTGGAAAAAATTCATCAGATCAAAAAAAGAAGTCTTTATGTCTTTTTTATTAACTTTATCTGTTCCATAAATTATAAATCTCAAATTCCCCTCTAAGATCAAAATGAAGCAAAAATTAGGGCCTGGTTATGTGGTTCAGTGGTTGAGTGCCAGTCTTGCAAGTGCAGGGCCATGAGTTTGACCCTTGGCACCAAGCCATCTGCCGAGTATGGACGCAAGCAGGACAGCCAGAGTGAGCCCTGAGGCCACACCACACAGCCACGAATGTGAATCTCCTCCAGACAACAGCAAAGAAAAGGAAAGTGATAAAGGAAATAAATTTAAAAGTTGACACAGGTGAAAACCTTTGTAGGCAAACCCAGAACAAAACCCTACTTTGCATCTTTCCTACACACTCAATCCACAGACATCCAAAACATTCATTTAAAGGTTATTTTTTTCCTTGATTTCTCTTTCTTTTTCTTTCTTTTCTTTTTTATTGGTGAAACACCATAAGGTACAGTTGTAGACTTACATATTCTTGTGTTTGGGTTTCAGTTGTACAATGATCAAGTGTCCATCCCTCCACCAGTGCCCATTCTCCATCACCAATGAACCCAGTAGCCCTCTCAGCCCTCACCCCCACCCCACCCCACCTCTATGGCAGGGCATTCCCTTTTGCTCTCTCTTTCCTTTAGGGTCTTGTGGTTTGCAATAGAGGTATTGAATGGCCATCATGTGACTCATTTAAAGGTTATTAAAACAATTACTTACCATCCAAAGCAAAAAAGTGCAAGATAAAGACCCAAAAGGGTAGCAACAACATGTCTTATAAAAGAGCTAGTTTTGCTTGCACGTAGGTAAGTTCGAAACCAAACAGCTGCTAGCAAGGCAAAGAGTTGGCACACTACAAAGTTGACCTGTAAAGAAAGATTAAAATTCCACATTAGAAACACACACTTAAATAATTCGTTTTCTATCACATTTAAATTCTTAGAACAACAACAACAAAAAACCCCACCAAGGCTACATAAAAATTAATACCCTTTGAGTTTACAAAACAAAACAAAAACAAAAATTGGGGCTCTTCCCCAGGATGGCAGTCCCAAGTTTCAGTGAGGAGCCATGCTCAGTCTCCACTGCAGAGACAGGCAGCCCTGGTGGGAAATGAGGGCCTGAGATAATCTGGAAGACATGGGGTGCAGAAACACAAGTGCAAACCCTGGGTTCTCCTGTGGCATGAGGGAAGGAGAAGCTTGTGTGAATGATTGCAGATATGCCTTCACCAGAAAAGAGAGCACTAAGGGTCTCCGAAACCCATCTCAGCCAAGTCTCAGTCAAGTCAAAACTCGTTTTTGTCAGACAGAGCACCAAAGACTCATCAGATGAGGTTTCCAAAACCCCACTTTCTTGCGGAATGCATCAGTTCTCATTTCTTGTGGAATGCATCAAGTCTCGGGGGCCACTAGGAGTCAAGAGGCATCTACAGGTAGGTCTAAAGCCACCAATGAGGAAAATGAGACCTGATCTCTCATTTCTCAGGGATCTCAAGATTGGTTCCAGAGGCAAAACGGAGAATGGTAACAGAAAAGAGCCTGCAGAAAACATTTATGCCCAAATCCACCAATGTCCATTTTGAACTTCCTTTTAACTTTCTGGGAACTACACTTGAATAAAATCCAAGCTGGTAACAGTGCTGCTCTTTTCTCTCCCTTATCAGCAATTTCACCCTAGCAAAATGATAAAAGGCCAAGAACAAGGCTCTCTTATGGTATTTAAAGATGAGAGGAAAAATATCCATTACTTACAAAGTATACTCTGAGAGAAAATTATTAAAAAGTCTCAAAATCCATAAATAAAAATTTATTTAATATTAGAAACTCATTTAAATTTATTTCTAATATTAAGTTTACTTAATATTAGAAATAAAAACAAGCATTTAATTTAAACAAACAAATCATTGTTTCAGACATGCCAATGATGTGCAAATCACTACATGCAGATGCAGTCATAGAGCAATAGAGCTATCTCTGCTTTAAAACACAACTATGTGCTTTTTCCTGCATTACAAGAAGAAAAACAGTTGAACATTGTTGCACATTGTCTAAGAGCCCATTGTTATTTGACACAGACTCAATACAAGTAAAATGTCTTTCCAAAAGGTAGCACTGTAGCACTGTCCTCCCTGTTGTTCACTGATTTGCTCGAGCAGGCATCAGTAACATCTCCACTGTGAGACTTGTTGTTACTGTTTTTTGACATATTGAATACTCCACGGGTAGCTTGCCAGGCTTTGTCGTTCGGCTGGGATACTCTCAGTAGCTTGCTGGGCTCTCCGAGAGGGGTGGAGGAATCAAACCCAGGTCGGGTCGGCCACGTATAAGACAAATGCCCTTCCCTTTCCTAAAAGATTTTGTTTTTCAAAATTAAATGAAAAACTAGATACATCAGAAAAATATTCTTGATAGCAACTGCTCACATTTACCTATCTATACCTTAAGGAACTAAAGAAGAACAAACTAACCTCCAAGCTTTAATTTTTTTAAGTTTTTAATTTTAAAAACTTCTACCAATAGCTCTTTATCCAGTAAAAATCACAGTGAATGAAAACCATATGAAGGTGAAAATGTTTAATTCCGGTGAAAGCTTCAGATGACTTAGGAAAATAATGCAAAAAAGCAAACACACACACAAGGAACTTCAACTCAATGTGTTTAGTTATTTTGGCACCCCAGTGATCAAACTCAGGATACCTCATACATAGAGATTTGTGTTCTAACACTTAGTACATTCCTAGCACTAGGATGTTTTTAAAAGATTAGAGATAAAATACTTTAAGGACCACAAAAATAAGAACATAAAAGTGATGTTCACAAAACAGGTGATAATATGACTTCCAAATCATGGGCTGCTTGCCCATGGAATCAACCTAAATTCATTCCCCAGAACCACACATAGTCCTCTGAGTTCCTTCAGGAATGATCTTGAGTGCAGAACCAGTAGTAAACTCTGAGCACCTCCAAGTGTGGTCCAAAAGATAAATAAACAAACAAAAACTTCCAAGTCATAGCTGATCTCCACAACTACCCAAGGAGTTTCTCTTCCTCTCTCTCCTTCCTCCCCTCTATCTCCAAAATTATATGCTCATATAATATAAAATAAGGTGTGATTATTATTGATCCAAAGATCAATTATATATGTGTGCATGTAAATATACATATATAATATTTCTGTAAACATTCATTTCATACAGTCCTTTTAAGAGATAATTGTGAAGAACAAAAATTTAGATAGTCAAATGACTACAAGGAGCAATAACCTATCTATTCCTTAAGGAATTAAATAAAGAAGAACAAACTAATCTCCAAGCTATTAGAAGCTAATAGCAAAGATCAGAGCAGAAACAAATGAAACATAAACCAAAAAGAGAATAAAATTATTTGTGCTTTTAGTGTTTAAAAGCTGTTTTTTCACTCCACAGGCTTGTATGAGTCTCACTCATGAAGGAGCCCGCAGAAAAACTCATGTGCATGGGACCCGTGACTGAAATCTCCAAGTTCACTTGGAGTGGGAATAGGCCTCCTCCCCCCATCTCCCAAGTTTTACAGTAGTGCGGCAGTCACGCCCACAAACTGCCGCTGGGGTCATATAATCTCATCAATGGCCATGATCCAGAGACTCAGAAATAAAGCTCCTGGAAGGCAGCGATTTAGGCCTTATCCATGAGTGACTCTGCTGTATAATCGTAATCTAAATTTTAGAATTCTTGGAGCATACAGCCATGAATGAACTCTCATATTCTACATCACTGATGTATCAAGTTTTGGGGGAGGGGCACAATTTGGGATTTGGGGTAGAAACATGAGAAATATGGTGGTGGGAAGGCGCAATGGTGGTGGGATTGGTGCTTGAATATTAAGTGTAATGAATTATTGTGAATAACTTTATAAAAATAAAATTTAGAAAAAATAAAAGCTGTATAAAAAACAAATAAAGTAGAAACTTCTCGTTAGGCATTGCTTAAATACATATCAAAATTAGAAATGGGAGAGGAGATATAAAACTCATACACTACCTAAGAGCAGGGATTCATCCTAAAATATGTTTGGTGGTATATAATGCAAATGTCAGAAAGTAAACGGTAGGTTTTGCATCAACCTCATCTATGGCAAGTCCCTTGAGACCATAAAATGAACATCTTGAGTGCCTTCTTTCAGATGCCTTTCAAGCACTCCTTAGGGACTGGAGAAATAGTCCAGTGGGTAGGGAGCTTGTCTTGCACACAGCCAACCGGGGTTCATTTGCTGGTGTCCCATATGGCACCCCAAGCCCCACCTAGAGTAAATCTCTGATTGTGGAGCTAGAACTAAGCCCTGAGCACCACCAGGTGTGGCCCCTAAACAAAAAATAAACAAAAATAAAAGACACTTTGGTGATATTATTCCAAACATTAAAAATGTCCTTTCAGTAAATAAATGAAAAGTGTCCTCCACGGGTAGTAGAACTTAAAATATACTGTAATTCCTTCATCCATTCACTGAACCAAAGATGTGGTGCTTGGAAGAAAAAATTATCTCAATACCTCTCTGACATTAAGATACCAACAAAAATAATATGTCAGAACATCATCAACACTAAGTAAAATTTGGAAAGGTATGCTATATAGTATATCTGCATTTATCTGCAAGCAGTATATCTGTATTTCTCCAGTACATCAATTCAGAAGGGTCTTTTGGAAGAGATGCTAGATCATCCATAACTTCTCACTGTTCCTGTGGCACACTGTCAGTGTGATATACTTAAGGGCCTTTGGCTTCTCACTGTTCCAGATCATAACTTGAATCTGAAGACTGCAACACTGACCCCAAACAGAACTGTAATCATGCACTTAAAACCTTGAAACTTGGCAATGATTTAGCCAGGTCAAAGATTTTCTCTGATAAGTAATTTTTCTCCACAATCAGCTTTTCTAGTTTCCAAAATGGTTTCAACAGTCTCTACATCAGCATTCTCAATTTCACCACTTTTATATTACATAATGAATTACAATTCTCAAATCATTAAACTTCTCGGAACCAGATGCGTGTTCAACACTTCAGGCAGGTTCCATCTTTTCTTTCAACCTCGCAAACATTTTTGCTTAAGTTGTGATAATCATGGTGCTGAGAGGAATAAACTTCTGTGTTCTGATCTTTAATTAGGTCATCAAATACTTCTCCATATCTGATGTTATCCCTTCTCAAATTCTGTTTGGTCTCATTGCATTCAATGAAGCAGATCCTTTAACAGCTTCTATCATTTTGTTCTATTCTTCAAGACCATAATAGCACAGCTATGGTGGAATGAGACATGCCAATGGCCACTGCGGATTTTGCACTTTGTAGTAGCTTTTGTAGTTGATTTTGCACTTTGCACTTGCTTTGACCTCTTATTAGCAACAATAACAATAGATGTAGTATGCTGAGGGCTTATGATTAAAACAACACAAGATTAAATCTAGCACAAAGATAAATGCTATCAAGACACATGGTAAGAATGAGATACCACACAATGAAATACTATGCAGCCACCAAGAAAAATTAAGTCATGAAATTTGTTTGTAAGTGGATGGACATGAAGAGTATCATAATGAGTGAAATGAGTCAAATGGGAAGGACAGACACAGAACGATTGCACTCATTTGTGAGATATAAAAATACATAGTATGAGACTAATAGCCAAGGACAGTAGAAACAAGGACTAGGAGGATTGGTCCATGGTTAGAAACCTGCCTCAAGTGCTGGGGGAGAAGGCAGTTGGAATAGAGAAGGAACCACTATCACAACAGTAGTTAGAAATGATCATTCTGGATAAAACTGTGTTGAAAGTAGGTAAAGGAACAAACATGATACCCTCTCAGTACCTGGGAGGAGGAAGATGGGGAGCGGGGAGAGGAGGAGGAGGAGGACAAGGACTATGAGGAGGAGGAGGGGGAAGGGAAGAGGGAGGGGAGGGGTAACTGGGGACATTGGTGGTAGGAAAAATACACTGGTAAAGGGATGGGTGTAGGAGCATTGTATAACTGAAACCCAACAATGAACAGCTTTGTAGCTGTGTATCTCACAGTGATTCAATAAAAAGAAAATAATAATAATAATGAGATGCATAATGCTGATGGCACAAAACACTATGACTCTGAGATGGCAAGCATGTCACTCGGCTATAGGAATTTGGGTACCCATTGTCATATGGATGGTTCATCATGAAGTGAAACACCATTATGTGGTGCATGACCGTATGAGTAACACAGCACAAAAAAAAGGATCATAAGAAAGTATAGAGAGATAGTACAGCAGGTAAGTAGGTTTGATCACCATCCACCCATAAGTTCTCCCAACCTCGGCCAGGAGTGAACCCTGAGAACAGAGCCATGAATAAACCCTGAGCACTGTCAGGTGTGGCAAAAAATAAAAGGCATCATAAGATACAGCTATGAATACTACAGGTCAACAAACTGGACAACCTAGAAGAAATGTCTAAGTTTTTAGTAGCATGCACTGTACCAAGATTGAACATGAAGAAACAAAACATGAGCAATCACTCTTAAAATGAATCACAAATCAAAAACCTCCAAACTCAGGAACACCCAGATGGTTTCACTGTTGAATTATCATATATTTGGGAATGATATCAATCTTTCTCAAAAACAGAAAGAGGGAACACTTAAAAAATTAATTTTATGAAGTTACTATTATCCAAATGTCAAAATCTGACAAAGATATAAGAAATTATCAGGAAAATTACCAAAGTCAGTGCCCTGGATAAACATTAACACAAAAAAATTGAAAAAAAGATTTAATTTTCAATAATGCACTGAAGAGAACATACTTCATGATCAAGTGAGACTTATTTCAGAGACACAAGGCTGGATCAGCAACAATTTAGTCAATTTGAGACATCATGGTACAATAATTAAAATTAAATGATCCTCTCAAAACCACAAAAAAAATAATGCTAAAACACAATATCCAGAGCCATAGTGATATCTCAACTGGTTGAACACATGCTCTGCATGTGGCAGGCCCAGATTCAGTCCCCTGCATCACACAGTCCCCTGGGCACTGCCAGGAATACCCCCTGACCACTACAGAAATCAGCCTAAAAATCAAATCAATCAATAAAATCCAATAGCCACTCCTGATTTAAAAATAAAAAATTCTTGAGTGGGAGAGATAATTCAGGGATTAAGTTGCTGGCCTTATATACTTCAACCCTGCTACAAATCCCAGCCCTGCGCATGGTCCCCGAAGCACCACCCTCAGTGTCAGAAATGACTCCTGAACACAAAGCCAGAACACAAACCCAAACAAACAAATCTCAACACACTGAATATGGAGGGAATGTATAAGAGACATAAGAAAAGCCATGCAGAACAAGCCCACAACGAACATATATGGGTCTGCTAAGATTAGGAGCAAGACAAGGTTGTCCCCTCTTGTCACGTTTATTTTGTATAGAACTACAACTCCCAATTAGGGAAAAAAATTTTTTAAAAGAACTGGAAAAAAAGTGGGGGGAGGGAATCCAGACCAGAAAGATACTACAGCAGGTTAGACACTTGCTGAGCACAAGGACAACCAGGGTTCAATTTCTGGCACCACACATGGTGCTTTCAAAACTGCCAGGAGGTGGCAAAAAATACCAAAGAGAGGAAGAAAAGAAAAAAAGAAAAGGAAGAAGGTAGGGAAGAAAGGAGGCTCGCTCCATTCCCAGATTACTTTATATTACATATCGAAAACCCTCACCACTCTACCATTAACACTGATATAACTGATCAAGTGTGTAGGATGTGACACCAATATACAAATATTAGCTGCATTTGAATAAACTAATAATGACTCAACATGAGGAGAACTTAATAAAATCCCATGTATCATCTCAAAAAGAATAAATTACTTAAGGAATAAGTTTAACTAAGGAGATGAAAGACCTAAACACTCAAAACTAAGACACTGATGAAGACACACAATAATTGGAATGATATTCCATGTTAATGGGTTGGAAGAGAAGTACTGTTAAAAAGCAATGCCCAAAAGTAGAGAGAGAGAGTATGGGGAAAATTGTCTGCCAGAGAGGAAGGGGGAGGGTTAGGAATGGGGGGTGGAGATACTGGGGACATTGGTGGTGGGAAAATGTGCACTGGTGGACGGATGGGTGTTCGATCATTGTATGAATGAAACTCAAACACGAAAGCTTTGGAACTGTTTTTCACCATGATTAAAAATAATAAAATAGGGCTCTGGGGCTACAGCACAGCAGCTAGAGTGCCTTGCACGCAGCCAACCCAGGTTCGATTCCCAGCATCCCATATGGTCCCCCCCGAGCACCGCCAGGGGTAGTTCCTGAGTGCAGAGCCAGGAGCAACCCCTAAGCATCGCTGGGTGTGACCCAAAAAGCAAAAATAAATAAATAAATAAAATCTAAAGACTGGGGGGGAAAAGAAATAATAGAAAAAATAAAGGAACGAGTCAGGGGTCATCCAATCTCATTGCTCTGAGCAATCTAAAGATTCAGTGAAATTCCAGTAAAAATTCAGATGAAATTTTCTACAGAAGTAAGAAAAAAATAATGCTGGAGCTTGTATACAAAAGACCCTGAATACCAAAAGCAATTGTGGGAAAGATGGGCATGATACTTCCTAATTTCAAACTATATTTCAAGGCTATAGTCATCAAAATCATAGCATAATATTTGCATATTATGAAAAAAATTAAGTCCTCTTCTATCTCTGGATTAAGTGATTTAAATTTTTTATGGTATATATCTACTATGTCTTTTTTTCCCCCAACTATCATCTTTATTTGCCAGCTAAGTGCCAATGGGCACAGTACTTGACTTTTTTTTTTTTAATTTTTATTAGTGAAACACCATGAGGTCCAGTTGTAGACTTACAAATTTTTGTGCTTGGGTTTCAGTTATACAATGATAGGTTATACAATATCTCCTATGTCTTTTGTTAATTCCTACACACAATGTTTTGGGACACTATTTTAAATGGGATAGATATCTTTATCACTTTCTCCTGATTTATTCTTTGTGTGTAAGAATCCTATTGACTTTTTGTATTGACTTTGTATCCAACTAATTTGCTACATTGGTTTATTATTTCTAAGAGTTTTTCTGTGAACTTTTTAGTGTCTATGAACTTGGGGGCTGATCTGTTGAATAAGCTAGAAGAAAGGAAAACACGGGGTGATCTCACTTATCTGTGGAATACAGACCAACTGGACAAGGAAATGCAGTATATTAAGGGAGGATGCCTAGATCAGGCTTGATCTCTGAGTATAAGGGGAATAACAGAGACAGAAAGAAATCAAGGGGGAGGGGAAAGGAGATGAGAAAGAGAAAGAAGAGGGAAATAGGTCAGGGTTTTAGTTATACTAGTGATGTGGGAAAGTGGTATAATTATCTATCCACTGAAAAACTGGTATAAGCATCTATCCACTGAAAACTGAAAATGAGATCCAAACATAATAATTACTGAATTATGAAATGTGCGTGCCAAGGTGGCAGGTCAGGGAGTGGTGGGGAAAGGAGGGCTGGAAAGAGCATGAGAGCACTGGTGGAGAGAAGCTGACACTGGTGGTGGGATTAGAGTTGGAATATTGTATACCTGAGGCTTATTTATCAACAACTTTGTAAATCATGGCCCTTTAAATAAAGAAGAAATTCAAACTAAAAAAAAAAATCAACAGTACTTAAGTATTTGAAGTCACCAGAAAAATTCAAGTCAAAACCACGTGATATCACATCACACCTAGTAGGGTATCTGTAGGGACATGTTCTGGCAAGACTAGGGAGGAAGGGAAACCCTTGCATGGTAGCTGGCAAAGAAAACTGGAACAGTCACTACTGAGAAGCATTAACACTCCTCAAAAAATTAAAAACAGAGCAATCATATGACCCAACAATTCCATTTCTGGGTACCCACCTGAAGTAAATAAAAATCACTATATGTAAGAATATCTACTTCCAGAGAGAATGAAGGAGAATGCGCCTGCCACAGAGGCAGGGGGCGGAGGGGGCAACGGGGTAGGCGTAGCGGGAGAGATGCTGGGAACACTGGTGGTGGAAAATGGACACTGGTGAAGGGATGGGTGTTTGATTACTGTATGACTGAAACAGAAGCATGAAAGTTTGTAAGTCTGTGGCTATACCTTGTGATTCACTAAAAAAAAAAAATCTACTCGCTTGTGTCCCCATATTTCCTAAGAGATGGAAGAATGAAGAATTCTAATACAAATACAAGCATTGGAATATTATTCAGTCGTAAAAAGAAATAAAACCATGCCCTTTACAATACATATGAGCCTTTGAGATATAAGGTAAATACAAGGCCAGAGATGTAGCTCAGTAGTAAACTACAACCTTTGCATGTATGGCGCCCTTCATTTTATCTCCAGCACCAAAATAAAAAGAATGACAAACACTGCGTACCATATTATCCCTACAGATTGATCTTCTATTGCAACAATTAAAAAAAAAAACCTTACAGAAACAGAGAATAGACTGATATCTGCCAGAAGCAGGGAGTGAGGCACAGGAAAATGAATGAAGAGTCAAAAAGGTATAAACTTTTGGTTTATATAAAAACTGAAGACAGTCAAGGATAAAAAGAATTATGAGTTCTGAGGTTGTACTATATGGCATGGTGACTATAGTTAAAATATTGTACATATGATACATAATTGGAAGTTGCTGAGAGTAATTCTTAATTCTTTAATTCTTAAAAGTTCTGTTCACAGACTAGGAAGATAGTTTAGGTAGCAGAGCACAAGTGCAGCACTCACAAGGCCCTGAGTTCAATCCCTGACATAGCATGCCCTCCACCTCCTGCAAGCTCCGCTGGGTGTAATCCTGTGCAGCCAAGCACAGAACTCACAGGCCTGCACCACTGGCTCCTGAGCATTGCTAGGAGTGGCCATGGCCAACTCCCGGCCCCAGCACCCTAGTTTATAAAAATGTTCTAATGACCAGAACATTGTTCACTTGGTGAGGTGATGACTGTTGACTCTATTGGGAATTGATTCATGACATACATATATACATATATATGAAATCCTGTTGCACAACTTAATACAATTTTATATGTCAATCATATCTAAATAACAATTAGGGGGCACTGAAATAGTTTAAGAAAGCTTTTCCAAGAGGTGTTATGAAAGAAAAAAAATCGTCACATTTTTAGTATACACAGTTTTAAAGTACATACGATAAATGTGAAACAAGGCAAAAGACAATGAAAAGGGGTAAATGTTTGGGAAAACATGATAGAAAAGAAGTCATTTTAGAAACACAAAGAACTTTTACATAGCCACAAGTATGTACTATTCAGTAGTGAACTAGACAGGAGTACGAGCATTGACAAGTGACAATGTCCATTAAAGACCTGAACATTTTGCTCCCTTCAACATAAGCAAGAAAGGCACACTAAGTAGCAGGCCAACATTGACCAGGTGCCACCTCAGCACTGCTGAGGGAGTAAGGGTGATGAGAGTCTGCACTGTTGGCAGGTTGGCACTTGGCATCATTCAAGAGCAAATCTGACAATGGCCATGAATGCTAAAAGGTCCTCTCCTTTACCAAGAATGCCAACATCTACAGGTTAAGTCCAGAAAAGTTGGCAAAATTCACCCACAGTTATGCAAGGGGTTCACTTGCATAGACAGACACACATAGGGTATATCAAAAAGAGACTAGTAAATCAATAATGTATTTTTCACCAGTAGGAAAAAAAGCTAGGTTATTCCACAACTCAACTGAGCCACAGGACTTTGCTTTTGGATAAACTGAAGTCACGCTCTTTTCTTAAGCTTCGTTGCTAATACCAACTATGTTTTCACTGTGCAACAGGCACTGCTGTGACAGACATGAGGATGGCCTCTCAGATTTGCACCTGACCCAAGGCCAACTTGCTGGCCTGCTGAAATCCACTGGCTGGCTTCTGCAAGGCTATGCTTCTACAAACTTCTACTGACATCTGGAAGTGGGAGCGAAACCAAGGCAGGTCTAGTCCCAGGGGACAGGGGTCTCTGACTCTTATGATGCTTCCAAGATGGGCATCATAGTCTACGATTCTCCTGATCTATGCGGTCCCCTGCAAAGAGGTAAAACCTGCAGACTATAACTCTCCAATCTTCCCCAGCTCTCTTCAACCCAACTGCCTCCTCAGATAAGTTCCCGGTAGACATCTTGTTCACCTGACTGCTCCTTGAATCTGCTCCTCTGTGGAATGATTTGGCACAACTGTTCTAAGACTTTATAGTGACCCATTTCATCCTCACCACACTACAGGACGAATTTCATTATCGCTAAGTTAAAGCTGTATAAGAAAGAAAGAAAGAAAGAAAGAAAGAAAGAAAGAAAGAAAGAAAGAAAGAAACTCCCTTTGCTGCCTAGTACATTTAAACACAGTCCAAACTGACTAATGATCATTACACAACTCTAGTGAGCACTGGAGCTTTTCATCTGCATCTGTGTCTCCTTCCCCCCCAAGCAGATGGACACCAAGGATCCAGACTTCTGGGTGACTAGACATAGCTGGTGGGTGATGGTGTATCAATCCTTATCTGAACTAGCAGGGGTGATATGTATCAATTCTTATCTGAACAAGACTCTCTGTGCAAAGCTTTCCTTTTTGATCCCATTCTCCCCATTACCCCACTGTGAGTAATTGCTAGTCTTAAACTGACTGTCATATTCTCCTAAATTTCCTTATTCTTTTACCACCTGTACTGCTTTAAGCTGGATAAGCCGGTAAAAGACCATTTTAAGTAAGCAAATTTTAAGCAAGTACCTGCAACTTCGTTTCACTTACCACTGTGTCACTAATGTGTAGTTGATTGATACCTTCATTAACTTGCTTGCTGCATAACATTTGCATGAGCTCTTTGTACCTCCAAGTCAGGTGTAGTTTAACAAAAGACGCATTTTGAGACATGCATCATTAGGAGATTTGCCATTATGTGAACATCAGCATATGATGACAAAAACACAGATAGGAAGACCCTGTTGTGACCATCACCTTTATATGTGGTTCATTGCGGATATGTCTAAATGACACAGGGCTACATTTAAACTCTATTAGCCCAGCAAGCTCCATGTCCATATTCTTGACAAGAGTTGGCACTGTCGGGCTTGTAAGTTTTGCCAAGCTAATGGATGTGTTTTTACTTTTCATTTCCCCTGATTAGTAATGAAGTTAAATATTTTTCATGTTACGTGGACAGGAATATTCTCTCTATATCTTTTGCCCATTTTCTTCTTTCGGGTTGACTTTCTTCTAGCTGATTTTTTTAATGTATTTGAAAGTAATCTTTTACAGATGGTTTCTATTTGTCTGTGGCTTGCTTTTTACATCTGCTTATGGTATCTTTTCCAACAGAAAAAAATATCATTTTTTTTTCCTTTCTGATTTTTGGGCCACGACTGGCTGTTCTCAGGGCTCACTCCTGGCTTTATGTTCAGGGATCTTTCCTGGCAAGGCACAGGAGACCATATGGTGTGCTGAGGATTGAACCTGGTTGGGCATGTACAAGACAAGCGCCATACCTGCTGTACTAAATCTCCAGCCCCATAAATGCAAAGTCTTAAAACCAGAAGGGCCATAAAGGTTCAGTCCTAGATCCCAGAATGTCCCTGGGAACCTGCCTACGAAGGTTCAGTCACCTTCTCATTTCTCACTATGCTAGTCTGTTCCAGTGTCAAAACCACAGAATTTTAACAAGTTCTTCCTAACAGGATCTATCTCTGCCTACCAGTAACCTCCATCAGCCTTTTCCCTTACCCCTCCTCTGGCAATTACCTACTCTTTCTTCTGAATCTTCACCTTCTTCCTCTCCACTAGCTTGCTCTTCAGCATATCAACAGGCATATAACAGTCCCTAAAATCTTTCAAAATATTTTTGTGCAATTCTACTTCTCCCACTCTCTAGTCTTACTTTTCCTTTCTCCTTGCAGGCAAAGTTCTAAAACTGAAGCCCACTATGGTTTCTAGCTAGTTATTGCCTGATCCCACAACGGGAACTAAGTGAGGATTTAGGTACTGCACCACTGACCCCACATGGCAGTGATGACGAGTCCATCCATTTCCACCATGGTTACTCCACTGACACTATCAGGTGTTGCCCAAAACCCAAAATAAACCCTTAAATAAACAAGTAAATAAAATCTAGCACAATAAAAATGACAACACCCTTTATATTTTTAAATAATACAAAAAATATAAATAACTGAGTTAGCCAGAAAATGCACTAAGCCAGTAGCTTCTTCCCCTAGCAGAGAGAAGGCAAAATCAATTTGAAAGCGAAAACCATGAATAGATTAGCAAACAAAGGGACAAAATGGAATTGGAAATCCAAAGATATGCTAAAACATTTATAATCTGATAAAGGCAACTTTTTAACATTTTCGAATTTGAATTAGAGAATGGGGCCACACCCAGCAGTGCTTGGGGGCACTCCAGCTCTCTGTGATCAGGGGTCAGTCCCTGCAGTGCTCAGGGAAACTATATGATGCCTGGGCCTGAACACATGCCTACTAAGCACTTCAACCCCCATGCTCTCTCTCAGGCCCCAAGGTAGCTTTTCTTAATGTTCAAAATATAATACAAATGCAGAAGCAATAAAAACTACATAAAATCCCTTTTCATATTATTTTTTTAAACCCTCCATGACCAACACATAAAATAATTCAATATAAAGCTCCTACAGATTAGTGATGAAAAAGAGTAACAAATAGAAACATAGGTAGATATGAAGACGATGAATTCTCAAGAAACAGAAAATTACAAGTGACTCATTTACATGAAAACACCTGAAATTTTATAATAAAATAAATGGAAGTCAAAATCAGAATAAAGTAGTCTTTTCACCTGCTTAACTGGTAAAAATCAGAAACTTTCATAACACACCGTATGGTCAGAGGCATTAGGAAACAAAGTCTAAAATATTTCTGGTCTTCTAACAGAAATGTTTGTTAACACAAAGCTAATGGAAAACAATTTGGCAATATGGGAGATTTTACATATATGTACTACACTTGCCTATAATAGAAGACTTGGGAGGGAAAGGTACAAAAGAATGATGTATTATTAACTCAGTATAATGTCTGGCATCGAAAAAAATGAGTCAAGTTTCTAAGTACATAGATGAAATAATCTTCTAGATATCCTGTCGGAGCAGACCTTTCTACTAGCTACAGTACCCTGATTTTCTTCAGTTACCAGGCAGCCACTTGTGAGCAAGACAAGTTAGGTCCTTCTTTGCCTGTGGGGAAGATCTGTGACTGGTCTAACATAATCACTAGCCTCACTAGTATAAGACATGTCCCTCTAATGCTGACATCTGTGTGATTTGGTCAATGAGAAATGCACCGTGGGACTATGGGGAAAATCTCCCTCACTCTTAAAAGAGGACACAACAGTTTAGCAAACACCAAGCAGGACAAGAGATGGGCAAAGAAGTCTCGGCAGTTGTCAGAGGTCCCAGAAGGCAAAACAGAAAGTAAAGCCTGACTTTAGAAAAGGAAAAAGCCGACATGGTTCAATCTCCAGCATCCCATACAAACACCATCAGAAGTAATTCCTGCGTGCAGAACCAGAGTGACCCCTGACTCCTCAGAGTGACCAAAAACAGAGAGACTGGGGAGATCTGAGGACACTGTTAAACAGCTGAATGATTCAACCCAGAACTTCCAAGAATAATACAAATTGCCTGGAGAGTATCTCTGGAAGGGAACCCTAATATCCTAAAGATGACTGCCCAACAGGAGACAGAACAGAGACAGAAGGGAGAATTATTTTCAGTGTCTACCTCTACTTATCTTTAAATTTTTCATCCTGAGCATTTACTATCTATCCTCAAATAAATACATTTTTTAAAGTGCTACATTGTTTTCAAATTTCCTAACAAATGTTGATCACTGGATCTAAGATCACAATTATCTTATCTCTGTAACTTCATCCCACTAAAATTGATGAGATGGCAACCAAGCAGAAAAGACATAAACATTTTCTTGCACACATGAGTATGTCATAACCACAGGAAAACAACTGCTAGCATCAAGAAATTAAATTCCAACATAGTTAGGGCCTACTTCAGTAAAGTGATACCAAAATCATTTCACTAAAAACTACTTCCCTACAAGTAATGAAAATAAATCTACACAATTTAGGACACCGATTTCTAAAATCATGATTAAAATGAACTAGTAATAACTAGTAAGAATGTAACATTCTGAACAAAATTCAAATTGGATTCTTGACTGCAGTCTCATTTTTATCATTATAACATCTGCCTTTTTTCCCTTCATGCCCCCATTTTTGTTAACAGAATCATTTCCACCTAGCTCCTCAACTGGAAACTCTGGAACTCACACTTCAAGGCTTCCAAAAACACTTTTTAAATAATAATTTTTCTCCAGTGCTTGCCACTTACCGAACTATTAGACTATGAACTTTAGACTTTAGACTATCAACTCAAGGCCCGGGAACAGATTTTGTTGATCTATGAACTCCTGCCTCTTGAAGAATGGAGTGCTTCGCTCCATCTGTACTTTAAAGTAATTGAATAAAAAAAGTGGGGAAAACATGTTCCAAGACTGCTTAAAGTCAAGGAAAGTAGACTGTTAAAAATAGTAGACTGCTCAAGGGGAAAGAGATATCATAGAGGTTAAAGCACTTAACGTGCTTGCAGTCAAGCCAGGCTCAATTCCCAGCACTGTATGGGGTCACTCCTGGGTAGGAACAGCCCCTAAACAGAGTATGGCCCCCAAACAAAGAAAGGAGTATAACAGCCCACGTAGAAAGGGCTACAGTTCCCGCAGAGCAGAATGCATTTTATCTAACATCTTTTTTCTTTTTTATTGAATCACTGTGAGATAGTTACAAGCTTTCTTGTTTGAGTTTCAATCACACAATGACCAAACACCCATCGCTCCACCAGTGCACATTCTCCACCACCAATGTCTCCAGTGGACCCGCCTTTCCAACCCTCCCCGCCTCTCTCTCTCTCCATGGCCTCTTTCTTAAAGATTCAAAGATCCTCGACTACCATCACCGTTCCCCAGGCCTTAAAAAAAAAAAAAAACCAAGAGCCTCACACATGCAAGCCATGTATTTAAACACTGATAGGCTTAAGATTCTTAATATTAGTTGCTACAGTAAGAAGCATCATAATCAGAAATAAAAAGAAATGTGGACATGTAAAAATGCACTTTATGCAGTATTCCATGAACACATACTGTTTAGGCAGAAAGAAAAACACAGACACTCAAGTTCCTCCACTCACAAAACCAACAGGCAGGCAAAGGAAAGACAATGCAGAATAGTGCTGAGGGCTGCTCACAGGAGGGCTGGATTGGGGACTGGTGTCGTGAGAACACAGAGAAGAGAGATTTCTTCAATGCATGCTCTCAGGACCATTTCCATCTCCTGAATTGATGACAATGGTCTACCCTTGTCCCACATAGAAATAAATAGACCAGCTAGATTTATCCAACAAAAAGCATTACGAGTAGTCAGTACCTTAGATACAACATTCTTCCCTCTTCCTTTTCAGACAACAGCACACAGACTGCAGGCTAGAACCTAGAGCCTCCTACTCCATGCTAAATTCGATACTGTTAAAAACAGCTAGACCTCCCAGGGGCTTATTAACTGACAGAGTATCACATGTACTCTCACCTCATCCACAGAAACCAAAAGGCAGTAGGCTTTTCCAAATGTATTGAAACAGAAGCAGAAAACAAGTTATTTAATCAAGACGCCACAGAGATTCAAAGTATTTTCTACTACAAGATTAACGAGAGTTATCTCTTAAATTCTGTCTTGACCATCTCGAGATGAGAACCCTATAAGGTAACTGAGAAGGGAATTTATGTTTTTTCTTGTGAGATTAAGAAGTTCTAAATCCACAACTGCTATGCTACATTATGAAGCTTAAGTAAAGGTAATCTGCTGAAATTAATCTATTTGAAAAACTAAACTCACTAAACATGTATCCTAAAGCAAGCACAGAGCAGAGACATACAAAAAGAATTAATTTACTTCCTATCACACTTGTCACACTTATCCTGACAAATAACTGACCAGGCTTCCCTGAGTTCTTCCCTACAGAATAGAGAAGGAAGAACAAGGAGGGAAGGAGGGAGAGGGAAAGAAAGAAGGACAGAGAGGGTAAGAAAGAGGAGGGAGACAGAAAGAGGAAAGAAGGGAGAATGGGGAGAGAGGAGAGAAGAGACAGATTACTAAGACAATCATATAACAAGACAACAGAATATGAGCAATTTTAAGATGGTATTGGGACACAATATAAATAAATCCCAAAATAACTATGTATTGAAGACCCAGGGATGTGTATCAGTAGTTGGGTGCCAGTATTGAAAGTGTGAGATGGCCAGTTAGAACCATGACACCCCCTAAAATCATTGAATACAATCCTTTTCACACTGCTGTTGCAATCACCAGCAAAAGTGTGAGACACCCTCCACTCCCCCGCCAACACTGACACAGTAAAAAGGGGAAGACTAATACCGAGTAAAATAATCCAGGGGGAAAACAGTACTTACTACCTCTTCTACCTATATAAATTTCTAGAAAATGTAAACTTATCTCTAATGACAAACAGTAGATTGGTGGTTGTCTAAAGAGGGATTACTGGGACACAGCAAATTTGGGGATGATGAAGATGCTCATTAACTTTATTGGGGTAATGGCTTTACAGATGGCTATGTATGTCAAAAATCATATTTAGCACCTTAAATGTGCAAGACTAACTGCTGTGTCAATTAAACTTTATTATTTTATTTTAAAAAATTAATCCACACCGACAGCATTTGGGTTTATGTAAAAATCCCTCACCATGTGATTAAGATTACCTTTGCTTTTAGAAAGATATTTCATCAGTTATTTATCATACTCTGTGGACAAGCAACTCACAAGCAATGTTGGAATGAACATAGAACAGGAACTCTTATGTGTGTGTATTTCTTCTCCATTTGTCACTGCCATGGCTTAAAACCAAGAAGCATTTCAATGAAAATGCCTGTCATTTCAACTTCTCACAGAGACTTTCTGAGACTCAATAAATGTCTGGCTTTAGAAAGAAGAGGCCTGAAAGATGAGCCAGCCGAACAGCCTCGTTTAAAGAACTGCAGCTGCCATCCTCGCCCAGACCAGCCCCCTCTCCATGCTGCTGATACAAAGTTTTTCCATTCCAGCTTTTACCTCTCCACTGGGCTTCAGGTTCACTGACGCAACTGCCTCCTAAGCCTCCTCACCTGAACATTGGTGCATATGTACAACTTAATGTGGTCAATGACTACATATGTTCCCTCCCCCACCAAATGTACCATTAAATAAATCTCCCACCATAAATTGAGTTGTCAACAACAATTTAACTTGACTGCCATTTCTTCCACACCAAACCCATTCCTAAGTCCTTTTAACTGTCTCCACATGGAATCTGCCACGGTTCCCGTCTCCACCGTAGCCATCATACAAGTCAGCCGTCATGTGCCAGTATGGATCCTCAGCTCAATGATCCTCTAGCCGCTGATGATACTCAAAATCATTGTTAATGATAACCTCTCAATACCTGTATCGCAAACCATAATACCCCAAAGGAATAGACAGAGACAGAGAGAGGGACAGAGAGACAGAGAGAGGCAGAGAGAGAGAGAAAGAAGGAAAGTTCCTGCCATAGAGACAGGCTCCTGGGAGGGTGGCAGGAGGGAAACTGGGGGGGACACTGGTGGTGAGAAACATGCACTGGCGGAGGGACGGGTGTTGGAATACTGTGTGACTGAAACCAGACCATGATCAGCTTTGTAACTCTGTATCTCATGATGACTCAAAAAACTTTTCTAAATAAGTAAATAAAAAGTTAACTTCTTACTCTGCCCTCACAGAACCTGGCCTCCTTCTATACCCCTACTACCACTACTTCAACCATAGTGATCTTCTCAAGCACACTGAACACATTTCCACCTAAGGCTAAAGTCAGGAATATACAATTAGGAATTCCTTAACACCCAGAGTGCACGAAATGCAGCTCCTTCGTCTTTCACATCTGAACTCAAACATCCATTCTTTGACAGTTTTGCACAACTCACAGATCAAAGTGCCATCTTCAACTACTCATGATTTTATCATATGCCTCATTTTGCTAACTTCATAAATATCAAAATTTTAAGTCTGCTTACTTATAATAACTGCTAGCAAATGTATTTTTCTTTCTTTTTTTACTCATCCATCTATCCATGCCTTCACTTCTACTGAAAGAACTGGTCCAAATAAGTAACCTTAATTTTATTAAACCTTTACCATTAAACCCTGCGTTAATGTCCAAAGACTTCAGTGAGCAAAATTAATCTACTCCCCACACACAAAAAAGTCAATTTCAAGGTGCCATTAATTTTACATGGATTCAAAATATGCAAAAAGATTACCGTGTAATGTACTTACAAAAATGTTGGTTTGATTTTGAAATTATACTGCCTCCCATAAAAAATAGCATATTACTCAGTAAAGATCATATGTCCACATAGAAAGTAATAACTTATGATTAGCTCAGATTGTGAGCCTCCTTGTCCCTGGAACACTTGGCCATTAGACACAAACACAACATAGCTAAATGACCCATAGCAAATATTTTTAATTTATCACTTTAAAAAGAATTTTTAGAGGTTTTAGACACTACTACTGTAAAAATTACAACGGTCATCAGTCCTTTTGATATCATGTGTGAATTATACTGCAATTAATAAAATTATGTCTAGGAAGCAACTTCATTAAGGATTTTCTCCCATGGATTTTTACTGTACCTCTTCAGCACCTAATCCCAGCATGTGACCAGTATTTCACAAATATGTGATGTATTTTAACTTATTCATATTCTCATATTATTTCAAACCTATAAGTGGGAGTGTCTTTTATTTTTATTTTTTATTGAGTGAGATTCTGTGGTTTACAATACAGTTAGTGATGGTTTTTCATGCACATAATTTCAACTCCACACGCATCACCAGTGTACCCACATCCCTCCCTGCAAGCACCCTAATGACCCTCAACTGTGTGAATTAGTTCTCCCACTATGTTGTCTTTGGATCTTTGTTGCTACCTTGTTGTATATCTTTAAGTCCCACATATGAGAGGGATCATTCCCTTTCCTTCTCATTGATTTCACTCAGCATGATATCCTCTAGTACTTTAATCTCTCTTCTGAATGACTGATGACATTTTAATGATAAGCGTGGATGAAAAAGTAATTATTTGATACAATTCACAAAAGTATTTGACTTCCAAACTCCACAGTGACACATGGCAATGAATCACAGGCAACACACTAGATCCTCCCCCACAGGGCACGCGGGCTGATACAGCGAGTTTCCACATGGCGGTGCCACATGGACTCCACCACCATCACTCTCGATTAGGTGGGGAAGCACAGCTGGAGGGCCATCTGTGCACCCCAGATTGTCAAATATTGACACCAACTCCAAGAGAAAAGTGGCCCCACACCACTGATAAAGTCATCATAATGAAGTAATCAGAGGCAGCAATTACAAGTTGTAAAAAGGCAGCAGAGTTTGAGGTATGCTGCAAATAAGTTAACATAAGTAAAAAACGTAAAATTGAAACCCAAGCACAAAATTTGTAAGTCTACAATTGTACCTCATGGTGTCTCACTAATAAAAAATTTTTTTAAAAAGTCACATTTAAGAAAAGTTTACTGCTATGAAGGCTAGCTATCTCCATAATATTACTCTCGTCCCCTCTCCTGTCTGAAAACAACAGCAGAAATGTTTCTACATGGCCTGTTAGCTGGAAATTCCAAGTCAGCAAGTATTGAGAAAACGTATTTTGTTTCCAACGGGTATCACCTACCAAGTCCCAGCAGCTGAAAACTGCAAGTCTTGAAACTCAGCAGCACATTACCACCTAGTAACACATGACTACGAGGCCTCTCTCTGGCCCTGACCGACTAGTCCTGGAATTTGTGACTTCTCTATGTCTTAATATGAAAATGAGATCAAGTTCTAGTTATCTACATTTGGGAATCATGAAATTGACAAGGAAAAATAAAAACAAACATCAAAGTCACATCTGACTCTATACCCTATATGATTTTCTTATTTAGTCAAGTAGACTGGGACAGAGTAGGCACATACCTGACAGTGAGTTTGAAGGCAAGGTAACAAGACAAGTATTTAAGAATCAAAAACATTTTATAAAATATTGTATATTATATCTGAATGAGTATAATCAAAAAGATAACAGATAACACATATTGGAAAGAATGTGGAAAAACTGAAATTCATATACATGGCTGATGAGAATAAAATATGGCTCAGTCACTATGGAAAAACAGCTCCTCAAACTATAAACAGAGTTAGAATATGACCAAGCATTTCCAATCTTAGATAGATCTATAGCCAAGAGAACTGAAAAGTTATATTCGGACCAAAAAATGTTATGAAACATGAATGTTCATAACAGCATAATTTATTATAGTCAAAAAAGTAGAAACAACCCAAACATCCATCAATGGACAAATAAAATGAGGAACAGTCATATAACAACATATATATATGTATATATATATTCCTTGGAATATATACAGGTACATACTAAGATTTACATGAACTTTGAAAGTATGGTAAGTGAAAGAAGCAAAATGACAGGTAGCAGAGCTGCTCTGCTCAGAGTCCTCTGCCTTACAGGAATCCAGCTTTTATTTCCAGTACTACAGAACCCCTTGAACACAAGTACCACCATGCAGCATCCTAGAGACACACACCATGGGGTAGTCTGCCCCGGTGGCCCTCACTCAGTTCTGGGCAACACTGAATCACTGGTCTCCAGCACTGACCCCTCTGGCCAAGTATTTCTAGGAAAGATCTCCTGGGCCGCTTGTGCACCACTTGGGAACCTTACACACACACACACACACACACACACACACACACACACACACATACACACACACACACACTGTATGAATCCAATTTATATAAAATGTCCAGAAAAGCCAAATGTACAGAAACAGAAAATAAATTAGTGATTCTTTAAGACTTGGGGAATTAGGAAAAAATGGAGAGAGACACAGACTAATTTTTGTGATGAAATTCTTCATCTTAAGAAAGTGGTAGTAGCTGCATAATTCTTTGAATATATAAAAAATTCCTTGTGTATATAAAAAGAATATTTTATTTTTATATTAAATATTTTATATAAAAATATTTGAATGTCTTACAAAGTACTTGTATACATTAAATGGATAAGTATGGGAATTATATCTTGATAAAGCACTAAATTTAAAAATTGACAACTCTCAACTATCAAATCACATTTCTTTATCAGGATGAAGCCGTTCATGTGGTACCACCTGAGCATCCCACTGTACAGCGCTCAAACAGAACAGTGCAAGCCCCCAAACCCTGGCCAAGAGGCTTCTCTGTTAGAGCAACCAGAAAAGATGCTCTCCACCTGCAAACAGAAAGGAAATGGTTTCAGGAAAAGTAGCTTGTGGCTACATCCCCCTGCACTAAAGAGGAGGTCTCCAGCCAGGTGAGAAGGGGCCAACACTCAAAAAAAAAGCAGAATCAGAGGAGAGCAGGTATAGAGAATAGGAAGAAAGCAGGGCTGAGTGAGACACAAGAGACCAGGGAGGACTGAGCCCAACCATGCGGACTGCTCTAAAGTGAATTTCTGTCATTTGCATCAGAAAAAGTCAAGAGTCTTTTCACTGAAGACTCCCTATTTATTGAGTTTTTAAGGATCCACATCTAGGCCTTTTCAATAAAAAAGATGAATTAAACATTAGGAACAGTCCACATAGTAGACAGTAAATGATGTAAATGATAACATAGTAAATGATGCCAGACAGACAGGTCCCAATCTGCTATATGACTTCAGAGAATGCTAGTGAACACTTATCTCCTAGCCTCAGTAACCTTCTTTCTTAAACAGGGGACCTGGGTGTACTGTCGGCAGAGGCCCCAGGCTGCAGTAAGGACTAAATGGAAGGCATATTAAAACACTAACAATACAACCTGCTGTGAGTAGTCAATACATGACTTACCGAAGATGGATTTCTAACTAAGAAAAAATTTGTTTCAAGTAAAGTTTAGTAAGTAAGGCTTCACAAGAAATTACTTATTTGGAAAACCTGATCCTGAAGGCACGTCAAATACCAAACCTAGCAATGTTAAGCATATTCTGGATCAGGTCACTGTCACTGTCACTGTCTTCCCGTTGTTCATCCATTTGCTGGAGCGGGCCCAGTAACGTCTCCATTTTCTAGACTTGTTGTTACTGTGTTTGGCATATCGAACACATCACAGGTAGCTTGCCAGGCTTTGCCATGCAGGCAAGATACTCTCGGTAGCTTGCCGGGCTCTCCAAGAGGGGCAGAGGAATTGAACTGGGGTCAGCAGTGTCAGCTGCATGCAAGGCAAATGCCCTACCTGCTGTGCCCTGGTGGAACCAAAAAAATTTCATAAAAATATGTAACTGTTAACTGATTTTTCCCAGTCTTCTGTCTTCAATCACCCTTAGAATCCACTGCCCACACGCAAATTTAGGAAACTGCTTAGTTTGTCACACTTTCTCTAGGTAGGTGACAGCTAAAAGTCCATCTTACGAGGAAAAATTTCTTCTCTCCACCTACTACCAATTATGGTGTCACTAACTCACTTAGTTTAGACATAAATTATCCTTAAAAGCCTTTTGTGGTCGACTAACTCTGTGTTCATTCATTCAAGGAAGATCAACTGAGAACCTTCCATGTGTCAACATGACACTAAGTATTGGAGCTGGGGGGGGAAATAAAAGAGATAACGTCCCCTGTGTCCTCCCAGGAAAGGCGTCCCTCCCATCAAAGCACTGAGCACACTTATTTTTGATCATCTGACTTCTCAGTAAGCACTACTTGGAGTTCTGCTGAATCACAGTTAAAATTTAAGATGCTAAATTTTATGTTTAGATTGTTATATATAATTACTATCAGGTTTTTTTATTTTAAGAAGTCATCAAGAATTTCTTAAAAATTACCATAAAATGGGAAATCAGGCTTTTTATACTCTGGAGAAGCCATGTCCTCCCTTGAACACGTACTTTTCTCCTCTGCTTTCTCCACTCAGGAGAAGCCCATGTTCTCACTTGAACATGATTTTCTTCTCTTTCTCTCCTGTCACATCTTTCTAAGTAAATTTCTTTCAATAAATGATACTTATGGGAACTCAAAATATAATAGAGCACTCAAATCCAGGATCTGGGAGATGGCTCAGTGACTAATGTGTTTTCCCTTGCAAGGGTGAATGTGAAAGATCATGAGTTTGTCACCTGCATTCACCTAGTGCGATCCTGGCATTTGTGCTATCTGGGATCTCCACACCACAAGCCATTTCCTACCACACTGTGGCCAAGGGTTTAAGAGTACTGCAAATAAAGGGTGTGGATCTGGCAAGTATCAGGCCTGAACGTGTAGGCGCACCACAACTGAATGGGTGTGGGCCGCATGAGCAATTCTGCAAACACCTCGTCTAAGGCAATGTGATGTTGTTGTTCAAGCACCACAACCAAGCATGTGTGACATCCCTGCCGTCACAAGGCAAATTCAAAACAGAACCTCTGAAAATAAGTAAAAGACTAACTACCCAATATAAAAACGGGCAAAAGACAGAAGCAAGTATTTCACAGGAAAGGAAATGCAAATATCCAGAACTTTACAAAAAACAAACTAGCCTCAGTGTTCAGAAAAGTAAAAAATAAAATAAAATAAAAATAAAAATCACAACATATCTTTTTACACAAAAAGACTCTGCAAGGGCTAGAGCAATAGTACAGGGGGTCGGATGCTTGCCTTGTATATGGCCCACCAAGCTTCAATCCCCAACATCCCAATATGGTCCCCCTGAGCAATGCCAGAAGTGACTCCTGTGGTTATTAACATGAAGAAAAGCAAGGAAATTTTAAGTCCCTAAAACTGAAGTCACTTCTCTCCTGGAGGGACTTTTGGAGGGTCACTCAAAAAGCTGCCTTCAAAAGGGCAGATGTGGCTCAATGTGTGAGACCCTGAGTTCAATCCCAACCACCAAATAGCACCTGAGCACCAATGGATGTAGCCCTGGTAGACTCTGAGCACTGCCAGGCTGCAAGCACATCACCAGCTCAGGCACTGAGACATTAGGCCAAAGCCCAGAATCCCCAGGGGTGGTCCCTCCAAAAGAGAAATAAAAGATTCTCCCGAGGGTGTGAGCACGGGTGAGCGTTACAGAATCCTGTGAAACACACACGCAGTTGTAGTCTCATGCAAATCTAATGTTTAAAATCATCCCCCTAGAAAAGGGAGGATGTACTAGCACAGAAACCTCTGAAAGTAAGAATTTGGGGAGAGGGAAGGGGAAATAAAGAGCAATAAATCACTTCCATTAGTAGATTTTATACTGTTTTCTAAGTAATCATAGACCAGTATCTAAACAGCATTTTAAACATGAAATTATCAAGAGTACTGGCCAAAGGTTCTATCACATGTCTGAGAAGTCTGCTTTTGAAATTCCTAAGATGGTGACCCAGTAATATAAACCCTATCTGCAGCATCACAAGAAGGGGGGAATGGAGTGAGAAAGTGGGGGCCATGCCCAAGGGAGCAGGGCGGGGGTAGGGGACGAGCTGGAGGGACAGCCTCTGCCCGGAAGGAGAGGAAGGCTGGCAACTACATCAAAAGGCAGCTTGTTCTGAGGCCTCCCACTCCTGACCGACTCCCTCTAAGAAAGACAGAGTGGCAACACGCTGCTTCCACTGCTTCTCCTGGAGGCCCTCAAAATGTATGGACGCAGTTCCTCAAAAGGAAAAACCCTAACTCCCCCGTTTCTTTCCCCACTGGCTCAAAGACATCTACATCAAATTCTTCATTTTCCATCCCTCAGCGGGCTCTGTTAGCTGGGACCCTAGTGAGATACAGACCATTTTCTGCTAACTTGAAAGAGCGCCTACATTTTATTCTTACTGTTATTCACAACATTTCCCAAGAGAACCGCGTTGTCTAAGTTTTCATTTTTCTCATCATTCTGATCAAATTACTGCAGGCTCTTTATTCCATCAAAAAAAATTCTCCTACTGAAAGCACAATGGAAGCCTTCAATGGAACTCTGAACCCTGTCCTATATTCTGAACTCCAGTCTCACGTGGTCCACCACCGACTCAGCGTTTCTCCTTCGGACTCTCATAGCAGACCTCACAAAGCCAAAGGAAAATCTTTCCTCGCCACTCATTCCCACGCTCCAAAAGCCACAGCTCCTCTCATGGCCCCCGTCTTGTACCAGGGCTGGGGCCAGAAATGTAAAAGCAGGCGTCATCCCCGCACTCCTCCCTCCTCCCAGCCTCCCGCAGGCCCCTCTTTCAGACCAGCACAGTCACTGTCATCCCACCCAGCAGCTCTGGCTGATTCTCTCTCCCTCTCTTCAAGTACTAACAACAGCTTTCGATGAACCTAAACATTGGACGGCCTATCCCCTGTGTGGGTGCCTCAGAATAACTTCATCTAGCGCGTACAATGTGGAAAGTGGGGGGTGAAAGGAAGTTCACTGAGGAGAACCCTGACAAGCCAGGCGGATGGGATCAACCACAGCAGTGAAAAAGTATCTTCCCTTAATGTGCTGCAAGGAAAATGACATGGCAGTATCTGCAGTATTCCTCCTAAACACCCACAAACCAGACTGATTATGAGAAATACATTCAGCATTCGCCTCTGAGGGATGTTCCTCAAAATCCATGGTCAGAATTCCTCAAAAGTCCTCAGATCACCAAAAAAAAAAAATTAAAAAAACAAAAACTAATGAAGGAAAGTTTGAGCATCTGTCACAGTCTCAAAAAAAAAAAAAAAAAAAAAAAACTAAGGAGACAGAAAGATCCAAGATCATGAGGGAACAGACTAGCCTGCACAGGGCCCTGGGCCATTTCCTCCACATCCCCCTGGCCCTCCAAAGGACTTTATTACTGATTGAATGCTTGTGCCCTCTCCAAATTCACACATTAAAGCCCTAAGGCCCACAGTGATGGGTTTCAAGATGGAGTTTTGGTACAGAATGAGCGTGAGGCGAGGTCAGGAGTGGGGCCCTCATGATGAAATGAGTGGCCTTATGAGAAGGGACACCACACAGGGGAATTCAGAGAAAATACAGAGAGTATATATTCTCTGCACATACACTCACAGAGAAAAGACCACACAGAGAAAGGCGGTTGATAGCAAACCACGCAGAGTTCTCACCAGAGAAAACTATGCTGGCAGCCTGATCTCAGACTTCCAGCCTCCAGAGCTATAAGAAATCAACATTAGTCATTTAAGCCAGGGCTTCTTAAGCTTTTTCTACTTAAGACTCCTTTTCACTGCAAGAGAATGAATCCGCTGAAAAATCCAGGTATGCGGGACCAGTGACTGAAAACTCCACCCACGAACTACCTCTGGGTGCCATGTAAGTGCATTAACAGCCATGATCCAGAGACTCACAAATGAATCTTGGAACAGAACAGCTCACTGCAGAGATGTCTCCGGACCCCAATTGCTTAAAAATTTTAGAATTCCAGGAGCGTGTGGCCGCTTTTTCACATAGTATTTTGTTGTTGTTGTTGTTGTTGTTGTTGAATCAGTGTGAGATAGACCCTTACAGACATCTCATACTATTCATAGTAAGCAATACAAAATAATGATTGTGGTGGGAAGGTGTAATAGTGGTGGGATTGGTGTTGAAATATTGAATGTAATCATTGAATGTAATCGATTATTGTGAATTGTTATTATGTCACTATCAATTATAACTGTCATTATCAATTATTATTTATGAAAATAAAATGTTAAAATGTAAAAAAAGAAAGGATATGTTCAGCCCTATGAATTATCTCACCTCCTGCCCTCAAAAAAGTTATTTTATCCAATCACTAAGTCATTCACTTTCTCAGTTTCTACATTTACAAAAATTAAAAAAACTATCCAGAAATAAAAAAGGACTCCTTTTCACTGAGAAATGTTTACAAGAGCCCTATGTAAAATAGGCCTACAAGTCAATTGTGCACTGATAGTAAATAGTAAAGAAAATTGTTCTAGAACACCATGATCCCGCATGGGGTCACAATGCACACTTTAAGAAGCGAGGGTTTAAACTACTCTGGCTGTGGTATCTCGTTACGGCTTCCCCACCTCCTGCTCACTCAGGTCTACCAACTTCATCTCCAAGGACTACATAGGATATGGGTAACAGAGCAGACGAACTTACCCAAACTGGTCAAACTTTACACTTCAGATACATAAATTGCTTTAGCACACTTTAAAACACATGTTTGCCAAGATGATTAATTTAAATAACATGACAACCCTTAGACTTGAAATGCCATTCAAGTGACCATTTCTTTTGCTCAAGAATCTGCTATTAGAAAGTTGCTAGATATGGAAAGTTCATCCCTGTCTGGCTTGCCGTCAGCTAGGAACTGAATTAGCAGTAGGTACACTCAGAGATTAGATGGTTGGTGCTGGCTACCACCAGAGGAGTCCTTGGCAAGGCCCATGGGCTAACAACACCTACAAAGGCTTCTCTGTATTTCTCACTATATGATGACTGGATTCAGGAACAAACATCAAGAAAAAAAAGAGTCAGAGAGGAACACACAACACTAGAGACTATATTATTTTTATGCCCATATCTAGGAAGCCATATAGCATCACTTCTACTACATTTATTAGTTGGAGCAGTCAAAAACCTAGTAAAACCTGGCTAAGTTTAAGGGAAAGAGAAATAAATTCCTTTTCTTTATAGGCAGGGACAAGTACTAGAAATGCTGGAAATACTGCCATAATCTTTGTAGACAATAAAATCTACCACAGGTTGGAATATAAATTTAAGGGATGTTCCTCAGAGACATGGGTAGCAAGAAAAACAACAGAGAGGCAGGATGCATCCAAGGCATCACTATCTAAGACCTAAGACTTAGAGAAAGAAAACAACAAAGAAAGGAAAGGCATTACCTAGGAAATAAATTCAGAATATTTCTCAAAGATAAAGAACATGAGTCTTTCAAACTGTTGTGTCTAATGTGAAATTTACGAATATAAAGAAAAAAGGAAGGTCTTAGAAATCTTCAAAAAAGAAAATGCCAGGTCAATATATAGTTAGAAGAAACAGAGAACCTTCAAACCTTAGAGACATTCTATGCTGAAAAATAGCACAATGCTGAAAAGTTGAGAGAAATTATTTTCAATCCAAAGTTCTACAAAGACATTGTAAATAGGCAAAGGTTTAGAAAGTTCACTTTCCCTAAACTCTTTCTAAGCAATTATTTGTTTTGGTCATATACTTCAGCAAGGGCTGGAGCAATAGCACAAGGGGTAGGGCATTTGCCTTGCACGCAGCTGAGCCGGGTTCGATTCCTCTGTCCCTCTCGAAGAGCCCGGCAAGCTACCGAGAGTATCCCGCCCGCACGGGAGAGCCTGGCAAGCTCCCTGTGGCACATTCAATATGCCAAAAATAGTAACAAGAAGTCTCACAATGGAGACGTTACTGGTGCCCGCTCGAGCAAATCGATGAACAGCAGGATGACAGTGCTACTACAGTGCTATACTTCAGCAAAATAAAATCTAAACCAAGAAACATGCCATGAGTTTCAAGGAATAATTCATTTGGCTCATTCATGCAGTGAAAGGAAGTTTCAGAACATAGCTACCAGGAGACCAATGAAACAATCAACTTAGGTTGGTGACTGAATAAGAAAGGCCCCAAAAAGAGCCCAAGGGAAAGAAAATCAGAAAATATATAGAAGTGAAACTTAAAACCTTTCAAATGTCTACAGTGGGTAAGGTTACTCAATTTTTACAATTTAAAACTTCCAAGTTTAACAAGATGAGAACGCCATTCAGGTCTCCCAAAGAAGAATAGAAAGAGCTATGCTTGGAATATCACGTTTCACTCAAATGAGAGAACGAATCCGGAGTTCTGACATCCGTCGACGATCAAGGATCAGGGACGCTGTCTCATTTGCCAAGGTGTCAAAAATCAGATGGGCTGGTCACGTAATGAGATTTAAAGACGACCGTTGGACTAGAGCTGTTACTGATTGGATTCCACGGGATGTCAAGAGACCGCGTGGCCGCCCACCTACCAGATGGTCAGACTTCTTTGTCAAGATCATGAACGATCGGTTTGAGGCCCTCCATGTTCCCGGAGCGAAGAGATGCCATTGGGCTACACTAGCACGCGACAGGGACAAATGGAGACGTTACTGGCGCCCGCTCGAGCAAATCGACGACTAACGGGAAGTTAAGTGATTAAGTGATTAAGTGATTAAAACTTCCAAATAAAAACAGAAGCAAAAATAAATCCTTACAAATGAAAAAAATGCTTCAATATTGTATTAAAATGACAAAAAATGTTATTAAAAGTTTTTAAAGTTGACTCTCCGCCTATAACTAGGTCTTTCAAAATTTTTTCCCTCCTCAAAGAGAAACAATGGCCATTAAAAATGATATGCTCTTGGGGCTGGAGTGATAGCACAGTGGGTAGGGATTTGCCTTGCACACAGCCCGACCCAGGTTCAATTCCCAGCATCCCATATGGTCCCCCAAGCACGGCCAGGAGTAATTCCTGAGTGTATGAACCAGGAGTAATCCCTGTGCATCGCTGGGTGTGACCAAAAAGCAAAATAAATAAATAAATATAAAAAATAAAAATGATATGCTTGTGAACTCAGAAAACAAATTGCTGGCTTTAATAATCAGTTTTAAGAGGTCCACTCTTACATTGCATAACTGAAATGCTATTACAAACAATTTTTTAATGGCTACCACCAGAGCTGTTTCCAATATACAGTTGCTAACTCTATCTCACAGTGATTCAATAAAAAAAAAAAGTTCATTCTCTGTTCTGTGATAAGTAATTTACAAAAAACCCTCATAATTCTTTTTTTTTTTAATGTTTTATTGCTGGTTTTTTTGGGGGGGTCACACCCGGCGATGCAACAGGGGTTACTCCTGGCTCTGCACTCAGGAATTACTTCTGGCAGTGCGCAGCGACCACATGGGATGCTGGGAATCGAACCCGGGTTGGCCACATGCAAGGCAAACGCCCTACTCTCTGTGCTATCGTTCCAGCTCCCCCCCCCAAAAAAAACTCATAATTCTTAAAAAGTGAAATTTACCTCCTAACTGAAAAAACCTGCACTAAAGTCCTTTCTCCATGATCTAGTTTTGCTTACTTTATAAGGTACACCCACCAACTGCCCCTGGCGCCATGTAATCCCATCAACGGCAAAGACCCAGAGACTATAAAACCCTGCTCCTGGAAGAGAACAGCACAGTCTCCTGCATCCGTGCCTGGCTGTCCTCACTGGGGCCCCTTGCAGGAGGGTGGGTTGAGTTTCCCCTCCCCACCCCGAGCAGAGCCCCAGCAGCTGAAGACCTCCAGTTCCAGCCACAGCCATGCTTAAGACCACTCTCCACACATTCGGACGAGCCTCACGCATGAAGGAACCGGCAGAGGAACCCAGGTGTGAGGGACCCGGGGCGTAGATCTCCAGGCCTGCTCGGATTGGGACTGGGGCCTCCTCCACCCAGATCCCCCATCTTCCAGTATGTAGGTGTTACACCCACCAACTGCCCCCCCCCCCCCCCGGCGCTGTGTAATCCCATCAACGGCAAAGACCCTGAAACTGTAAAACCCTGCTCCCGGAAGCATGTGGCCGCATTCGCAGCCGCTGAACATCTTATTATCCTGTTCTTACTCTGGAGAACCTGGCAGGCTACCAAAAGTATCCTGCCCACACAGGAGAATCAGGCAAACTCCCCATGGTGTATTTAATATGTCAAAAACCAGTAACAATGATGGGTCTCATTCTCCTGACCCTGAAAGAGCCTCGAATGTGGCTTTTAAAATCTCAGGGCTAGGACAAAGGAGACATTACTGGGGCCTGCTCGAGGCAATCGGTGAACAACAGGACAATAGTGATACAGTGATACAGAAGGAACTACTTATCAATAGCAATCCTTGACACATGTGCACACAGCAGCTTGAACTACACACTCGTACCACCGAATATAATCTAATGTAAATCCTGCCACCTACACACGGGTCCTGGAGCACAAGGACAGCTGCACCTTTCTCTCCATGACAAGAACTCAGGGTGGCTGTTTCCAGAGCAATGGAGTGATGAAAGCCCTGAGAAAGATCTAACATGTGCCCTCCATGGTGTTGGTGCTCCCTTAGGTAGAAGCAATTTCCACAGTCTGCCCATATTCTCTAAGGGTGATGACAAATACCTGACACCTGCTGTTTGCTAAGCCGTCAAAATTTGCATGACCTCTTACATCCTCTTTAACCAAGACTCTCATCAACCTGGGAAAGTCCTTAAAATAAGTCCTTCTTCTACAGTGAGCTAACAGGAACTCAGGAAATTCAAGTAATTCCCTCAGACTGGTCTCAGAAGCCACATTTGAAAAAAAAATCAAAAGATCACACTCAGTTCATTACTTCCCTCAACATATGACTAATTTACAACAGTTTGGGGAATAAACAATGGGGAGAGCAATATTTTCCAATATACAGGTGCCAATTCTGGGAGATGTGAAGCTCCAAGCATGCATGGGGCCCTGGGTGGGAGGTGAGCTCCAGGGAAACCGCATCCCCAGTGTGGTGGGGAGGGGGTGGGATGGGGTTAGCACCCATCTCTCTGGGGCAACACTTGCCTGAACTCTAAGATCACATCTACCATTGTGCCATAGGAGATTTTAATTTGCCTGGTGGATGCTTGGCTGCAAGTCACCAGAGAAGCTGCATGGTAAAAAAAGGCTCTCTGGCAGAGACAGGGTTAATATGGAGAACACTGCCCATGCTGAAAATGGGAGACACCACCACTATGTTCCCTTTGTTCTCACATGCATCACAACAAAGGAGCCTTACAGCAACACTGAGAACACAAGGATGCAGAGACAAGGATGCCCAACAGGTTTAGCTAATGATGTTCCTTTTTGTTTCGGTTTTGGGGCCAGATTCAGCAATCCTCAAGGCTTATTCCTGGCTTTGCGCTTAGAGACCACTCCTGGAACCCATAAAGTGAGGGATTGAACCCACATTGATGGCACTCAAGGTAAGCCCCAGCCCACTGTACAACCTCTCCTGCTCCAATGATTTCTTGTTAATGACAGCTGCCACTGATTGGGACTGACTTCCTATTTTTTAAAATATCTATTCTCTTTTCCAAAAATTAGTAACTATACATATAAAGGAAACAAAGGGGAAAAAAGTGTAACCACTTCCCTCTATCAATATTATAGTGGCTCCTTCTCTGATCTATCCCACCTTCCCCCTAATCCCCAGTGGCAAGCTTCCTGGTAAGCACCAGCTCTCCTCTCTCCATTCCATTGCTTTGGGGATTTAGTTATTCCCCTATGGTATTTCTCTATGTCCAGCATATGGGTAAGATCATTCTACATCTGTCCCTCTCCCGCTGACTCATTTTATTCAACGTGATACTCTCCAGATCCACCCATGTATCATCAAATTGCATGACTTTATCTTTTCTTACAGCCAAGTAGTATTCCATTGTGTATATGTACCATAGCATCTTATCATATGTTCTTGGACACTTGGGTTGTGTCCAGATTTGGGCTATTGTGAAGTAGTGCTGCAAAGAACATAGGTGTGCAGATGTCTTTTCTGCATTGTGTTTTTGGTCCCTTGGGGTATTTTCTCAGGAGTGGATTGCTGGATAGTATGGAAGCTTAATTCCTAGGTTTTTTGTTTTTTGGGGTTTTTTGGTTTTTATTTTTGTTTGGTAGTTTGTTTTAACAAATGCCCATATTGTCTTCCCAAAAGGATGGACCAGTTGACATTCCCACGAGCAATTAATGAGGGTCCCTTTTTCCCCTGAATCCATGCCAACACTGATTATTTATTATTTATTTATTTTTGATGAGTACCAGTCTCTGTTGTGCGAGGTGATATCTCATTGTTGTTTTGATTTGTATCTCCCTGATAATTATTGATGTACAGCACTTTTTCAAATGCCTTCTGGTCATCTGAATTTCTTCTTTGAGGAAGTTTCTGTTCATCTCTTCTGCCCATTTTTTTGATGGAGTTAGTTTTTTTTTTTTTTCTTGTAAAGTTCTACCAATGCTTTATATATCTTGGTTATTAATCTTTTATCAAAGAATGGTAGGTAAATAATTTCTCCCAGTCTGTGGACTCTCTTTGTATCCTGGTCATTGTTTCCTTTGAGGTGCAGAAGCTTCTTAGGTTGTGTACAATTGACAGACGTAAGTGGTCACTCTGGACCAGGCCTAAGTGCTGAAAGGAGGTAAAGTGCTATGGATGAGACCCTATCTGTAACAGGATTGTAAACGACATTGTCTGGAATAGGGAAGGAAAGAACCTGTCACAGAGGCAGACTGGAGAGCAGGAGGGAAACTGGTGACATTAGTGCAGAGAAGTGACACTGGTAAAGGGATTGGTGTTGACCACTGTACGCCTAAAACAATCATGAATAACTTTACAATTTACATTGGTTCGATTAAAAAAAAACATGTTTAAAGAATTCTCTATATTAATTTCTCCTGCTTTGCATTATTTGTTTTTGTGGTGTCAGCAAGTGCCAGCCAACATGTACTTTGCTTCTGAGCCACACACCTGGACCTATCTTTCTTTACTTTCTTTACTTTTTAATTAGGAAATATATTCTAATAGTAACATTTGTAAGTTGTCTGTCTCTCTTTAGGAGCCTGACTTCTTTACTGCCACCCATTAAGGAAGAGGAAAGAAACACAATAAAACCAAGATTAAAAAAAAACTCTTCAGGGTGTGTTCTTTTATTTAGCTAGGTTCTTTGATGAATCACAAACAGTTTTCCTATTGTTACAATCTAGTCTAATGAGTTCAGAGAAAAATAATTGAGTATGATCCAATAAAGGAAATGCTATAAATGCTGATACACACAGGCGTCACAACAATAAAAATGCTAATATTTATTCGGTACTTACTATGTTCTAAGTCCTCCAGAGAGAACATACCTGATAAAATAAATAGTATATATGTATATATATATTTAATTTTATTAATTCACCATGAGATACAGTTATAAGCTTTCATGTTTGAGTTACAATCACACAATGATCAAATACCCATCCCTCCACCAATACACATTCCCCACCACCAATATCCCCAGTCCCCCCTTTTCCACCCAACCCCTGCCTCCATGGCAGACAAGATTCCCCATACTCTCTCTCTACTTTAGGGCATTATGGTTTGCAATGCAGATACTGAGAGGTTATCATGTTTGGTCCTTTATCTACTTTCGGCACACATCTTCCATCCCGACCAATTCCTCCAGCCACCATTTTCTTAGTAATTCCTTCTCTATTCCAGCTGTCCTCTCCCCGCCCACTCATGAGATAGGCTTCCAACTATGGCGCAATCTTCCTGACCCTTATATCTACTGTCCTTGGGTGTTGGTCTCATGTTATGTTATTCTATACTCCACAAATGAGTGCAGTCCTTCTATATCTGTCCCTTTCTTTCTGACTCATTTCACATAGCATGATACTCTCCATGTCTATCCACTTATAAGCAAATTTCATGACTTCATCTCTCCTAACAGCTGCATGGTAATCAATTGTGTAGATGTAACAGGTACTACCTGTTAAGGGGAACCTGCAATTCCCTGGGCCTTGGGTTTCTTCTAGAGCTTTCTTCTCTAGTCCTTCCCCACCTCCCTATCAGAGGAGGAACAACATTTTTATTTGGAGGGCTACACCTGGCTGTGAGCAATTGCACAGTGGTAGGGCATTTGCCTTGCACGCAGCCAGCCCAGCAGAGCCGGGTTCAATTCCTCCGCCACTCTCGGAGATCCCAGCAAGCTACCGAGAGTATCTCACCCGCATGGCAAAGTCTGGCAAGCTCCCTTGACATATTCAATATACCAAACACAGTAACAACAAGTCTCACGATGGAGACATTACTGGGCCCGCTCGAGAAAATGGATGGACAATGGGAGGACTGTGACTGTGACCATGACACCTGGTTGTGCTCAGGGCATACTCCTGGACCTGTGCTCAAGAGGGAGTAATGGTGCTCAGGGGGACCTAATACAGTGTGAGAGACTCAACCCGGGTTGACCATATCAAGGAGGAATCATTACTACACCTCTTGGTTTTCCAGGTCTACCAAACTTTACTGTGTGGGGAATTGACTAAAGTCATGTTCCTGGGCTCAATCCCCAGCACCCCATATGGTCCCCTGAGGCCACCAGGAGTGATCCCTGAAAGCAGAGTCAGGAGTAAGCCCTGAGCACCTCTGGGTATGCTCCCCCAAAAAGAAGAATAATTAGTTAGATTGGAGAGAGAGTACAACAGATAGGGCACTTGCCTTGCATGTGACTGGCTCAGGTTAGATTTTCAGCACGCAATACAGTCCTCCAAACCCTGCCACCTGGAGTGATTCCTGAGCTCAGATTGAGGAATAAGCCCTAAGCACTGACAGATACAATGCAACAAAAACAAAAGAATAATTAGCTCTACTATCTCAAATATATATATATATGTTATATATATATTATACACACATACAAAGGAAAAATAAGGGTATCAAAGATACGTTTTGATCTCGCTGATTAAATCTGAAATCAATTGTTATAATGGTTTAAGAGGATTATATTGCCTGAAATCCAAAGAGGTAAACATATTTGCAAAAATAAAGTAGATGAGACAATTTTTTGAGATTTTCCTAGATAATAGTTAGTCTTAACTCAAAACTGATTTTAGTATCCAAAAACAATTATCAGATATCTGGTGAAAAATGTGATTTGCATAGTCATTTCAAGCATTCTTCAACTGAGTTTCTGTTTTTCACAGCATCAGCCAGATCCTGGTACTTTGGACATGCCTGGTAATTTCTAGTACTGTGAGCTCTATTATTTATGGGGATACACTCATTACTAAATTAGTGATTTTACTTTTATCTCTAGAACATATGAAAGAGAACCACACTTGAAGCTAAAATTTCGATCAGCAAAGAAACCTGTTCCATTAGAACTGGAGACATTCACTGAAACACCCAAGAGTTCTACGTAAGAGATTCAGGGACACTGGAATCTAACTTATAAACTGTAGTTGTTTATAAGCCAATGATGTGTGATAAAAGAATGGGATGTATTTGATTATCTAAAAATTGGCTATAAGGAAGTTTCAATCCACTTTCAGATTTTCAGTCCACTTTCAGATTTTCCAGAAAGTCTGCAAACCCAAAATGATAAACAACCAAGCTATCCAGAAATGGGACTGACTGCCTTGGAAAAGGACCAAGTGCTGCATCTCATAAGTGTTGAAGTGGAAACCAGATGGCCATCCACCTGAGCCTTTTCGGAGAAGAAATCATCTTACAATTACAGCTCACACTAAAGGTGCAATGCCAGCGACTGCTAACACTGACAGTGCTTTATGCAGCAGGGTACATAACGCAGATAAAGTAAGTAAGACTCAGGCAACTCATCTCATTTCTAAGTAGACCACAACTTGAACCTAAGCTGACTGCTGAAGCCCCTGATCTTCACCTCTGGCATCTGTTTTGCTTTTTAACCAAACCCTTTAAACTCTACATTGTGAGACTTTGTACAAACTCTATTGATCAACATGTCCTGAAGAAGAGTGCCTGATCTCTGCTTTCCTTTGTGACACTCTTGCTCATCCACAAGGCACACACCTTTGTTCTGAGATGCTAGAAAAATGTATTCTTGAAGATCTGGGCTTGCCCTGACACATACCCAAGCCCAAGTTACAGCTGCTTCCCCCTAAATGATTCCAGAGTGTGCTTTGCTGTGCTCTCCTACCATGACAGAACAGTAGCTGGGCCTGGCTGCCAACTCCTCTCATCAACTTGTTGTGTCCTGTGGCCAAGTGCCAAAGCTCCAGCAGCAGGAATGTGAACAGAAATGCTATGTGCCACTTTGGGCCAAAGATTGTGACCAGCAAACCTACCTGTCTTCTGGGTGATTAGAGGTGTCCAAGGTGTCAAAACATGGTTAGCAGCCAGAAACAGCATTACTTGTGAGTCCACTGGACATGGAAATGACTGAACCTCAACCCAGACCTACTGAATCCAAAACTTTGGCAGCAGGGCCCAGAAATCAAAGTTTTAACAAGTGCTGCAGAGAATTCCCCTGCGATCTTAAGGAGATGGCTTGCTCTATGCAAACCAGCCTCAACCAGGCTGAAAATAAGACCTCAAGTAGTAGAAGAATGTGATGGAAGAAATACCGGTCTCTGTGGAGAAGAACTATTCACCAGTCAGGACCATTTACATCAAACTGTTGTGTAAGAAAAATAAACATCATCTTTAATCATTTAATAATTATTGGAACTCTGTTCCAGTGATCTTACCTAAACTAATCCAATATCTTTCCCTTCTGACATTCATTTGCCAGTATCTGTCAGTTTTTCTCTTCCCACAGGACTAGAAGCCCACAAAGAGAACCAGCTCTGACATCTCTATGGTTCTCCAGAGTCTATAGAACCCCTGGCCTGCACTGCATAAACAATCAGATCTAAGTATCTTTTTCCATTTTTACTACCAAAATGCAACTCCTAACATCTAAAGTAATGCAAATATAATCCATCAACTTTCTATTCATGAAGTTCTCCCCAAAGTACCAATATTCACTGTAGACAGAAACTTTCCAATTACACAATTCTCAGAATGATGCTAGTCAATTACTTTAGTCAACTGGGTTCTCAGTGGCAGAAAAGGGTCTTGATGTTGATCACATCCAACATTAAGTTATAATAACAAATTAAACATGTGACTTCCCTTTTCTGTACTAGCCCGGCTGCACAATGCCTACTGTCCAATATAAAGACAGCTAAGCCACTTGGTAATCCATGTTATCAACCTAGCCAAGACACACTCTTAGTCTCCCAGTCTGGCTGTCTTCTTTATTTTGCAAGATCTAAAACCCTACTAGCATACATTTACCTGGAATAAGGACAAAGTAGGTAAAGGTAGTTTATATTATCCTTGTTTTACAGAGGCTCCTGCTTTCAATAAAATCAATATAAAAATTATAACAGGGTCAGAGCGATAGTACAGTGGGTAGGGCTTGCATACAGTTGACCTGGGTTCGAGCCCTGTTACCCCATATGGTACCCCAAACACTGTCAGGAGTGATCTCTGAGTGTAGAGCCCTGAATATCGTGAGTATGGTACCAAAACTAAACTAAAATAAAATAAAGAAAACAATCCAAGGCCACCCCTCTGGCACTATTTTATTTTGTCTTTGCTGAAAAATAAAAGTCCAACATGTTTTTATCCTTAATATTCCATAGCACAGCGGTAGGGCGTTTGCCTTGCACGCAGCCAACATGGCCGACCCGAGTTCGATTCCTCCGCCCCTCTCGGAGAGTCCAGCAAGCTACTGAGAGTATCTTGCCCGCACAGCTGAGCCTGGCAAGCTCCCCGTGACGTATTCGATATGCCAGACACAGTAACAACAAAGTCTCCAATGGAGACGTTACTGGGCCCACTTGAGCAAATTGATGAACAACGGGAGGACAGCTATTAATAATTAATTAAAATCTATTTATATTTCCTATCAAATGGCATATGCCTCACAAAGTTACCATATAACTAACTGCATAGTCCTTGTAAAACTCTTTAAGTATAGTGGTTGAGGAGTTAAAATAGGCATTTTCAGAACAGGCATGTGACCAATCTTAATTTGACCCCCCGCACCTCAGGGTTCCCAAAGAAAGAAAGAAAACTAACTCTTTAGAAATGAATCCCTGCAGGGCTGGAGCTCAATGAGCTGAGTACATGCTTTGAATACAAGTAGGAGTTAATCCCCTGAATCCTGCTTCTCTGAGAACAGGGCCAGGAGTAGACCCTGACCATAGCCCAGGTGTAGTATCCCCAAAGAAACAGTAATGCCTTCAACTCACATCAAATATCTTAACAAATAAATGGTTTGACAATTCCACTCCTCTATTTTGATTATTTTATGAAAATTTCCATTCAAATTTAATTGAAGGTCAAAGCTCAATGCTGTGAGGCAAGATATAGCAAGACTTTCCTGTACTATGACATTTTTCAATTTTTTCCAATAATAAAAGCAAAGGACTACTTGTTGCAACCTCTAGGAAACGTATAGAGATTACCATCATAGACAAGGATCCCTACACTGTCTTCAAAGACACTAGTGCTAACTCAGGGCACCTGCACTCATCCTTTATCTTCATTTCCTGGGCCCCAGGCAAAAAACATCTTCAACACTTCTATTCCTGGCATGTGGCTAACATGAACAGCTATGCCAGTCCTGGTAATAGAAAAAGCATTCTCATGCCCAAAGTGAGACTCACTGAAGATTAAGCTTAGACTCCAAAGTTTGAAGAGTTATCACAAGTTAAGCTATCCTGGCCAAACTTAAATGTATGCTCCAATTAAACTGAAAATATTGATAGCAGTTTATAAGGCAACCAAGACCTTGCCAAGTACTACCTTATTCTCTACTAGCTAAATGTATTTTTTAATGTTACACTCCATAAAATATCCTGACAACTCACACCAATTAATAATTATAGGATTGCAAGTATGAAACTCTTACCTCCCCACTTAAATGGGGAATTATTAACTTTCAAGATTACTTCCAAAATGTGACCCTCTCCAACTGAAAAAAAAATAGATAAAATTTAATTAGAACCTGGAGCTGGAGCAATAGTACAGCCGTAGTGCAGCAGGTAGGGAGCTTGCCTTGAACGAGGCTAACCCTGGTTTGATCCCCAACACCATATATGGTCCCCTGAACCACACCAGGAACAGGCCCTAAGCATCGCTGGGTGTAAGAGAAAAAATGTTTTTAATTAGAAGCTCTATTGGCCAAGTTAAGGATGAAATTACAAAGTGATGACATATAGTACTAATATTGATAAAACATAAGAATTAGGTCTTCCACTATTGCATCTGGGCTGGAGCAACAGCACAGCGGTAGGGCGTTTGCCTTGCACGAGTTCGATTCCTCCGCCCCTCTCAGAGAGCCTAGCAAGCTACCGAGAGTCTCTCGCCCGCACAGCAGAGCCTGGCAAGCTCCCCATGACGTATTCGATACGCCAAACACAGTAACAACAAAGTCTCCAATGGAGACGTTACTGGGCCCGCTTGAGCAAATTGATGAACAACGGGAGGACAGTGACAGTGACTATTGCATCTACCTGGCTGGTTCCCAAGCATCTGTGGCCCTGTCAGATTCCCTAGAATCTGACTTGCCAAAGTTCCATAGTAGCCTCAGGACTGCCAGCCCCAGATTAGAATGATTCCCTTAATGTAAAAGAAATTTACCACCTGTTTCCTGATGGCAAATAAGCTCAGTTTGGCCTTGGGGTCAGCACTTTTTGGGCTCAAAAAGGAAAGCGTGGAAAAATTAGCCAAGACTATAAAAATCACACCTCTCTTTAAAAAGCCTGGTTGGGAGCAGAGGTGGCTCAGAGGCCAAAGCACCTGTCCTGTAAGCAAGAGGCTGTGAGTTCAGTCTCTGGTGCTGCTCCAGGCCCTGGCCATCCTCCCAGCAGCTCTGCTGAAAGCCCCAACTCTGCAAACAAAACCCAGTAGCCCCGTCACCAGTGTGTAAAAGCACAGCAGCTTCAGCAAACAGCACAACTGAAAAGATGTGTGAGCACTGAGTCCAAGGCAACCCAGCAAGCACCGTGCAACCTCAAAGTGACTCCCCATCAAATGCCGTGACCCAGCAAGCTCTATGGCAGGGTGTACAAATACCACAACTTGATGGGAGATTCCCTGGTGAGCACACATAAAAACACAACAACCCTGCAACCACCAACCCACAGTCAAGCCTACATGCAATGTCAGGTTTCCCAAACAGCACTAACAGGGAAGGGGGGAAAGGGGGAATGAGCAACAAAAGTCTGGGTTACTATCAACAGAAGTACACAAGTGGCAAGGGCGATGATTCAAACAGCTGAAGCACATGCTTAGGATGCATGAGACCCCCCCATTTGATGCCCAGCATTACATGCATCCCACCAAGCACTGCCAGGTATAGCTGTGAGGGTCCCCATCAATGCCAGGAAAGGCTGTGGTGGCTCCCAGACATAACCAAGTCAAATGTGCCAGGGAGTGACCCCCCAAGAACACTGTTTGGAAAACTACCTCCTCAAAAAAAAAAAAAAATGGGAACTTCCGTTTAGATTGAGCACAGATTTTCCATAAGGTCACACTGCTCATACCTTAGGAAATAGTTGTATCTATAAATTCATTTACATTCTTTTATTTTCCTGGTCTGGTGTCCTCCAAGCATCCGAATTTGGAATTACATCAGAATTCTCTTAACTTCACCTAACCCATGCGCTGGTCAGCCAAACAACACCTTACAGTAAACAAAAAAAATCCAGAGTTTAGTCATAAAATTTAATGTTGGTCTCAGACAATTCTCTTATAAAATCATTTCTAGGATGCCCCTGAAAGTCTTCACAATTACAATCATTTCAATTTGGATGCTGTTCACTTAGATGCATTCAATTCAATCACTACTTATTGAGCACCAGGAGACAAGTGATTCTGAAACCAGTGATTTCACAAAAGGCAGAACCTCTCCATGTTCAGTGTTAACAAGGTAAATATCACTCCAGTGTCTTTCATGTACTATACAGCACACCTATATTTGAGTTTAAAAAAAAAACTGAAAGGATTTGGAATTTTCTGTTTGTATAATCAGAGAACTATTTACCTTAATATACATATAATACAGCAACCTTAATACATCTAAAATTACACATTATCTTCAACTCTAACCTTCTGAATTTGACACACAAAACCTGCAAAAACTGAAAAGGACTAAGAATTGGCTCAAAGGGTTGGAGTACATGCTTTGTATGAGAGAGCCCTGGCATGAATCCCTAGCAAAGCATGGTCCCCTGAGTGCTAAAAAGGTAGGATCCTCCCCTCAAAAAAAAAATCGAAAGAAGTTTGGAGGGGATTGCAAGATTAAGTATGCTTCACTATTCAGTGCCTAGCAAGGACCAGGACAAGCCAGTCAAGTGTAAGGCCCATTTGGGCAGTGAGCGGGATTGGTCCCCTGGCTTTGTCACTTGGGTAGGACACTGGATGGCTGCTTCACTGTGCCACCCTGGGTATCTCAACTGATAACACTCAGTCCTGCTGGATGGAAGCCAGCATTCCCCTCCATTAGCTGGTTGGAGGGCACAGAAGATGCCCCAGAGGAGGATCCTACTGAAAGGAAACGGTTATGAATAAGGACAATTAAGCAAGCTAGCAGTCTCTGTTTTCCCCCATTTCTTGATAACAAGGCTGACACAGGTTCTCTTTCCAATCAGCCTTCATCATCCCACACCATAAGCATCCAGCTGAGAATAGTGGTACCTCCATAGTTAGCTTAATTTCCTTTTAAATAGTGAGTCAGAGTCCTTCAAAATTCTTCAATGCCTTGCACTTTTCCTTCTAAGTATCCCTTGAAACTAGAAAGTTGGTGAAATGGGTTTCTGGTGCTTCCTTTCAACTAACTGAGCTCTGTCATGAGCTCTGTCACCAACCAAAACACCCTGACTCTCAAAGCAACACACCTGGGGGCAGGCACAGCAACAACCAGCTGGAGGAGACCAGTGGCACAGTGCCAAGCCCAGTCCAGGGTGCCCAGCCAGCTGAGAGGCCCACAAGGGGTGTCTCCTCCAGTGAAGGGTCACCACTGATTTCCAGCTGCAGAGAGAGGAATTCCAAGGAAAGGTAGTGGAGCAGGAAAGTGCCAGGAACAAGAGCCCTCGGAAGTCCCAGCCCTCTCTTAGCCCACAGCCTTGCCCTCCTAACCTGGCTGTCCTGTCCAAGAAACTGTGGTTTTGGAAAAGTTGGGAAAAAAAATCTCTGCGATCACTTTCCTCTTTGTATTTCCATGTCCAGCACACTGGCACATCCTAGACAATAAAATATGCATGAAAGAGGTGGCTGGGGACACACTAACAGACGCCCAGAAGCTGAGGCCTGAAAACTTCCCCGCTGGACAGGAAACTTCTAAGCAGCACCCACACCCACTGTGCTGTCACTGTACTCTGTCCCTCCCGTAGGCACAGCACAGCCCCCTGAGGCGGCCTCCCATAGGCCCCATTGTACTGACCAGGAAACCGAAGCTTACAAAAGACCAGCCAATGCTTAGACCATATGGCTACTAAGTGAAAATCAGAATTTGAGCCAGTCTACACTCTTCACTCATAACCTTCTTACTCTAAACATATCTGTCCATGCCAAGAATGATCCCTAAGTATGAGCCATGCAAACATGAATAAGAGGAGGCACATATTCCAAATGGATTTTGAGTTTGAAGGGACACCTCTAAAGCAAGCAAATGAAAAACAGGAATTCAAAGCTGCAGGTGCTGGCTGAGCAGAGTGGGCGAGGCCAGGAGGCAGCTGCTTAAAGGCCCTGATCAACAAGGAAAGAAAATAGGGCTCAGACACATTGGACAAACAGCCGGGGGAAAGGGCAAAGACCCCCAAAATGTTCTCCTTAACTCCTTCCTAAAAAGGACATAGGTGAAAAAGGGTTTGGCTGGGCCGATGGGAGGGGACTGGCCTGTTCAGAGCTCCAGCGGCAATGAGCAGGACTAGCTACTTAGTCCTTAGCTCTCTCTCAGCCCAGCCTCCCTAAGTACAGCAAGGCTGAACAGCTCCCTCCTTAGGGGACTCCACGGGCCTATGGGGGCAGCACCTGAGAGTGAGAGCAGGCACAGCGCAGGCCTACAAGGGAGAGAATGGTGCAGGCCTACAGAGAATGGTGCAGAGTTTTAAGAGGTCATCAAGGAGGTACACAGTCTTTAGCTCTTTTGAATGAACACTACACTATAGGTTTTGCCAGACCATAAAACAAAAGGCCTGAGGTCCTTTCAAGCAGAGAAAGTAATTTAACCAAAGGGACGAAGTAAAAGATAGGAAATAGTACTTAAGTATAAGTTCCTCAAACAGCAAAAGTATTTAAATCTAGGACTGGAGAGTGTGAGTAAGGGTGGTAAAGAGGTGTCTAAATAACAAAGAAGATGCTAGGCGCATCTTCAAGCCTTTCCTTTGGCTAGGGGTTCTCAGAGGTAAGAAAAAATCCAAATTCAGATTTCGGAGATTTTCTATACCTAAGGCTAGATGAACATTATGAAGGTAAAATGACAGGACTGGGAGGCAACCTGGACACCATTCAGCTAAAAGTGTGTCTCATTTCAGGGTCATCCCCTTCTGAGCGCCCCACGAAAGCCAAGCCTTGTGACTGCACTGTCAGTAGCACGATTACACTGCATTATATTTCGGAGGCAACATGTTAATTGGGCATATACAAACACTCTAAAGCTACACTACATTTTGAAACCTTTTGATAATATGAATAATCTTAAAAAACACAACCCAGGTTGCTAACCATTGGCCTCTGAGGATACACAGGGAAGGGAGATGAGATGGGTCATGGTTAGCATACAGGTACCCTCAGTAGATCTAGCAAAAACCCAAGAATATTCTTAACAATCCCAGGTGATGTTAATACCTTGTCCCACACTTTAAAAGCATTGCCACAGTAACATGGAAGCTGTGGAGTGACTGATCAGTATTTCATTTCTCTACATCTGCTACTGGATTTGGCTATTAGTTTTGGAGGCAAAGCCTCATTAAAATGGTTATAAAAGTAAGTTAAAAATTAGGAACATGGAAATATTCAGAATCAACCACTCTTTTAAAATGTTTGAAAAAGAATGAGGGTGTGCAAACAGGGGTCTGGCCAAAAAAATTATAAAATAATAATAATTATAAATTATTATTAAAATTTTACATTTATTAAATATATAAGTAATTATAAAATCAGTTTCCTTTCTGGTTAGTTTGTTGATTAATCTCTCCTTTTTATAATATACCTCTTCTATTCTTAATATACCTGTGTTCATCACATCTAAAAAAGAATTGGGGGCAGTTTCTTGAATTAATGAAATAAACAGAATCATGGAATGTTAAGGCTAAATGCAATCATTTAACTTCTAAAATTTTTTAAAGTATTCATATATTTGTCTGTGTTCATCAGGTAATAGTTACACTGTAAAATACTAGCACTCATGTTGTTCTGGGTAGCTGTCAAAAGTCTTCCAGATCCACTCTCCACTTTACTGAGGGCCCCCGAAGCATCAGCTTGCCCTTTGAGAGGAAGCAGGAGGATGAGAATGGGTAGATGTTCATCTCTCCGTAGTCCTTCCCTTCAAGTCCACCTCTCCTCCAGGCAGGCAGCCCCTGCTCTGTAAGAAACCCTTAGAGGCAACCCTTTCGAGCACCCTGTCCTTTTCTACTTCCCCCATCAGGTCTCCTGCCACTGATCCAAGGTTGGGGGTTTCTGGTTCCTGGCTGGTTTCCCTGGATGTGTGCTAGTTTAGTCTCTTTGGTTACATTGTTTAATCTTTCCTCTATCTGCTCAGATTAGAATGCTGTTAAGGTCTAACCCTAACTGATGGATACACATAAAGGCAGAAGAGTGCCATAAATGCCTCAAAAGCATTTGAGATTTAAGGAAGAAAGGAGTGATGTCAGATGGGATTCTGGAAAAAAAAAAATGCACACGTAAGGTGTGCTAGCCGTGTTCTTGAAGAAATGGGCTGGGCTAAGTAAGCCAAGGAAGAAGAGATACTTCATTAAACGCCTGCTCCTAGCTCCTGAATCCTGATTCTGCCTTTTCCCAGAGTAATTCCCGCCTGTCTTCCAGTCGACTCTTCTCTACTAACGCATCAGGCTTCATCCATGCAATTCATAAAACTACTAAAAGATCACTCTTCTGAGGGCCATGTTTACGGCTCATGTTATTTTAAAGATTTCTTACCAATGTCTATCCCCAGAATCCCACCTGTTAAATAGAAAGCTGGCAAAAAAGCAGTGAGTTGTTTTCCTTTTTTCTCTCAAAGTAAAAAAATAAATGTCAGCACTGAGGGACTGTAATAAACTAGAAATTAGGATTATTTGTACCTGTTGAGGCATAATAACATAGGAAGCATTTAAGAGGCAGAAGGACAAGGAACTCTTAAAGCAGCAAGGAAGCAGAAAAAAAATCACTTTGGGCTCCAAATTCAAAACTAGATTTTAATCCTAATTTAATCAGTGTAAGCATATGACCAAACCCAAACTGTGTATTTCCCTTCCTAAAAATGAAGTCCCAAAGACTGAACACATATTACATATGCACAAATGTCAACTTCTCATAATAAGGATAATAAAACCAATTCCAAACATTTCATAATTTATAAATAGAACAGTGCCTCAAATACATACTCAGAGCCAGGCTTTGCATATATTTTGTGTTTCAACCTTCACAGTATTTTACAAAAAGGTATCATCTATTATTCCATTTTACATTTTAGGAAAGTGGGGCTTAAAGAAAAATACACTTTGTCCAAGAGCACAAGGGTGGCAGGATATAGTTCCAAACCCAATCATCTCATTTCTACCACTCCACTACTCTTCTACCTCTATCAATAAAGGAAAACAAAACATGGGGAAAGAAACGTAACTACAGTTTTCAGGGCATATGGTATTTTGCCAAACTACTTTGGATTGAACAGAGGTAGTATCAGCTCTTACTATTGACAATTTATTAGTTCATGTTCCTCCTCTAAGTTTTTATTTAGTTTCTCAAATTCATCCTAAAAAAGGATTGGGGACAGCTTCTTCAATTAATGAAACAAACAGAAGCACGGAATGTTAAGACTAAGTGCAATGCATATCCTACACGGGAAGAAACTCTTTTATGTAAAATGACGTAGCTAAAATTAGTTAACTGACAGGGCCCAAAATACAGATTCAAGATCCCTAAGTCCCATATGCCTTCCTATTAACAGGAATCTTCTACAGCAGATTGACTTGAGCATCGCATAAAGACTGATGCTCATTATAGGTGTACAAGTAGACAGGACAGACACATGACTTAAATATTTATGTACTAAGCTTAGAGCATTCAAATGGCAACATTCAAATAAAAAAATCTTCGGTTTACTTGCCTTCCTATCCTGAAAGTCATACTATTAGAACAGTTCAATACTGAGAATTTCACTTACTCATCTATAAAATGAGGCTCATTATAATACAGTATTATAGGATGATTATGGGAGTTAAAGGTTTTTTGTTTTTGTTTTGTTTGGGGGCCAAACCTGGTGGTGTTCAGGGATCACTACTGGCAGGCTCAAAGAAGTATACAGAATGCCAGGATCAAGCCCGGGTCAACAGCATGCAAGGTAAGAGCTACCACCATACTGTTCGGCCCCTGGAAATTAAAGCTTTAAAGTATTATTTTTCCAAGATATGTCCTCACTTTAATTGGTTTTTATAGTAAGAGATGGGAAAATGTACAGAAAAGATTGATCAGCAAGTTGACCAAAAAGGAAACAGATTTTATAAGACCACCACACTTCTCTCTCTCACATACTTGTATGGTTTTCCCCATTCTAACCATTGAGACCAACACTTCAACGTTTGCAAGTGTTTCCCTCCAAAAGTAGACCTACAACCCAGATCTAAAACAATGCTCTTACTAATAGTATTTGCTAACTGTTAAGACTTTAATTTATTAAAATATGACCTTTTATTCAAATGCTTGATACCATATGTGTATTATATTATTTTTTATCTCACAAGGATTATATATAAAATATGTCATCTTAGGGCTAGAGCGATAGCACAGCAGTAGGGTGTTCGCCTTACAAGCGGCCAACATGGCCGACCCGAGTTCGATTCCTCTGCCCCTCTTGGAGAGCCCGGCAAGCTACCGAGAGTATTAGATATGCCAGACACAGTAACAACAAAGTCTCCAATGGAGACATTACTGGGCCCGCTCGAGCAAATCGACGATCAACGGGAGGGCCTTTACCTTTACCTTTATGTCATCTTAAATACTTATACATGTTTGTGGTTCAATATAGCTAGCATACTATAAGCCTTGAATTATCCGACTTTCTCAGGTGTTGTGAAGATTCAATTAAATAATATAAGTTAAAGATGTATAAACTTTGAGCTGTTACATTCAATTATAACTTCACTTTGCAATCAGTAGCATAACTGGTCTTCCTCCTTCTCCCACCCATCATTATGTCCCATGGCATCTGATGTTTTCTCAATGGCATGCTAGTTCTTCCCTTTGGCACAGTTTTGCCTTAATCCAAATCCTCCTTCAAAACCCTCTCTCCATACATCCTTCGAGATGACCAGTTTGGAAATAAAGCCTCCTGAAAACAAGGCCTAGAGAAAGGAAATATCAAATGCTAGCTATTTCTTATCACTGAACCTCATTTGATACTAGATTTTCTATTTTTTATCACAATTTAAGGTCTACTGAACAAATACTATGATTACCTCAAGGTCACTCTGAAATCCTCACAAGAGATTAAATAAACCATGAGTCTAAGACAAGATCTTTTGCTTTGCTTTTCTTGGATTACTGGAAGAAACATTTTTTTCTTCCTGCTTCTCTTACCTTACTACCTGTATGTACATTCATATTTTCTACATACAAAAAAAATTCTATAGTGGCTGGAGTGATAGCACAGCAGGTAGGGCGTTTGCCTTGCACGCAGCCAACATGGCCGACCCAGGTTCGATTCCCAGCATCCCATATGGTCCCCCGAGCACCGCCAGGAGTAATTCTTGAGTGCATGAGCCAGGAGTAACCCCTGAGCATCGCCGGGTGTGACCCAAAAAGCAAAAAAAAAAAAAAAAAATTCTATAGCTTTCTAAATTCTGCACTCTAGTAAAAAATGAGTAGAACTCTTGTTCTGCCCCGAATTACAGTATTTTCCTCTGACATCAAATGTCTGTCATGATAATTTCTTGATTTTTTAAAACATTGTTAATTAGTACAGAGCAAACTAACATACTAACAAATTATATTTTTACACTGTTCATTTCCTGGTTTGTCTTTCTCCTCACACCATTTGCTCACATCCAATTCTAGGGCTTTCTCCCAACTTGGACTTATTTACATGTTACAAAACTCATTTTCTATTTTGCTCAACTTTAAAATAATGATTAAATGACATTTATTTACCCAATTTTACTATTGCTAGCTTTTATTTATAACAAAAACATTAAAAAGTTAATTATTCAAAGAAAAATCCATTATCACTATAAGCCCATAAAAAGTTAAGATTATTATTATTTTTAAGACTTCCTTACAGGGTAAAAAAGAAAGAAGGGGAAAAAACCCCTACACTATACAAATTTCTACAGACCCAAGAGCAGTCCCAAGAGAATAAAAATTGTCCAAGGTACCAAATCAAGATGTGATAATAAAAAGTCAATATTTTTAAGTCCTGACACTCTCGTTTGATTCTCCTGCCTATTTCAGTTCTGAAAAGAACTTTCTCTGGATTACTGAGATGTTCAAAAGAGTTCATAAATCGCAAATCATTGTCAAAAGTTATCTCTATATTAATTTAAAGACATGGGAGGGGAGACACAATCATTGTGGTTCTGAGGGGAGGGGAATAGACCTGTCTCCAGAAAATGACTCAAAAGGTACATGCCTAGCTCCCGTGTTTCTCATCAGCAAAGGTAAATAGGTAACACCCTACATTTGCTCACACACCAGCAACAACCTACTTAATCAGGGGTGTGACCCACTGAAAGGTGACACAGTGGACTTCAGTTCAGAAAAGACTTTCCTCCATGGTGCTGAGAAGATGAAAAACCCAAGTACTGATGACTTTAATATAGCGCGTGCACTCTAGTGAGTACCAGATCAGTTTCACCTAGGGCCCTGGAATCTATTTGCCTGAAACACACACGCACTTAAGTCCACAGTAAGAGGCGAGGAGGGTGTGCATAGTTCTAAATTACACTATGGACTCAGAGTTGTCACTTGTATATACCAGTCGGAGACTCATTTCAACAGACGCCAGAATTCTGCAGTGCTCACTGGACTTACTTCAGTTCCCTTTTTTTTGGGGGGGGGGGGGGGGGGGGCGGGAGGAAGAGCCAAGTCCCTGGGGCCACAGAGATAGTACAGTGGGTAAGGCACTTGCTTTGGCATTCGGGTGCAATGCTCGGCATCCCAGCCCCTCCAGGAATGATCCCTGAGCACAGATTTCAGGAGTGAGCCCGGAGCACCTCCAGGTGTGGACCAAAACACGAAAGAAAAAAAAAAAAAGAAAAGAAAGTCCTGAGAAGATGTGGTATGAAACATCATCCACACAGAGGGATCCCGCATTATAAATGTAAAAAAAAAAAAAAGAAAGAAAAACCTCCTATACCACCAAGGGCAGCAACACTTCGAGGGAGCAGTGGGCTCAGATCGCCTTGTGAAGTGTGCAAACACTTCCAAATCGTGTAGGCTAGACGGCATGAATTTCAGTCTACCTTTTTAGCCTGTGACTTGAGCAATTTTCTCCTAGCTATCAAACAACTTCCCTAAATGTCACTGACGAAATACGTCCCAAACTTTCTTTCCAGCACTGAAAAACAATGGGGCTGTTCCCCCGCCCCCACGCCTCCCATACCCCCGCTACACACACATACACACGCGCACACACACACACACACAAAATTAATTCTTGGGCCTTTTGCACCACCAGGGTTGGCCGCATCTAAGCGACCCCCCTGGCTGGAGCCGCGTCCTAATGCATGTTCGAGGGCGGCAGCGGCCAGCGCTGTGGGGGAGGTGGCCTCTCCCGTCAGCGCGGTGGCAACTTTCTCCGCTGGGAATCCCGGCGTTATCCACTCGCTCTGACTTTTCTTCCTTAACCTCTTTGCCTCTGCCAAACTGTTGCCTCCCGCTCTCGGAGACGAGCCCCGCTTCCACGCAAACGGCTCGCCGCTGACCCTTAAGCTGGCCTGGGCACCGGGCACCCGCGCCACCTGGGTACGGCCACCCCGCGTCGTCCCCGAGGGAGGGGAGGGAAGGGGAGTGGGGGCGCGGGTGTCCGGTGCCACGCGCGCGCGAGGGAGGCAGCGCCGTCTACACCCCCTTTTGCCCACGCGCCCGGGAGCCCGGCTCCGGGGCTCCGGGTCGCCGGCCGCGGGGTCCCCGCACGCCCCGAGTCCCCCCCAGCTGCGGCCGGGCAGGACGGGCACGTCGATGCCCGGAACGTCGATGCCCGGATCGCCCCCCCCCACCCCCCCCACCCGCCAGGGCTTTCCCCCCCACCCCACCGCGGGCGGAGGGCACGGGCCGGGCGGGTGGGGGCTGGGTGGGCTCGTCCGGGAGGGGGGCACCCGGCACGAGGCGGACAATAACAGGCGGGTCGCCCCCGCTCCAGCCCGCGCGCCCCCCCACCTCCCCCCTCCCCGCCTCACCCACCCTCTCCCCCACGCCACCCCAGGTGCCGGCACCCGCGCGGCTGTCACCCGTCAGGGAGGGGGGCGGCGAGGCCGGCGGGGCCGCCTCGGGTACCTGGTCGATGGGCAGCTGCACGGCGTTGCTGAGGGGCTGCAGCAGGGTGGAGCCCGTGGTGCTGGTGGTGGCCATGGCCGGCCTGGCGCTCCGCCCGCCGCGCTCCAGCCGCCCGCGCCGCTCGCCCGCGCGCAGTACCGGCCGCCGCCGAGGATGGGGATGCAGCCGGCGCGCCTGCCCCCTGGCCGCCCGCGGTCGGAGCGGCGCGGGGCGGGGCCGGGGCGGGGCCGGGGGCGGTGACCGACTCGGCCCTCCCCGCCCCCCCACCCCACCCCGTGCACCGCGCCCCCCCCACCCTACCCCACGCCCCGCCCGCGCCCCCGACCGCACCCGCGCCCCCGCGACCTCGCGTCTCCGCGCCCGCGCCCGCGCCCCGTCTCCGCCCGCCGGGGCCTGCGCTCCGGCCCCGCCCCCTGACTTCCAGCAGCTTCCAGCCGCCCCCTCCCCAACCTCGCGCGCCCTCGCGCGCCAGACAGCCCCGCGGCCCAATCGCTGCGCGGAGCCCCGACGCCCCGCAGCCAATCAGGCGGCGCCGGCCGCGCCGCGCCCCTCCCCCCGGACCCGGGCTCGCGCCGAGGGGCGGCGGGGCCGAGGGGCTGCGGCCGACGAGGGCTCGTGGGTGGCGGTGCGCGGTGTGATCGTGGAAATCCGCGCCTCCTCCTCCTCCTCCTTGATTCCTTCTTAGAGTTGGGGGCGGGGGGCCACCGTGCCCCCCCACCCCCCGCCCCGGGAGCGACGGTGGACACAAAGGGGAACGGTGGCCGACAGACAAAGGGGCGGCGGTGAGGGGCGCCGTCGAGTCGCAGCTGGAAGTCGGGGACAAAGCCGGACTGAAGACGAGGGGGAGGCGGGCAGCAAACCAAAAAGTGACCTAGATAAGAAGTCTCTTTGTCTCGTGGATGACGGCGAACAAGCCCAGACTCGAAACCACTTACAGTTCTCTGTGCCTTTTGGTCAAACCTCCCCGCGCACCCCCATTCCACACGGACCTCCCTGAGAGGGGGAGTGTCTGGTACGTGGTGAGCGCGGCGCTGGCGAGAGAAAGACACACACGCTTCACACCTGTGCACCGGGTGTCTTACAGAGCAGGTCCTCTGCAGCCAAAGGCCCAGGGGTTGAGGGGCTTGTCCTGGAAGATTGAGGAGTTCTCGGCCATCCCTCACCCCTCATTGGCCTCCCTCACCCATTCTCCAGAGGCCATGTCCCCACCGCCCTATCGATCTTAGTAGAAGTGGTAGTGGAGTGGCCACTTGTGTTTAAGAGACTCCAAAAGAGAAGAAATAACTGGAGAAGAATCCGAAGAGAGGTCAAAATTCTAGCAGTCTAAAGTAGAAATAATGGTCAGTGAGGGTTTAACTGCACGTTTCAGGCTGTAAACAGAGCTTTGGGGTCAGGATCAATAATGCAGCAGGTAGCTGGGACGCCTTTCTCACACTCGGCAGATCTGGGATCGATCTCTGGCATCCCATATGGTCCCCCAGGCTTGACAGTAGCAATTCCCGAGTGAAGAGTCAGGAACAACCCCTGAGCATTGCCAGATGTAGGTTGACCCCCACCCCCGCAAAAAAGAAAACTGCTTTAAGGAAGTTGTTCCCTCACCTTACTCTCCAAGAATACCTTTCAAGACTACCAATGGTTGCTTGGAACCCCAGATGGTACAGAATCCTAGAGAAAAATCTTCATATATGCATATACATATATATAGGTGACTTTAACTTATAAGTTTGGTATAGTGAGATAAACAAATTTAACAATACATTGTGGTTTCACATAAAATATTGAGACTTAATCTTTTCAGATTCGTTGACTGCAAGTAACCACAGAAATCAAGATGTTAAATGGGTTGAGGGTGGTGAGAGGTTTGTTATCTTACACTGTGGTCGGAGATGTTCAATATCTTACACCTGCATACTGGTACCGGTTCCCAGACCAAAGGTACAACTCATGATATCCCCACAACAGGTGAGATAGGTATTAGCAACCTTAACTACTTAAAAAAAAAAAAAACTGAGTCAGAGGGAAGCTAAGCAATTTACCCAAGAATGCACTCTAATAAAGGGCTGAGACCTACCTGTTCTACTTTCATTTTGCCTCTGAATCACTGGGCTCTCCTCCTCACCCATAAACCCAGTCCAGAACATCTCATCCCTCATGGGGTCTGCAAGTCATTTGATGACTCTCTAGACTCGGGTGATGAGACTTCACAGATGTGAATTATATGAGCTTCAGTAAATTACGACTCTAGACATCAATTGTCTTTAAAATAAGGACAGTTGAATTATTTATCTCTGTCAAACATTCTTTGATTGGATGGCTGAATCATGGCAGAGTCTTAATCCTCGCTAAATAAAGGTTTGTGGAAGAACTGAAAAGCCAGAACCTTCACTTCTCCCTGGAGAGGTATTCCAGAGGGACATGTAATGAATTAGGCAGCAGGCTTGGTCAATGGACAACTCATTAAAACATATTATCCCATTCATCCGGATGGACTCTATTATTGTAATCTTAGTTTCCTTTTCTCCACTTTAGGGACGTGTAGAAAAGCTTACAGGTGGCTGAGCAGACAAACTTAAACATGAGTGTTGTTGGGGCTGGAGCCATAGTACAGCAGGTAGGCTGTTTGCCTTGCACTTGGCCTACCCAGGTTCGATTCCCAGCATCCCATATGGTCCCCTGAACACCACCAGAAGTAATTCCTTAGTGTAAAGCCAGGAGTAACTCCTGTGCTTCGCCAGGTTTGACCCAAAAAGCATAAATAAATAAATAAAAATAAGCATGGGTGTTGATAACATACTGCAACCTTAATGTAATGATACAATCTTGGGTCCAGAACAAATAATGTCTAAAAAGGCGGGAAGTTTTTTGGGCTTTTTTTTTTTTTTTGCTTTTTGGGTCACACTCAGCAATGCACAGGGGTTACTCCTGGCTCACACACTCAGGAATTACTCCTGGCAGTACTCAGGGGACCATATGGGATGCTGGGAATCAGACCCGGGTCGGCCACGTGCAAGGCAAACACCCTACCCACTTGCTATCGCTCTGCCCCAAAAGGTGGTTTCTTTAGTCTGGACCTTTATTATAGGACATGACAGAACATACTGGGAAATAGGAGTGGCTACAGGAAATTTCTTTAATATCTCGAATGGTGGGGATTTTAGCATTTGGAAAAGTTAGCTGCCACAGTCACAAGTATATAGGTAAAATTACAGTGGGTTATTAAAGATAGCTTCTATTTTTGGAGTCAAACCTAGGTTTTATGGGGAGGAGGACTATCTTTGTCTTGTATTAGCTTCAAGACTTTTCCTTTCTGGGGGTGGGGGGGTCAGTCATAATTGGAGAGGAGGAACACACCCTGCAGCGATGCTCAGGCCTTTTTCCTGGCTCTGAGCTTAAGGATCATTCCACTTCATACTCAGGGAAACCACATGTGGTCCAGGAATCTTATAAGGCCAATCACTTATAACATAAATGACTAATCCCATGTATCTCTATGGCCCCTACTTAACCCTTTTAAGTTTCAGTTTACTTCTCTGTAAAAATGAACATAATAATAGAAACTATTCTATGGTTAGGTTACGAGGTTATAGAAGTATATCTATATGAAGGCTTCAGAATTATGCTTCATGCATGGCAGGAATTTTTAAATGTTAATCATCACCTAGAAAGTGTAAACTCGAAATGGAAGTTGTTTTTTTCTCATATTAAAATTGCTTCATCTGCATTTTTACTAAAGAATCAGAGTCCCATATTTCAAGCTGATAACTCAGTGATGATAGCATAAATTCTATCCAGGCCTCTGACCAAGTATCTGGTAATTAGGTAAGAGGCTATTAAACAGTGATGAAGAGGAAAGAATTTAACTAATTACATATAATGTCTCACTTTCCTACCTCAGTAACATCCAGCCTGTAAAAGTGATTCCCACTAATTTAATTCTTAAAAAAAATAAACATTTATTGCATATATGTTATGTTCAAGGAACTGTGTGTGGTGTTCTAAAGAGTAAGAAATAGTCTCTACAAAAAAAGTAGTGACATTCTGTAAGAAAATTATCAAATACTTTTCCTTACTATTAAAATCAAAAGAACATACTCAGGGGCAGGGGCGGGGAACAACTAGTCTGAAAGTCAAAAGACCTGAATTTCAGTCCTAACTTTTCTACCAACTAGCTGTGAACTTGAAAAATCTGCATAATTCTTCTTTGCCTTAAATTTCTCATTGTTATCATGAATGATGACAACTGTTCATTCTATCTTACAGGAATATTGTGACTACAGGCATGAAATTAATAACAGACTGAATTATTTTCAAAGATATTACTATTAGAAATAATAATGAGTAGGAAAGGAATTTTGATAGAGCATTCACTTTTAACAAGCGTTACTAACTATACCCAATCATAAGAGCAGAGAGAAGAGTTCTGGTATAATAAAATGACTATCTCCTAGCGTGCTTGGCCTGGCTTCATTGCTCTTGCCTCCTAAAATGACTTTGGTAATTAAAGATTGCTAAAATGAAATTTCCCCTTCCCAATTTATTTTTTCCTTTGAATAAACCATTCAGAACAATGGATAATCTGCCAAACTGCATATGTTTCATTAAAATAGAATATATCTTGAAATTAGAGCTCTAAGGCAATTGCTTTGCTTATATTCTGCCTTTATATCTTACAATAATTTGATGATGAAAAGCATTGGACCATACACATAATAAGAGCACCAGTTAACTGGTTAGCATCTTGAAACACTTGCAAGCTAACCCTAGTTTGAGACTAAAATCATGCATTTCAGAAAAACACTCTTTAAGAGTTAATATGATTCGATTCATATACACAAAGTTGACTCGACAGAGCAGACAGGAAATGGTATCTGTAAAAGACCTGTATTAAAGTAATCTCTGCTTTTACTGATGAGTTTGGCAACAGTGAACAAGTCGATATTTTCACTTCTATTGTCCATGATTCAGACTACGAAACTAAACAATTTCAATGTTATTATTCTTCCCCTAAAATGTTATGATTTCCAAGAATTTCTAGTGCATTCTTAATCTCTCTGAGCTTATATTCAGTCTAATTTTATTTGGTTAAGAGATAAAACCAAAAGTAATTATTACCAATAACTTTGAGAATTTCATTGCTTTCCAGTTGCTTCAGTCATTTCAGTCATCTAACTTATATCATTGTCAACCCTTCTTCCTGATTTTTTTTACATTTTTGTGAATTGTAATTATTTTTATGCATCTTAGGGAAACAGTTTATTTTATTTATAGATTTACTTGATTTTGGGTCTTTATATGAATTGTCAAGTCTCAATTAAAAGAATATCCCTTTACTTTACTGCTTATTTTTTAATTATGCCACCTCAAACTCTCTGGTCTCTCAGAATAAGGACTAAGTATAAAGCTCTCGTGAACCACGTTTTTGCATAATGTCATTTGTGTTTGAATTATGAAACCTCTTAAATGCAAGTCACTATACCCACCCCAGGTTTCATCATAATCACTACCACCACTAGTGACACACATTGCATGTAATACTTAGGGCACCAGATTGTGCAAGAAGGTTTCATTTTCTCAGTACTTCCTAATATTTCAGGTATTTTCTGCTTATAATTACAAAAAATGGCTTGCACTCTGTAGCACTGTCCTCCTGTTGTTCATCAATTTGCTCAACTGGGCACCAATAACATCTCCATTGTGAGACTTGTTACTGTTTTTGGCATATCTAATATGCCACAGGGAGCTTGCCAGGCTCTGCCATGCGGGCAGGATATTCTCGGTAGCTTGCCGGGCTCTCCAAGAGGGACGGAGGAATCAAACCCGGGTCAGCTACGTGCAGAGCAAATGCCCTACCCACTGTACTGTCGCTCCAGAGTTATCATCATATACATGTTAACATGTCATTGCTCTTCTAGCTGGTTTATCTGGCTACCAGACTTGGAATTACACCCATTCTGTTCTGTGCCATCTCTGTAAAGGAAAAATCTTTGGTAATTCTTCAACTCATCATATAGTTCTTTTGTTTTCCCCCAGAAGCCAACCACTTTTAGCACATTTCCCTCTGTGGATAAATGTGTTAAAAAACATATTTAGGTGTATTTTCTGTTTAAATGCTTTACCTATTATTTTCAGACATTCATTTCTGGTCCACACATTATAATACTACTGCTAGAATTCTAAGTAACAATGAGAATCATCACTATATATAAAGTATGTGGCCTCCATAACTAACATAGTTCCTTGTGGAAGGACTTGCTCTCCTGGACAGGTGACTCTTCTAGGCAAACATGAGATACCAGCTAAAGAATGTCTATAATCAGATAATAGACTGGTTTCAATTTCAACAAATATTATCTTTTAATTTATTTTCCACTTGAAAGCAGATAGTTATCCCCTTGCCTCTTTTTCTTGTTTTTTTTACATAAACTGTAATATAGGCTTAATTTACCATAGCAAAATCCATCCTTATTAAAATCATATCACATTAAAACCTATACTGAGATACCAAACATTCACAATTTAGCTTAAACTAATTTCATTATTTTATTTATGAATAATTGGTTGTCACTTCGATAATGAGGATGGAGATCAGGTGGAAATAATTACCAATGGCAATCGTTTCTTAGATTTTTCACTTGAAGTATTAACCATATCTTTGTAGAGACTTTGGAAGAATAGGATTATAGAAAGTACAAAACAAACAACTTGGACACTGGAGTCAGATTTCCTGAGTTTGAAGCCTATTTTTTAGTTATTTGATTTGGGGTAAATTATTTAATCCCCTTAGGTCTCAATATTAACTATGAGTGTGGAGTAATAATGGTCTGTGCTACTCAGATACCTTAAGCACTCATCATACCTGTCACATTATACTGTCACTGTCCTCCCATTATTCACTGATTTACTCGAGTGGGCCCAGTAATGTCTCCATTTTGAGACTCGGTGTCACTGTGTTTGGCATATCAAATACGTCACAGGTAGTTTGCCAGGCTTGCCGTGCAGGTGAGATACTCTCGGTAGCTTGCCGGGCCCTCTGGGAGGGGCAGAGAAATCGAACCCGGGTCGGCCATGTTGGCTGCGTGCAAGGCAAATGCCCTACCCACTGTGCTATATCGCTCTAGCCCGTCACATTATAAACTCTCAAAAAACATTAACCACCATCACCTCTATCATCATCATCATTCTCACAATTATTATTGTAGGAGCTTCAGACCTTGTAGTACGTATAAATTTCCCACAAGTACTGGCTATTGGATAATAGTGTAAAATGGTTATTTTAGTTTATTTGCCCAAACTGAGAAGAAAAGGAAAACTACCAAGGACTAATCATATCTGAGTATAAAGGGGATATTTATTTAAGTGACTTATCATAGTCCTGGCCCATACAACTTTAATGTATTAACCAAAGTTTATATTTACAGAATTGACTAAGATGGTAATGCTTCATCTATTATTTTCAGACATTCATTTCTGGTCCACACATTACAATACTACTGCTAGAATTCTAAGCAACAATGAGAATCATCACTATATATAAAGTATGTGGCCTCCATATCTAACATAGTTCCTTGTGGAAGGACTTGCTCTCCTGGACAGGTGACTCTTCTAGGCAAACATGAGATACCAGTGAAAGAATCTTTCTTTATGAAAGATTTTTCCTTTACAGAGATGGCACAGAACAGAATGGGTAAAAAATTTAATATATTTTTTTTAGTATAGCATTGGGACTCTGATGATACTCAGGGCTTGTAATTCTGCTTTGTGCACAGGGATCACTTTTGTCAGTGCTCAGGAGGGACCATTAGTGATGGCTGGTCTTGAGCTAGAGTAGCCTGCAGGTAAGGCAAGTGCCTTAACCCTTGTACTATCTTAGAAGCCCAGTTTTTCTCTTTTTTATAAATGACTGGCATCTGCTGTAGTAAATGAGATTAGATCCTTCTGTTTCTTAACTGTCAGCATCTATTCTGAGCCTTTGCAACCTAAATAGTAGATAAAAGTTTGAAAGAAATTACAATAATTTATATAAGGATTCCATGAATAATGTCTAAGTATATGTCTTATAATTTAGAATATTATTTATGACACATTGAAAATTAATATTTTGCTTGATGATTTTGAAATTCCAGATACTATTAGACTTTTTCTTTTGTATAATATTTACTTAAGTACTATATTTGAATCCACAAATATTTGTCTTTTTTTTTCTTTTTGGTTAAGATCCAGCTGCTAGCCAATGAAATGATTTTATATTATTCTAGGACAGAAGCCAGAAACTTGATCTCACTGCATAGAACTACTCTATTACCCTTTGCGTAAAATATATTCAGCTACTGGTCCCTAGATACTTGTCTGAGAAAGCATTTTAAATTGTTCCCTTTGGAGTTGGTTGAGTGTCATTGAGATATAAAACAAAAAGAAAAATCAACTTAGTTTGTCAGATACAACCAAACATATCAGTGTGTATCAGTGGGTTCCACAGAAAGGACCATCTTTACCATGAGACTTCCTTAAAAACTTATTGCTGGACAATAGCAACTATAGAGAACTGTAACTTTTAGATCATGGCCTTGGAATCTTTTGCCAGTGTCCCTGGGTAACTGCCAAACATGGACTATAGATCCAGAAATATAACCATAGACTTTGATTTTTGTTAAGGAATATATTTTAATCAAGTAAACAGTGAAATATTTATAGGGGATAATTCTTATCTCCTGTAAGAACAATTAATTTACTTGGCTTTATGAAATGTCTTTCTAATTTACAATAAACCAATAGCATTTTTTCTATGTTAAATGTTAACCAAACCCACAAATATTAAATTGGTAACTATCACAGCCAACATTACCAAACTTATTATATAATTTAAATAAAATCTAAATTAGTTGCTCAAAAAAATTCTCATTAGCTATGTACGCAATAAAGAGAAAGAGAAATCTTATTCTAAACTTCTGACAAATGACAGAAATTGCTTTCTTACAAATGTCAGAAATCTGCCAACTTTGAGATAGTGCACTTGAGAGTCAGAATTGGCCAATGCATCATTTAAATGATAGAGCATTTGGACATAGAAAAGGATCTGGGGAACAAAGGGAATTCGCTCACCACAGTGTTCAATTTTAAGGGACTCCTCTAGATCAAGACCACCAATATGCCTATGTAATAGCAAGACGTGGTATATCTGAGATAGTGTATGAAGAAAAAGTATTTATGAACAAATATTAACGCAATGTTTCAAGGAGAAAATGAAAATCAGGATGCATTTCAAAGACCATAGAACAGGGTTGAAGCAATAATGCAGCCTAATAATACTTGCCTAGCACCAGCTGACCCATGTTTGATCTCCACCACTACATATGGTCCCCTGAACACTGTCAGGAGTAATCCATGAACACAAGCCCTGAGTATGGTTTATTTTGTTCCTAAAACAAAAATAAATGAACAAAAAAAGAGCCATAGGATAGTGCAGGCATGTATTGTAGCACTGTAACACTGTCCTCGAGTTGTTCGTAGATTTGCTTGAGTGGGCACTAGTAATGTTTCCATTTTAAGACTTGTTACCGTTTTTGGCATATCACATACGCTCCGGGGAGCTTACCAGGCTCTGCCATGCGGGCAGGATACTCTTGGTAGCTTGCCGGGCTCCCCGAGAGGGATGGAGGAATCGAACCCCAGTCAGCCTTGTGCAAGGTAAACACCCTACCCGCTGTGCTATCGCTCCAGCTCGCAGCACTAGCTCTTGTTATTTTATTTTTTGAATTTTATTGTTACTTTTCATAAAACAATACATATACAACTTTAAAATATAATAGCACTATAAGACTTTAAAAATAACCAAAATTAGTCCCCCAAGCTATCTCTCCCTCTTCTGATTATTTCCAGAGTCAGTGTTGTTTAACTTTTACAAACTCTCTTTCTTAGTATTGGCCTCCAGGTTTTACTTAAAAATAGAGATGTTTATGCTGCTATTTTAAACATTGTGTATCATTATCCTGACTATTGGTGATGAGATCACAATTCTTTTCTCATCCTCCTTTCCTTCCTATCCTAACATATACTTATATCACTTCTCGGAATTAAATAAATGAATTTCCTTCATTACATCCTCATAAATATTGTTCAAAGACTGCTCAAAGTTTCATTCCTAAACACTTATTGTTCCCACTCCTCTCCAATCTGGTGTCAACAGTAATGGTTTTTCCTTTATTCAGTTTTCTATGATACTAATTCTGTTTCATATCCTATCAAAGAACTCTACAGACTCATCATGTTACATCATGGGAATGTACTAGTTCTATGTTTTCTAGGTCTTCTGGAACCCTCAGATCTGTTTTATTATGAACTGATTGCACTCTAATTCTAAAGGGAGTTTACCTTTCACATTTCTCTGACACTGGAACACTGGGATTCACACAGCCCAGAAACATCCAATCTCACCAAAAAGTTCCAATTAATAGTAATCATACAGCTCAAGATGCCAGCTGTTTGTGCTTATGATTCTAAGGACCATATTCACACTCTCAACAGGGTGGATATTATCCCAATAGAAGCAAAAATCGTTTGGTGGAGGGACAATGGGACCCAAAATATCACTCTTTTATAATACAAAGTAGATCCACCCCACACACCCACATCCTATCATATCACATTTATGTGTAACATGTCTCTACATAAAAAAACATATAATGTATCTCTAATACTAACATTTCAATGTTAGTGCTAAATACAAAGGAAAATGTTTTAAAAGATTTTTTAGGGTCTAAGACAGTAAAGTGGATAAGGCACTTGGCTCGCATTCAGCTGAACTCAGTTTGATCCCTGGCACCACATATAGTCCCTTATATACACCTCCAGGAGTGATGCCTGAGCACAGAGCCAAGATTAAACCCTGATCAATAGTGATTACCTATAGAGGTTTTGTCCTCATCAATAGTGAAAACCTATCGAAATTTTGTTCCCACTAGCCCCCCACCTAAAAAAAAAAAAAAGACTTCTTGGGAGAGTAATAAGAAAAAGGTAAAGGTTTGAGAAAAAGCTGAAGTCATACATCTTTTGCCACAAATTGCTCAACTACCAGATACCCCTGTGTCATGGCCACTTTACACATCTCCACCTTGAGAATCCAAGTGGTGGGAATGGATTTGCAGGATATCTTAATATGCACAGAACCTGCAACAAAAGAGCCTGGGGAATATGGTTTTAACTTTCCAGTGTGTAAAGTAGAGGAAACCTTTTAGGAAGAAAGGGAATAGGTGTGTAAGTGTGTTCTTCACCAGTTTAATATTTAAAACTGGATCTAGATTTTTAGATTGGAACCCTTTCAGATTTAGAATGTTTAAATCATTGCTCAATTTTCTTCTAAGTTCTAATAGTGTTAAGAAATACCTGCCTTAATCCATTAGCAGCAAATGCTGAGATATTTACAAGCTGTGCACCTTTAATGTATAGCATTGAAGTCAGGGTAATCTCTTAAAAAAAAAAAAAGAAATACCTGCTTTAATTCCTGATTTCTTATTTGGAGTTTGTCTTTTTGTTTTTCTTAGTCTGCCTCTGAAGAGTTTTGAATACTGTTTTTGAAATATGCATTCTGCTATTTTAATAATGTGTCTTCAAACAGATCTTTTTTTGTTCATTTTTCTGGGTATTTTTTAGGCCCTTTAATTCTAGAAACACACGACCTTCAATTTGAGATAATTTGCAGATTTCTGGTCATTTCCTTGTCTCTATTGTCTGTTTATTATAGAATATTTATGTTTTGTTTGTTTGTTTCAGAGAACACCTGGCAATCTCAGGAGTTACTCCTGGCTCTTCACTCAGGAATCACTCCTGGTGGTATCCAGGGGACCATATGGGATTCTAGGGATCAAACCCAAGCTGACTTGTGCAAGGCAAGCACCCTACTTGCTGTACTATCTCTCCAACCCTTAGAATTTTTATTTGTAAGATATTACACTTCCAGGACTGGATTCTTTGATTTAATTTCCCCCCTAAATTTCCAATTCTATCTTCTTTTACATAAAACTTTCTCAGCTTTATCTTTCAAATTTTTCCCCATTAACTAATTTTTCCCTTGAAATATTTTCATGGGGCTGGATCAACAGTTCAGCTGGTAGGGCATTTGCCTTGCACATGGTCAACCTGGGTTCGATTCCCAGCATCCCATATGGTCCTCTGAGCACCGCCAGGAGTAGTTCCTGAGAGCAAAGCCAGGAATAATCCCTGAGCATTGCTGGGTGTGACCCAAACTGCAAGAAAAAAGAAAGAAAGAAGTAAAGAGAGAGAGAGAGAGAGAGAGAGAGAGAGAGAAATATTTTCAATAAGTTTTTTGGAAAAAATATACATTTTCTTCACTAAAATTTTTTGCAAATAAATAAAATCAAAATACAGTTAACAGGATTTGGGAATTAAATGAAAGAACTAGAGTACCTATCTTGCATGCTTGAAGCCCTACATTCAACTTCAAACACTTCATGTCACCCCCAGCACTACCAGAAGCAAGCTTGATGGCCTCTGAGCACCACTGGGGTGACCCTTATGGCCCCAGAACTTCAGGTCAAAACAGTAGGTATCACTGGATTCAGGTTTGACCCATCTACCCTGGTTGGCAGACTATCCCCAGGAATGGTCCTAGCCCTTTATGTATTCTTGGGAGACCCTTCCCCAAAATGAGATAATAAATATATTTCACACATTAAAAAATTATAAGAAATAAAATTAGTATTACAAAGAATATAGAACACAAATGTGTAAAAGAATGCAGAACACACCCAATGTGTATGCAATGTTGTTACACCAACAACTAGCTCACTGTGTTCCATTGTTTACATAATTACTAAACCAACCACTTATGAAATAGAAAAGTAATCATTAAGATATATGTCACCCACCTCATTTTTATGATTTTTCATATTATCAATGCTAAATTCAGAATAGCATCTTCATTGACTCTAACTCTTAAATATTTCCAAAGTAAAAAGTGAACAATTCTTATAGCCTACTGAAATCATGTATTGCAGCAAGAAAAATATGACTCAACTTATAGTAAAGTGCAATGAAAAATAAAGAAAAATAAAGAACTAAATATCATTCACAGTAAAATCTACATATTTGAAAATATTTAATTTAAAGCATATTCTTATCAAATTGACTATCCCTCAAACTAGCCAGGTTTATATAAGACATGACACCACACCAGAATTACAGTTTATTTAGAAAATAAAAACAGATACAAACACACGTGTATCCTTATAGATTTAATGTCACACATGATCAGATTAAAATTTTGAATAGTTTCCTTATCCTGTTATTTTGATGCTACAGAATCTTTCTTACAAAGATAATAATTAGAGAGAGAGTGAGAGGAAGAGAGAGAGAGGAAAGGAGGAAGGGAGGAAGGGATCTCCCAAGCAATGCTTAGGGGGTCAGGAAGACATTCGAAGTGATGTTTAACTAACTGGAGCCATCTGTTTAATGAGCCCAGTAATGCAAGTCGGGCTTGGAAGTGCTGGGGACCTCTAGAGTTATACCCAGAACTCTTGGGGGTCAAAATTTCCTGGGATCAAATTATACCTCTGCGCATGCAAGGCACACATCCCTGATCAATGAGCTGTCTTCCTGGTTCCCAAGATAAATATTTGAGGGGCTTTCAATATGGTACTGAGGAGTCCTTGGGGGGCCCATCCAGGTGATATTGGGCAAGCATGAACTGAAGATGTGGTGCTGTTCATGCTCTGCAGTGCCAGGGATCACTACAGCAGTGCTTAGGGACAGGACATGAGTAGCCAATGCGTAGGGACAAACTGGTCATGCTCAGGGGCCTCTAGACCTTTATCTGATGAAGCTCAGGAGGCCATGTAGTCTTGGGACCAAATCAGGCATTCACCTTGAGCCCTAAATCCCCAGCCCAACAGTAATTCTTTGTTTGTTTGTTTGTTTGTTTGGGGACCACACCCAGTGGTGCTAAGCACTTACTCTCGACTCTGAGCTCAGGAATCAGTCCTGGTGTGCTTGGGAAACCATGTGGGCATTTGGGGTACTAAACCGGGGTTGGCCACATGCAAGGCATGCGGCTTACTCACTGCACTGTTGCTTCAGCCCTGTAAGAGTATTCTTAATATATGAATTCAGCAGATTTATAGCAGAAATTATAATGCCCATTTTAAATTGAGATTTAAAAGCATAAATCAATTCTAAATAAATATATGTGCTAGAATTTAGGATACGAACGTTTTGTGAGGCAAACAATTCAGTGGGGAAAAAAATAACCTTCATGCTAACATATATACATCTCATAAAGCCTCGAACTTCCAACTTGAAATAAAAGTTGAATTTTTATAGAAGACACATGCTTTATTTCAAAGGAGGAGGTGAGTTATAAACTCGTTCGTATATTGCACATCTGTTAGTGTTAGAGGGGAAAAAAACTGATTCTGAAGATGTGAAAAGTGGATTTTAATATGGACATAAATTTTACACAATATTCTGTCTCCCCTTTAATAGTGTTCCAGTAGGAGGTTAAACGCATCTTTAACCTTAAGTAGTGATCTCTTTTGGTCATCCATGTAATATATTTGATTCTAAATTGAAAAACTAGCATTTCTTCCCCAATATATTGTATTCACAAAGTAAAAAATCAAAGTTGTATGTACAGAAACAATTATAACAGACTCAAACCATCACTCTCTGCCACATTATTGAATAATGTACAAATTATATATGTAAATTATATATAATATATATATATATGTAGCACTGTAGCACTGCCCTCCCATTGTTCATCCATTAGCTCGAGCGGGCACAGTAATGTCTCCATTGTGAGACTTGTTGTTACTGTTTTTGGCATATCGAATACATCACAGAGAACTTGCCAGGCTTTGCTGTGCAGGCAGAATACTCTCAGTAGCTTGCCGGGCTCTCTGAGAGGGGCGGAGAAATTGAACCCGGGTTGGCCTTGTGCAAGGCAAAAGCCCTACCTGCTATGCTATCGCTCTGAGATTATATATATATATATATATATATATTTCATTTTTTTTCATTTCATCATCCTGTTAATCGTCGATTGCCTCGAGCAGGCCCCAGTAACGTCTCTTTCATCCTAGCCCTGAGATTATATTCAGGGCTCTTTAGGAGAATGAGACCCATCATTGTTACTTGTATTTGGCATATTTGGTAGGCCACGGGGAGTTTGCCAGACTCTGCCCTGTGGGCAGGCTACATTTGACAGCCTGCAAGTTTGTCCAAAGTAGGAATGAGATAATAAGATGTAGCGCGGCCGCAAATGCGGCCGCGCGGTTCCGGGATCTGGATTTTATAGTCTCTGAGTCTTGGCCGCTGATGGGATTACACGGCGCCAGGGGGCCAGGTGGTGGGTGTGACCCCCGCCTACTGGAATTTGGAGGATCTGGGTGGAAGATGCTCGACTCCAATTCGAGTAGGCTTGGAGGTCTCGGCCCCGGAACCCGCGTGGCTTTGTCCCTCTGCCAGTACCTTCAGGTGTGCGGAGAGTGGTCTCAGCATGGTGGTGGCTGGTCCTGGAGGTCTCCGGCTGCCGTAGCCCTGGCCGGGGCGGGGAGGAAAGCTCAACCCGCTCCCCTCCAAGGGACTCCGGGAAGGAACACCGAGGCGCGGGGGCAGAGACTGCACTGCTCTCGTCCGGGATCTGGATTTTATAGTCTCTGAGTCTTGGCCGCTGATGGGATTACACGGCGCCAGGGGGCCAGGTGGTGGGTGTGACCCCCGCCTACTGGAATTTGGAGGATCTGGGTGGAAGATGCTCGACTCCAATTCGAGTAGGCTTGGAGGTCTCGGCCCCGGAACCCGCGTGGCTTTGTCCCTCTGCCAGTACCTTCAGGTGTGCGGAGAGTGGTCTCAGCATGGTGGTGGCTGGTCCTGGAGGTCTCCGGCTGCCGTAGCCCTGGCCGGGGCGGGGAGGAAAGCTCAACCCGCTCCCCTCCAAGGGACTCCGGGAAGGAACACCGAGGCGCGGGGGCAGAGACTGCACTGCTCTCGTCCGGGATCTGGATTTTATAGTCTCTGAGTCTTATATATATATATATATATATATATATATATATATATATATATACCTCTCAGAGGACCTGGCAAGTTACCAAGAGTATCCCGCCCACAAGGGCAGAGCCCAGCAAGCTCCTCGTAGCGTATTCGATATGCCAAAAACAGTAACGATAACAGGTCTCATTCCCCTGACCCTGAAAGAGTCTCCAATCGTTGGGAAAGACGAGTAAGGAGAGGCTGCTAAAATCTCAGGCTGAAAGGAATAAAAACGTTACTGGCGCCTGCTCAAGTAAATCCACGAAGAACGGGGTGACAGTGATACAGTAGAAATTCTGAAAAATACTTCGATTCATGACTATTTTGACATCTATAGAAATTAAAAGATAAAAATATTGCCCTTTTGAAATCTATGAGAACTATGCCACAAAATAAAATTCCCGGTGAGTTTTTAAAGATTTGCAGTAAAAACAAGGTCAGTAGTGGAAGGTTTTCCACTTTCCCCAGTGTGAGTACAAGTAACCAATGGAAGACAGCAAAGCAGTGATGCCCTAGAGGAAAACCAGGGCTCAACAGCGTCACAGAATTAGGCAGAAGCATATTCCTTCTGAGATTATAACTAGTCTCATTTACACATATGTTTCCATCTGGAGAATTAAATAATTCTGATTCGACGGGAAGAATCAAGTAAGATTTTCATTAATGATCCCCTTTTTAGAGATTTTTTGCAAGCCTGAATCTGCTTTTAAAACTTCCACGGGTGACAAAAGCAAAATGAAATCAATTCACTAATATAATTGAGCAGCACATCAAGTTGTTTGAGAATATTAAAAAGATTCACCTGAAATACGTGAAAAAAAACACGAAATACATGAAATAAATGTTAGCTATTACTCATTGATTTGTTCATGAAATGCTGTTTTTGCTAGGATAAAACAGAAAAATATCTAACCCTATTTTTTCTAGGAATTGCAAATCTCCTTGATTAAATGCTTAACCTACATTTCACCGGTCACTGAATTTTCATATTCATTACAGGATTTTTAACCATTGGAAAACAGGATTCTCATATACACATTTTATTAGCTACAATTTTATTTGTATATATAAATTAAAATTTTAATATATTAATTTTGTTATTATATCACTGGATTAACTCTTTTCAAAAATAGTTAATGTTTATAAAATTCTAATGGGATAGCAGTGTGGATAAATATGAAATAGGCTAAGATCAAATTAATAGAGAATTTATTTCAATTAACAGAATAAGTTTCTATTCTAGTTCTGTTAAATCTTTTAGTCACAAAATACATATTTTAACAAGACTGCTCGTGGTTTCAATATGACAACTGAGCAGTTTTTAGCCTTCAGAGGAAGGTAGAAAGAAGACAAAAATTCTGCGGGCCTATGCTCAAAATTATAAGTGTCAAAATTAAGGTAAGAATTTTTTTTATTTATTTACTTTTTTCATTGAATCACCGTGAGTAACACAATTACAAAGTTGTTCATGATTGGGTTTCAGTCGTACAATGTTCTGACACTCATTCCTTCACTGGTGTACATTTCCCTGACAACAGTGCTCCAGTTACTCTCCCACCTGCCTTTTTGGCAGGCACTTTTCTTCTCTCTCTCTCTCTCTCTCTCTCTCTCTCTCTCTCTCTCTCTCTGTGTGTGTGTGTGTGTGTGTGTGTGCCTCTCTGTCTCTCTCTTTTTTAGGGCACTATGGTTTACAATGCAGATACTGAAAAGTTATCATGTATATCCTTTTGCCTACTTTCTGCTTTCAGTTCTTGTTCAGAGTGATCAAGAAATGAAGAATTAGTAAATAAATACCAAGCCACTGAGGACTTCAGATATGCTTAATCACCTCAACCAAGTATCCTGGAAAGGTGTTTCATTCGTCACAGCAAAGTCTAACCAGAGTTGGATAGATTGATGTAAACTCAACTACTGATTAAAGGATTAAAGGATAACTCGAGCATGGAGGCTCAGGAGATTAGCTTTCTTTTTGCCACAGTCAACAATTATTGCAGAGTTTGTGATAAAAGAAAGAAAAGTCACCTAAATGAAACAAGTAGGAGAATTTATATATAGTTTGAAAATTTACTCAAAATGTCCCTTTAAAAATAATTGCTTCAGGGGGCTGGAGTGATAGCACAGCAGGTAGGGCATTTGCCTTGCACGTGGCCTGACTCGGGTTCGATTCCCAGCATCCCATATGGTCCCCTAAGCACCGCCAGGAGTAATTCCTGAGTGAATAAACCAGGAATAACCCCTGTGCATCGCTGTGTGTGACCCAAAAAGAAAATAAATAAATTAATTAATTAAAAAAATAAAAATATTTACTTCAGAAGGAGGTGGAGCAAGAAGGACATTTGCCTTGCATGCAGCCAACCCAGGGTACAATCATCAGCACCCCATATGGTCTGATACCTGGGCACAGAGTCAAGAGTAATCTCTGAGCCACCAGGTGTGACCCCAAAACCAAAAACAACAACAACAACAACAACAACAAAATGATTACTCTAGACTCTCTAGGGTTGAGAGAGAGTCTTGCAGTCTTGTTTGTATGTAGCCAACACCTGTTCAAATGCTTGGTACAGCATTTGGTCCCCCGAATGCTGCCAAAAGTGATCCATGAACAAAGAGCCAGGAGTAAAACTTGTGTACTGCTGGGTGTGGCTCCTCCCAATATTTTTTTGTTTTGTTCTTCACCTAGACTTACTTCTGTTGCCTTTGGCCATTTTTTATTCCCATGTTGGGTTTTTGTATCTCACATATGAAAGACTATCTCTAGAGAGTTAACTCAATGGTTTGGAACACATGCTTGATATGCTGGATTTCAAACCTACTACCACTTGGTTCTTCAAATCACTGTGAATGTCCCTTGAACACTGAACTGGGACTAGCCCTTGAGTCATGCTGAATGTGCCCCCCCCAAAAAAAAAACATAAAAAGAAAATGTCAGGCATCCCAAAATTGTTGCATTTTTTTGTTTGTTTGTTTTGCGGGATGGGGGGGGGGTTGCTTGTTTTTTGCTTTTTGGGTGTTTCTTTGGTGGGGAGGGTTTGGAGACCAAACTCAGCAGTGTTCAGGACTTACTCCTGACTCTATGCTCAGAGATGACTTTTGGCAGGATTCTGGGAACAACGTGCTGCGCCCGAGATCAGACTCAGTCACATGTAAGGCAAACAGCTTATGTACTATATTAGCTACTCTGAACCTGAATTGTTTTTAGCAATTGCAACATGCAGCTATATTTTTTTCAGCCACTTTGATTTCCAATACTGTCCATGATATGGTTTCATGCATACAGGATCCCAACACCACACCTTTCACCAGAGTGTCCATTTCTCTCCACCATTGTCGTAGAGTCTCTTTTAATCCCTTCTCTCACTCACACACACCCATCTTTACCCACTGAGGTAAGCTCAATTCTGTAGACCATTTCTCAGACTCTGTTGGTTTGGCCATTTTTTATTTCCATGTTATATTTTTGTATCTCACACATAAAAGATTATCTCTCTCCTTCTGACTGACTTCACTTAGCATACCATCCAGTTTCAACTACATAATGATAAATTGAACGATTTCATCTTTTCTTACAGCTGAGTAGTATTCCACTGTGTGTACGTATATATACCATATTACATACCACATATATTACATATATCATAATTTCCATATATATATACATCATATATTATCATAATTTCCTTATTCAATCATCCGTTTCTAGACATGGTTGTTTTCAGATTTTGGCTATTGTGAATATTGCTGTAGTGAACACTAGAGTTAAAAGAAAATTCTAAATAGAGTTTTAGGTTCCTTGGGGTAGATATCAAGAAGTAGAATTACTGTGTCATATGGAAGTTCAATTCTTATCTTTTTGAGAAGTAGCCATACTGTTTTCCAAAAGGGTTGACCCAATAAACATTCCCACCAACAGTAGACAAGTGTTCCCACAACCATGCCACAGAAACACTGACTATTTCTGTTCTTTTTGATGTATGTCACTTTCACTGGTGTGACATTATATTTCATTATTGTTTTGATCTACATTTTCTGAAGATCAGTAATAAAATCATCAGAATACCCAAAGTAATCCTACGAACAGGGAAGGCTTTTCTTTCCCCAACTTTAAATTATACTATAAAGTTATAGATATCAAGAGAGTGAAGTACTAGAATAAAGACAGACTCTTAGACAAATAGAATAGAATTGAGAGCCAAAGAGAGATTCTCAAATATAGACACAGCTAATCTTTGAAAAAGGAGCTGAGTATTAAGTAGAGCACAGAAAGCCTTTTCAAAAAATGGTGTATGAAAACTGTCAGTCACATGTAGAGAAAGAAACTCAAACCACTATCTCACAGAATGCACAAAAGTCAATTCAAAATAAATTAAAGACCTCAGAGTTAGATTTGAATCCACAAATTAAGAAAAACATAGATAAAACTCTTCATTGACATTGAATCTGAAGGAATCTTCAATGATTAAAAGCCATTGGCCAAACAAATGAAAGCAAAGATAAACAAAGGGAACTATATCAGATTAAGAAACTTCTGCACCACAAAAGAAACAATGAGCAGAATTAAAAGACACCCACAGACTGAGAGAAAATATTTGCTGACCACTCGTCTGATAAAGGTTATATATCCAAGATATATAAAGCACTTGTAAAACTTAACAATGACAAGTTACATAAAGCACTAGTAAAGCTTAACAACAAAAATGTTCAAATGTGGGAAGAAGAAATGAGCAGAAACTTCCTAGAAGAAGAGATACAGACAGCTAATAGGCATATGAAAAAGGTCTGCATAACTATTTAATATACAGAAGCACATATTGTAATTATTTATTTTTTATTTGTTTTTACTAATGTTTGTTTAAGCCATTATATCATGAATTAACTGCACTCCTATAGAATAATTCTTTATTTTTTATGCTACTCCTAAAATATATAATTTCTTCAACATAACCAAATATTGACCACTGACTCTAGTACAGGAAAATCCACCTTCAGCCCTCCAATATGACAAGGAAGAAAACTAAGTACTACAATATTAATTAATTTCTCCAAAGAGTATCTGCATGGCAGATTAGGGACTTCAGCCAAATCTTCACCTTCAGAGCTCTCTTCAAACTAAGCACAGCAACCACTCTTCGCCAGCCTTCCACCAGGAACACAAGAACAGAAGAGTTACAAAGAGCCTCCCGAGGACTTAAAGTGCACTTTAAAAGGTGATTTCCAGCATTGCGCACCCAAAACAACCCTGAACAGTGAAGTAAAACTCCAATATGTAATAAACTAAAAAAAAACTAAAAAAAACAAGGAAGTAGACAGTATCGATTGATGACAAACCCTTCACCTTTGAATGCAGAACTGAGATCACCAAATGTCAAAGGGAAAGGGGGAATGTGGAGGTGAACTTGAGGTTATATGAGAACAGTGTTCCAGTATCTTAGACATTCGGTGGTGGTGAAGGTTTAGAAATTATGTACATAAGACCCATAAAAGTTAAAGCTATTGTAACTATTACCTAAAGTACATTTTTTAAAAGACAAAAAAAAGATGAAAATAGAACACTAAACTTCAGAGAGATATGATCATTTGGGTTTAAGGACTGAGAAGTCATTTTATGGATTATATCTAAGAACAATATAATTTTTGTTATGATTTTGGGGTCACACTCAAGAGTGCTCAGGGATCACTATTAGCAGTGCTGTGGGACCACATGGAGTGCAAGGAAGCACCTCACTCACTGTACTATTTCTCTGGTCCCAATGCAACACTTTTTATACACTTTATCTGGAAATAATTCTATCTTACCTTATTCATCTTATCATTTTTATTCTCCACTGATTCCTTCCTTCACTCATTCTACACATAGAGATTTTAGGAATCACTAAAAGGAGGTTTTAGTGATATATATATTATGATCTATACTAATTTTTCAGTACTAATATTTCAGTACATTTTTAATATTAAGGATTTTCTTTTAAATAACCACAATAGTCATAAACTTTATAAGCTATTTTAACCTAACCAAACAATCTGAAGTTAATATTGAAAATTAAAATCATTTAAAAATGGTTGGGCTGGAGCGATAGCACAGCAGTAGGGCGTTTGCCTTGCACGCAGCCAACATGGCCGACCCGAGTTCGATTCCTCCGCCCCTCTCGGAGAGCCCGGCAAGCTCCCGAGAGTATCTCGCCCGCACGGCAGAGCCTGGCAAGCTCCCCGTGACCTATTCGATATGCCAAACACAGTAACAAAAAAGTCTTCAATGGAGACGTTACTGGGCCCGCTCGAGCAAATCGACGAACAACGGGAGGGCCTTTATCTTTAAAAATGGTTTGCATTGGCACAGATTTAGCCACTGGAAGCCCCTTCAAGCTGGAACCTATGTATTTGCCCATAATATTTTTTTTTCTTTTTGGGTCACACCCAGCAATGCTCAGGGGTTATTCCTGGCTCTGCAGTCAGGAATTACTACTGGTGGTGCCTGGGGGACCATATGGGATGCCGGGGATCGAACTCAGGTCAGCTGCGTGCAAGGCAAACGCCCTACCCGCTGTGCTATCACTCCGGTCCCTGCCCATAATATTTTTGAGTACTTCTTTACTTCCTGACATATGGAAGAATATGTTCCAGGCCAATATTGAACTTACTCTTCCCCTGCTATGTCAAAGGAACAACTTGGAAATAACCAATGTCCTATACTTATGGAGCTTTGGTAGTTCTTAAAGATAAGTAGAGGTTTTACTTAAATATAATTGACATGTAGCACTGTAGCACTGTCCTGTTGTTCATCGATTTGCTTGAGCGGGCCCAGTAATGTCTCCATTGTGAGACTTGTTTTCACTGTGTTTGGCATATTGAATATGTCACAGGGAGCTTGCCAAGCTTTGCCGTGCAGGTGAGATACTCTTGGAAGCTTGCTGGGCTCTCCGGGAGGGATGGAGGAATCGAACGTGGGCCGACTGGGTTGGACATGTGCAAAGCAAACGCCCTACCTGCTTGTACAGCATGTTTCTTTGATATATTTATATATTATAAATTATTACCCTTGTCATGATCACGATCATCCTGTTGTTCATCGATTGCCATGAGCAGGCACCAGTAACGTCTCCTTCCTAGCCCTGAGATTTTAAAAGAGTCATTTCAATGCTCTTTCAGGGTTAGGAGAATGAGACCCATCATTGTTACTGGTATTTGGCATATTGAGTACAACACAGGAAGTTTGCCAGACTCTGCCATGCAGGCAGGATACTTTCAGTAACCTGCCAGGTTCTCCAAAGGAAAAAAGAGATAAGATGTCGCAGGGCCGAGAATGCGGCTGCGCTTCCAGGAGCTGGGTTTTATAGTCTCTGCGTCTTGGCTATTGATGTGACCAACCTGGTGCTGGCGGCAGCTGGTGGGTGTGACGCCTACCTACTGGAAGATGGGGGCTCTGGGTGGAGAAGGCCCAGTCCCAATCCGAGCAGGCTTGGAGATCTCATGCCTGGGTTCCTCTGGCAGCTCTTTCATGCATGAAGCTTGTCCGGACATGTGGAGAGTGGTCCCAGCATGGCCGTGGCTGGCTCCGGAGCTCCTCAGTTGCTGGGGCTCTGCTGGGTGGGGGGGAGGGAAACTCAACCCGTCCCCCTCCAAAGGGCCCTGGTGAGGACTGCCGGGCACGGGGGCAGGAGACTCTGTAGAAATATGTATCACATTATATAATTAGAGTGCATTGTTGTCTGTGTTCACTATACTTATTCTATATTCAGTTTTTTGTTGTATTCACTATATTTATTCTCTATTATCTGTTTACTTCTTAACAGAGGTGAAATTTTGATAGAAAAGAAAATGAGAATTAGCCTTTCACCTTCGAACAAGATATCTTCTGAACATAGAGAATGCATTTTACTTTACTCTTATTGTCATGTTTTAATAATTGTGTAGTAAATACCACCGATAACTGTGACTTAAAACAAAATTGCTTTGGCTTTTCAGTTGGGGTAAGCCCCAGTGAGCATAGTTTGTCTCTGACCTATGTAACAGTAGTTGGTTTAATTAATGCTGGAGAATCCAAGATGACCTCACTCTTATAAGGGACCTTGGTGCAACCTGTTGACTGGAGACCAATGTTCTTCCTTGTGATTTCTCTCTTCAGAAAAATAGCCTGCCTTCTTTGCATCGAAATTTAGCACTTCAAGAGAGTGAGAGGAGCTCTTTGACCTTTAAAGAATTTGACCTCAAACTGGCATGCTGTCATTTTCATTGCATTCCACTGATCAATCTAATTTGCAAAGCTAGTCTAGTTGCAGAGAGAGTGGGAAATACACTTTTGATGGAAGTTCTGATTTAGAAATGGAAAGAATTGTTGGTGGACACCTTTGCCAACAGTTGACCACATTGTCTTTTTCTTACCCTTTCCACTTCTAGAAGTAAGCTGGTGGTTTTGCACTATGATGTGAAAAGGAAAAAATGAAGACAGTCAAGTATCTGAGTGGGAAAGAATTATTTGACCTCCATTTGACCTATGTACTAAATAAACAATCAATTTTTGTTTCCTACTTGAATGAGGCCTTTATTATTTAAAAAAATGAGGAATATTTAAAAGTTATTAGAATATTTATAGACGTATCTTTAAATTGTTTGAATTTTAGTTCGGGAAAAGATGGAACTCATGTGCAAAAGATTAGCATGTATAATCTGAGTTTAAAACCTAGCACCACAAAAATAAATCAATCATTTTTATAATGATTGAGAATCAAAAAAAGGTCCAAGGTGGATATATAATACAGATTTTGCTAAGGTATCTGTTCATAAAGATAACTTAGAAAATTGAAGTTTGGGACAAATCATGAAGAGTGACAGAAAATTATTTGATTATGCTTTATTTTCATTTTTAGTTTATTTTTATATGGCTGTTCACAATAATTTATTTCATTCAATATTCCAACCTCAATCTTATCACCATTATTACACCTTCCCACCACCATTATTTTCGACTTTCCCAACCACCACCCAAGCCTGCCCCAATAGCAGGCCCTAAATAATTTATTTTTATTGCTTGTTATGAATAATTTGCTTGAAATGATCAAAAAAGATTTCCTTAGAAGAAAGAGTGTGACGATTGTTGTATCTGGAGCAATTAAGCCCTTGTATAAAAGAACACTAACTTGTTGTTACAGGTTAAGCCTGTATACTAATATTTTCTTAATTGAGATTGGTTGCCTTTTACTTTGCATCTTATCCAATGTGGTGTACTACTCTTGATATATCAGTGGTGTAGAGTATGAGATGTTGTATGGCTGCATATGCAGCTGTGCACTCCAGGAATTCGAAATTTTAAATGGGGTGATATGGTTGGAGTTACATTTTTAACTAGATGGTGACTTTTGGGTCCAGAAGCATCTCTGGAGCTTGTTGATCTCTTTTGAGATCTATTCATGAGTCTCTGGGTCATGGCTGATTAAAGAGCTTATATATCACCAGAAGTAGTTCATGGGCATGACTGCTAGGCTCCCAGAAGAACATGGGGATGGGTGGAGGTTGTGTACACCCGAATCCATGAGAGCCTGAAGATTTCGGTCACAAAACCACACATCTGTGCTTACCTGCATTTTTCAACAGATTCATTCTTAGATGAGGCTCATCCTGTGGAGTCCAGCCATGAACATGACAGCAATTGGATTATAAAGAGTTTGGCTGCCAGGGCTTGACTATGATTCTGAATCATGTTTCTCATTTTCAGTAAAGGCAGAATAATCACACCCATGGTAACACAAAGAGTTTTGGTTTTCATTCAACACAAATAAAATCATCATAGAAATGGTAATGAGAAAACAAATTTCTTGAAAAATATTTCTTTATTTGGTGTCCATCTTATGCTTCACTACAGAAAGTGAAAAGAGATAAAGACTCTGGTCTTTAAGAGCTAATGTGGGAGGGACAGGCATGCTAAAGGACCATTATAACACGAAGTGTAAATAGAGACCTATCAGAGATTTCATCTGCCCAATAATTTTTGGATCCTCTTAAGGAAAGATGCAGACTTATGAGTTTAAGAGCAGCATTTTAGACTGGATAATTCCTTTACTACTATTTGGAAAAACTGGCAACAGAGAATATGGATAGTCTGTTAATCTTGATTTCATTTTCTACCTTTATGTTATGAAGAGTTTCCTGCACATGTATAGAGAATAGTATCCCTCAGCTTTAAGTTTTATCAATGTGGCTCAAATCTTTCATTTATAATCTCACTCCCCTCTATTCTTTTTTTTTCTTTTTGGGTCACACCTGGCGTTGCACAGGGGTTACTCCTGGCTCTGCACTCAGGAGTTACTCCTGGCGGTGCTCAGGGATGCTGGGAATCGAACCCGGGTCGGCTGCGTGCAAGGCAAACGCCCTACCCGCTGTGCTATCTCTCCAGCCCCACTTCCCTCTATTCTTAATATAGAATCTTGTGCTTTATATATTTAATCCATCTCTAAAAGACAGACACTAAAATATTAACAGTAAAAAGTTGATATTGTATAATATGAAAACTGTATAAGTTTCCTTTGGCCTGTAAAGGTTCTTTGGCATTTTTGTTTCAACCAAGAGATAGTCAAGCTCATGTGTTACATTTGATTGATGTCTTTTAACTCTCTTATTGTATGAAACTCCACCCTATCTCCTCTCTGAATCTTTTCTTTTGTTGTTAAAGAAACTGGGTCATCCATTCTGTAGCGTTTGCCTGTCTAGATTTTTCCAATTGCATCCCTATGATTGTGTTTAACATCTTCTCCCATCCTTCATGTTTCCTTTTTAACTGGTAGTTTGATCTACAGCCTGAATAAGGTTTAATGTTGAATGTTTGGGGCAAAAATGTATTTCATAGGTGAGACTATGTACTTCTTAGTGCAAAGGCATCAGAAGACATAATATTTGAAAGTTTCTATTTTGGCGGTGTCAAATGCCTGGTCTTCCCTTTACAATGCACCCACATTATCTTGGAATAAACAGTTTTAACAGAGATTATTTATTTTTCAATGTCATACTTCTTGTGACATCAGATCTTTTATTTTTATCAACTGAAAGCTAAAATCTGCTCAGAAGTATGCAAACATAATATAGTACAATAGAAAGTTCAGGGAATATTCATCTCAATGTATTTAGTAGCTAGCTGACTAATATATACTAACTCTTGAAGTCTCATTTCCTTCATTAAAAATTATAGAATCATGCAGTATTAGTGAAAGACTTTTGAGAAAACTATCCAAGTATTGTGACTCCATTCATATTTTCTGAAAAGTAAGTTAATAAATAAAAATAAGCTTTAGTCTGGGATTGGTGGGGGTGGAGAATGGGCACCGGTGATGGGATGGGTACTCGATCATTGCATAACTGAAACCCAAGCACAACAACTTGTAAGTCTACAACTGTATCTCATGGTGTTTCACTAATAAAAAAAATTTTTTAAATAAAAAAATAAGCTATAGAATCAAAAAAAATTATAGAATCACTAGATTATCTCTAAGTTATTTTACAACTGTAAAACTTCACAATTGTGATTTCCCCTGATTCTCATAAGAATGATACTGGCTACAGAAACAACATTTGGCCTTTACCCATGTATACACAAGATCCACCCATTTCCCTGTCTAAATAGCTTCAAGGGTAAGAAACCTAAAATGACAATTGTTGTTGTTCCTGTTGCATAAGAGCTAAGAATTATTTTAGCTCCAGCTCTTTACTTTTCTTTTTTAAGTCAGGTTTGTGGTGTTGGGGCCACACCCAGTCGTGCTTGGGCTTATTCCTGGTTCTGCACTCAGGGATCACTCCTGACAGGGCTTGGGCAACCATATATGGAGCTGAGGATTGAATCCAGGTCAACCACATACAAGGCAAACATATTTGGTGTTGTTCCTGTCAATCCATGAATAAAATGAAAAAAAGAAAATCCAATTTCAAGTATTTATGGTCAGAGAAAGTCTATCAGTTAATTCTGATTTTTAAATGTTAGTAGCTTCATTATTACCACCTAGATGGTAATAATAAATGATAATAATAAAATCAGAGCCTGAATTTTTCACTATTGATAGTTACCTTACTTCAAATTCTAATTCTCTACATTTCTTGAGATACAAACAAAATAATATATTTTATTGACCTTATTTATAAGCATTTAAATTTTTTTTTTTGCTTTTTGGGTCACACCTGGCGATGCTCAGGGGTTACTCCTGGCTCTGCACTCAGGAATTACCCCTGGCGATGCTCAGTGGACCATATGGGATGCTGGGATTCGAACCCAGGTCAGCCGCGTGCAAGGAAAATGCCCCACCCATTGTGCTATCGCTCCAGCCCCTACGCATTTAATTTTTTTTTGAAACAAATAGATTTTATTTGGAGGATTTTTAGGTATGGAGGGAGGGAGAGAGAGTGAGAGAGTAAAGTTAAGAACCCCAATAAAACCCCACCCCCCACCCCTCCCAGTCCCTGTGAGGCAGATGAATTCTAGTTAACACTCTATCTGCTTTGATTAGATTCATTGTTTCAATAAAAGTTTCACCACTATTATTTAGAGTTTACCCACCCCACCCCCAATCAGACATGCTGAAAAAGCATTGTGAAGTGATTTGCTTTCTACAGCTGGGTTCAAGAATTAAATGTTGGTTTTGGATTTCTGCTATTTTACTTATTGACCCTTGAAGTATTTCTACTGAAAGTCAGATAGTTAAGAAATTGGTTTCTGTGCTCTGGAGTCGTGGCCGTGCCGGAGAGCCGCTCGTGGGGGGCAACTGGTGGCCTTGGTAGGGCGTGAAGGGCGGACTCAGCCTTAACTAACTATTCCGTGAAGTCAATAATTTAACATGTACACAGACAAGAGAAAATATGTACAAAATTTAGGATAGAAGAGTCAAATTTAGAAAGATTCATTCAGAAGATCACCATATTATTCCTCTCAAGTGAATGTCTATGTAAAAATATACCAGAATGTATTATGAATCTTACTTTCATCAAACCAGTGAAGCTCATATCCACCTTTAAGAACAGTATGATCCCTCAATGTCAGAAAACATTTCCTCTGAAAGCCAGCAACATAACCTGGCATTTTATTTTGCAAATTTTGACTCCCTGGAAGATTTGACTACAGATACTTCTCAGTTGAGAACATTCTATCTTTTTATCATTATGAAGAAAGATTTTATTTTCTGATTAATTCTGACCATCATAAGCAGAATGAGAAGAATGCTAAGTTAAGGCCTGGAGCCCAGGGGGCAAATCTGGATTCATTTGTCAATTACCTCGTACTTAAAGATGTTTGGCAAATGCTTTGTTCCTTAATTATATGCTATCCTTTTGTGTTGTGTGCTGGGATCAGAACTCAGGTCATCATCCAACTTATTCTTTTAATATGTTTATAATTTATTTATACTGAAGAAAGTAATGCTGCCTAAAACTGAAATTTATCTTTCCCTCAACAAAATATGCCTTCAGTCAATGTGGAAATTTTCTCTTCTGATGTTTGCCTAGAAGGAAAAATACTTATTAAGTTTTCTGATTTGAAAAGAATTTTAGCTGATATTGTGAAAGAATACCCAAAAAGTCAGTCTAAAATGGAGCTATAGAGTCTTTATTCTGAGTGACAGGGGCTCTAGAGCTATTTCCTGAGATGTGATATGATGATGGAATGACATGAGACAAACACTGTTCTAGTTGCGTGTTGTAACTAACCCTCAATGGCATTGCCACATGGGATGAAACTGCCAGCTATTTACAGGAAAGGTGGTTTGTGGACCTTAAATACTGACTCAACTCTTGGTATTAAAGTTTCAGAACAATAACTCTAAGAAGGGAGTCCCATTTTTTTTAAGGGACAAATGAAAGAAAACAAATCTGTCACACAGATTTACACTTATTTTCTGTCCTCTATTAAAGACAATAGAGCTAGACAATAATGAAAGCAACAAAAAGAGACCCCCATGCCCCACAACTGCAATAGAGGGAGAGCGATTGGTCAGGATAGAACCAGACTCAATTCTGAGTACAGCAAAGGCAAATGGACATCAAAGGCAAGAATCAGGGTAAAGGGATCCTTGGAAAGAAAGTGATTAAGAGGAAGCATGAGGGCTGAGGGTGGGTGGTAGAACTGATTGAACTAAAAGTGTTCTTGTTGGAGTAAGGCCAGGGTCACACATCACTGGGGGGATGAGAAGGCAATCAGATATTGAGGTTAATCAGATAGGGAAGGAGAGGTTCTTTTTACACTGACTTAGCAGAATTCTTGCTAACATTGGACAATGGCAGAGATGAACGCAGATGGGGCCTATCTGAAAAGCTCAAGGCATCTGCATAGACTTCAGTCAAGAAGAGAATCTTGTCATCTATGCCCCATAGCTAATCCCATAAAAGTGGTAAGAGCAATAAAATATTTACTGGAAGAACAAAAATGAAATTGCCTAGTGTTGGTGAACAAAGATTTTTTTAAAATTTTTATTAGTGAAACACCATGAGGTACAGTTGTAGACTTACAAATTTTTGTGCTTGGGTTTCAGTTATACAATGATCAAGTACCCATCCCTCCACCAGTGCCCATTTTCCATCACCATAGATCCCATTATCCCTCCCACTCCCATCCTCCTCATCCCACCCTGCCTCTGTGGCAGGGCATTCCCTTTTGTTCTCTCTATCCTTTTGGGTGTTATGGTCTGCAAAACAGGCACTGAGTGGCAATCATGTTCAGTCCATAGTCCACCCTCAACACGCATCTCCCATCCTGGGAAGATCCTCCAAACACGCTTCACTTGGTGCTCCCCTCTCCTTCTGAGCTGCCTTTCCCCCTAGCATGTGTAACTGGCCTCCAAGCCATGGAGTAAACCTCCTGGTACTTATCTCGGCTATTCTTGGGTGTTAGTCTCCTATTTTGTTACTTTAAGTTCAGCACAGCGGGTAGGGCGTTCGCCTTACAAGCGGCCAACATGGCCGACCTGAGTTCGATTCCTCCGCCCCTCTCGGAGAGCCCGGCAAGCTACCGAGAGTATTCGATATGCCAAACACAGTAACAACAAAGTCTCCAATGGAGACGTTACTGGGCCCGCTCGAGCAAGTTCCCCAGATGAATGCAGTCTTTCTATGTCTATCCCTCTCTTTCTGACTCATTTTGCTTAGCATGATACTTTCCATGTAGTACCACTTGTATGTAAATTTCATGACTTCATCTTTTCTAACAGCTATATAGTACTCCATTGTGTAGATGTACCAAAGTTTCTTTAACCAGTCATCTGTTCTCGGGCACTCAGGTTTTTTCCAGATTCTGGCTATTGTAAAGAGTGCTGCAATGAACAAACAAGTGCAGATGTCACTTCGACTATACCTTTTTGCCTCTCTGGGATATATTCCCAGGAGTTCTATAGCTGGGTCAAATGGGAGCTCAATTTCTAATTTTTTGAGAATCGTCCATACTGTTTTCCAGAAGGGCTGAACCAGTGGACATTCCCACCAACAGTGAAGGAGTGTCCCTTTCTCGCCACATCCTCGCCAGCACTAGTTGCTTTTGTTCTTTTGGATGTGGGCCAGTCTCTGAGGTGTGAGATGGTATCTCATTGTGGTTTTGATCTGCATCTCCCTGATGATTAATGACGTAGAGCATTTTCTCATGTGCCTTTTTGACATTCAGATTTCTTCTTTGAGAAAGTTTCTGTTCATTTCGTTGCCCCATTTTTTATGGGGTTAGATGTTTTCTTCTTGTGGAGTTCAACCAGTACTTTATATATCCTTGATATCAACCTTGAACAAAGATTTTTAAAAAATAACAGAAATCCTAGGCTGAGCAAATCTACTGAAAAGAAGCACAGCTCTGGTTTCTTTAGAAGAGAAACAAAGAGGGAAACACAACATATTTTTCGTTGTCTCGGAAAATGAAACATTGCAGTTCATCACAAAACAAGCGCTTTCTGGCCCTGGTATCTGAGAGAAACTCCACTGGGAAGATACCATGGCCACATGCTGGACAATGTCTTCTTAGTAGTCTCACAAAGAAGCACAAAAGTGCTACTTACGGCTGTTTCTTCTGTAGCTTTTTGATAAAAGCTGAGACATTCCATGATGCTTTTCTTTGGTGATGAAGATGCCAAGATGCCTACAAGTAGAACTTTCCAAAAATTTGATTTTATATTGGGATAAAACTTGGAGAACTTTGAGCTGCAAGGTACTTTCAAGTATCACTGTTCTCAGCTGTGCTTTGATATGAGCTTTATCTAAACTGTGAATAATTCAGTTTTCTAACAAGAGGCTGAAGGACAAATAATCGCTATTGTAGGTAAAGGGGTTGCTGAATACTTCAGTTATTAGGAAGTGCTGTCTTGTGAACCCCATTGAGCCTGGGTGTGTTCCTATCAGATGGAAGATAATCCTCTCCATGGAGGACTCCAAGACAATATTTTAGTCAAATGGAATTTTTCATTTCATGGATTTGACCTTTTCCATGGGAACATTTGAAAGTCAATTTTACATCAGCATGGATCCAAGTTAAATAAGCCTGACACTAATTTTCAACATTTCCATCATTATTTCAAGTATATCTTCCCAGGAGGCCATGGACACTTAGTTGGTGCAAGCATGAGGCCAGGAGTTAGATACCCTAGCACCACCTCAAATGCTGAGTAACTCCCAGTGGCACAGCTATTTGAGACCCCAGTATCACAACAACATCTGCAAGAGCCTCGTCTAAAGTAGGTGAACCCTGGCAAACACTGCTACTAGGTCATTGCAACAATAAGAAAAGCATCGTTTTCCAAACTTTCCTTTTGATATTTTCTTTAAGAACAAATTTTGTTACTATTAAAATTTACACAGATAGCACATGGGAAAGTGTACATTGAGGAGCTATTTGGTAATCAACAGTGTCCTGTGTGTAGTAGCAAGAGGAGTGTTGTAGTTGTGGCTTTATCCATGTGACTTCTGTCATCTTATCACCCTCTTAGACACAGAGATCTATAGAGAATGCACTGTTCAGTACAATATGATAACAAATATCCATATATGGCTACTTATATTTAAATAAATTACAATTAAATAAAATTTTAAATTAAGTGATACTACCCACATTTAACACGTCTCACTGCAATTTGTGTTAAGTCACATTCAAGTGTGAAGCACTAGTGGTACACGCTGGAATCAATGTGTTCAAGTACTAAATATTCACCTGTGGCTGGTGTCTCTCAGGCATTGGACAGAGCAGAAAGAATATGCTATCATCACAGAAAATTCTGTTGGACAGTACTGATCTAATAAACAAAATATAAGTCCAGGAAGATCAAAGGGCTCAAAGGATTGGAGCCCTGGATTTAATCTCCAGCACTGCATGATTCCCCAAGTACCACTAGATATTGTTCAAAATATTTTAGGTAAATAAACAAAATGAGTAGGCAATTAGAACAAAAATTAATCCAGAAAGGCAGAGCTATGGAAATCAGTGAAACTGGGGATAGCTGAAATGTATGTAAGACTCAAAGAGAAAAGATTTGGGTCTAATAAGAAATAAATGATAAGCAGTAGTTCAGCTGGCGCTGGAAGTAGAAGTAATATGTCTACATTAAAAGGACTTTAATCTTAGAGAAAAAGGTCCAGTAGAAGACATTTGTCTGATTAAAGCAAAACATGACAGGAAATGCCTGCAAGTGGGTATTAGGCAGAGCTTTCTATTTATTGCACACTCAAAAAAGCGTTTCGTAGACCAGTCATTTAAGAAAAGTATGGATTACACAAAATCAGAACTCCTCTAAGTTGTTTGTAGGCTAATATATGAAGATTTCTGCAGTGTTCCTTACTCTTACTTGAAATTGGAATCTTTTGCTAAAGTGAGCCCTGTTCTGAGGAGCCCTCTGCTGTCATGCAGGAGACAGGCTCCTGTTTTTTTCTCTTTTCACCCACACTGACTTGCCATGGCCTTACTCATTCCCCCAACCCCATCTTTCCAAACTGAAAAATATTTAGACAAGCTGCATGGTACTCTGTCAGTCAACAAAACGTCCTTACTTAAAAGGTGCTGGCATAATTCTAGAGGAAAGGGCAGCTCAGACAGAGAAGGGAACACCAAATAAAGGGTGTTTGGAGGACCCTCCCAGGAGGGGAGATGCATGTCGAAAGTGGACTATGGACTGAACATGTTTGCCACTCAATGCCTCTTTTGCAGACCACAACACCCAAAAGGAGAGAGAGAACACAGGGGATTGCCCTGCCACAGAGGCAGGGGGGGGTGGGGGAATGGGGGTGGGGGGGATATTATCCATGGTGGTGGAAAATGGGCACTGGTGGAGGGATGGGTATCTGATCATTGTATAATCAAACCCAAGCACAAAAAATTGTAAATCTACAACTGTACCTCATGGTGTTTCACTAATAAAAAAAATTAGAAAAAAAAGGTGCTGGCATAGCTCTTTCCTGGTCTGCTTTGATCTCTTTGTATACTATATACATGTAAATATACAAGTAAAACCAAATATTAGTGAATTTATTTGCCTATATTTGCCCTGTACACAACATAGCTGGCCGACCCGAGTTTGATTCCTCCGCCCCTTTCAAGGAGCCCAGCAAGCTACCGAGAGTATCTCACCCACATGGCAAAGCCTGGCAAACTACCCGTGACGTATTCGATATGCCAAACACAGTAACAAGTCTCACAATGTTACTGGGCCCACTCGAGCAAATCAATGAACAACGGGAGGACAGTGACAGTGACAGTGACACAATAGAGTGCTGCAGATACTGCCAAGATCACAGAAGCATTTTGGACTAGAAGCAAAGAACAAATCTTAAACCATGGAGGAAAATATGGTGATGAGGGTCAGAGAGATGGCTCAGAGGACAGAAGCATGTGTTTGCATGCAGGAGTCCATGTTCAATCCCTGGTAGCATGTGGTTCCCTGAACATCAGTAGTATGGCCCCAAAGCAACAGTAATAAGAAGAGTGGACTACACAGAGATTAATGATGAGCAGGCAATTAAGAAAAAGTGGAAGTCCTGTAACATCTTAAAGATATCACAAAGTCATTGACCTCTGAGAAAATTGGCCAAGTGCATTAATCATAGCCAGAAATTCTGATAGCCTGAGCTACTTCTAAGTCTTTGAAAAGAACACAAGTGAGTTACTAGTATAAAATGGCAGAACTCATCTCACAGGCAGGATGCAAGATTACTCACTGGTTCTGCTTTGCTTACAGCTCCCATTTATAAGATGTGTCCTCTGGGCTAAGTGTGGATAAAGTAGAACTTGATATTATTGCTCCCATTTACTGAATGCCTACTATGTGCTAGGAATTAGGCTAAACATTTTTCATCATATTTGATCATCTTCACCACAACCATGAAAGAGGTTTTTTTTTTATTATGTTCGTTTTATAGAGAAGAAAACTGAGGTGTAGAATAAGTAACTTGACTATGAGCGGGTCTGTTATAAATTGTAGAATTAAGATTTAGTGTTTGCCTTTAGAGTCTAAGCTCTTTCACTCTACCATAGTCTGCTATACAACTTAACTTTATGAAGCATATCTCCTTCCATATGATGATGCCTTTTGAACTAGATCATGGTGGGCATAGTAAGAAGGATGTGTCTAGAAAGAGGTAGTTGGGAAAGACAAAGTTATTGAGTCTTCAATGTATTTTCTTTTCCTTCTAAACTTATGAGATGGGTGACAACAGCAGAATGACTCAAGAAGACAGAGAGACAGAGATTGGAACAGGGAGGTCTCCAGGGCCTATTTTATCATATCTCATGTTTCTTTTAAAGCACTTCCACATGAATGTTTCTCTAATATCTGAAACTTAATAGTTCAAAGCCAGGCTATCATCTTTCCCTTCAAATTGTGATTTAAAAAAAAACTCTTGATCATCCACTTTCAGATTCTTTAAGCAAAGCTGATATCAACTGAACTTTAGGTTAATACCTTCCATACTCTCCAACCAATTTGTACTTTTCGAGTTAATCCCCTTATCTTTAATACCTCTTAAAAATTTTTTTTGGATCTGGAGTGATAGCACAGCGGGTAGGGCATTTGCCTTGCACTCAGCCAACCTGGGTTTGATTCCCAGCATCCCATATGGTCCCCCAGCACCGCCAGGAGTGATTCCTGAGTGCAGAGCTGGGAGTAACCCCTGTGCATCGCCGAGTGTGACCCAAAAAGCAAAAAATATATTTTTTTCCCTTAGGGTCAGGAGACATAGTACAGTGGTTAAGGTGTATATTTTTAATGTGCCTGACCCCAGTTCAATTCTTGGAGGTCAACCCTGGAGGTTCCTTGATTACTGCTGGGTATGCCTGGGGAATACACAGCCCTGCAGGATCCTAGCACTGAACTGCAGCCCAGTTGATTGACAGTCACTGTGAGGAGTCTCCAGGCCCTCTGAGCACCACCTGGGAGCCCCAGATAGTTCTTCTTTGCCCATTTTCACTTCATCTACTTAACTCATGTTTGATTAGAGGTATCTTAATTCTTGAACTTAAAATGAGAAGGCAAGTTCAATTTTGCTAGGCTGTCAGCAACTAATCTCAGGACTAATTTCTAAAAGTTTCTTACATTGTTGTTTCTTCCCTAGAAGAGTAGCTTATTAGCAATTACATCAAAGTCAAAATCATCTACTTAGCATTCAGATAGATAATGGCAAACAATTTTATATAATAGATTAACTTGCTCAAATGATCTGGAGGTTATTTTGTTAATAATTTATCTAGATTTTCCCAAGTGCAGTCTGGCACAAAATTATCTTTTTATAGAGGTGCTTCTTTAAATTAGATGTCAGTGTTTGATAATTAATTTCTTTCCTAAAAATCTCTCTCAGGCTTTCCTGCTTTAGAGAGATAAACTTGGTCTTAGATTTAGAGATACTATTTGAAGAGATTCAGAATAGTCAAAGTCTGTAAGTTACATGCCAGAGGGAATGCAATTCCATTACAGTTGCATATTTCTAATATTTATTGGTGCATTTATTATTTTAACACTTGGAATTCATCAACAAATTAAACAAAGACCCTATTCTTATAAAAATTGCACTTTAGGGATAAACTAAAACAATAATTTTCAAAGGTACATGTTACAAAATAAATCCGAATATGAAAAACATTACAAGAGTTTTGTATCCTATAGCACAGCAGGTAGGGCGTTTGCCTTGCACATGGCCAACCCGGCCAAACTGAGTTCGATTCCTCCGCCCCTCTCAGAGAGCCTGGCAAGCTACCGAAAGTATCTCACCCGCACAGCAAAGCCTGACAAGCTACCCGTGATGTATTCGATATGCCAAACACAGTAACAACAAGTCTCACAATGGAGACGTTGCTGGGCCCACTCGAGCAAATCAATGAACAACGGGAGGACAGTGCTACAGTGCTACCATGTTTGTAAGTGTTTAATATTTGACTCTGGAAAATTAAAAGGAACTGACTTACAGTGTCTGCCAATTTCCATGGTGTAAATACTCTCACTAGGAACTAATCAAATTATCAGCAACATGTAACTGAATGCAGAATTAGGAATATGTGTACAAACCCAGTGCTCAGAAACTGGCATGAATCAATTCCAATACATAATTTAGATTTTTAGAAAAATTCAGTGGAGAAAGTTAGGTTTAAGGAAAATGAAATTGCTGGCTATATACAGAATCTTAAAATATCAATAATGTATTAAACAGGAGCCAGAGAGATAGGACAGGGGTTAAGGCACTTGTCTTCCATGAAGCTGGCCCTAGTTTGATTCCTGGAACTGTATTTGACACTGATTTGATCCTCTAAGCACCACCAGAAGAGATATCTGAGAACTACTGGGTATGATGAAGGAAAAAAAAAATGTATGTAATGGAAAAGCATCCTCATATTTTTTCCACAAATGATCTAGAAAATTTTAAAAATCTAAGAAATAAGTTCTATCAGTTCACAGCTTTGAAATGAAGAAAGCGTTTTGAGAGGACAAGGTGAGGGGGGTTATATTCTAATGGGGTCAAACTCAGGGCCAGACCTGCACTCCAGTCATTTGAGCCATCTTCCCAACTCCGAGAAAACACTTTCCAAATCCTTATTTCCTTTATATTATTTTACTATTATCAAGGTTATGAAATTTATAACCTCTGTCGATGATCAAGAATCAGGGACGCTGTCTCGTTTGCCAAGGTGTCAAAAATCAGATGGGCTGGACACGTAATGAGATTTGGTGACGACTGCTAGACTAGAGCCGTTACTGACTGGATTCCACGAGACATCAAAAGACCACGTGGCCACCCACCAACAGATGGTCAGACTTCTTCGTCAAGACCCTGAACGATCGGTTTGAGGCTCTTCGTATTCCTAGAACGAACAGACGCCATTGGGCTACACTAGCACGCGACAGGGACAAATGGAGGTTACTGGCGCCCGCTCGAGCAAATCGATGATTAATGGGAAGTCAAGTGGTCAAGTGATGAAATTCATAATTGGATTAACGTTTGTGCTTTTAGTATAAAGTCATCAGCACCACTACCACCAATACATTCCTAATCCTCCCCCACTTATCCTAGGACTAATCTGCCCTGTCCCTCCAACTACCCTACTTAGTAACTTCACTTCTGTTCTTAGAGTCCAAGTGTTATCCTTTCCCTTTCACTGTCACTGTCCTCCCGTTATTCATTGATTTGCTCGAGGAGGCCCAGTAACGTCTCTATTGTGAGACTTGTTGTTACTATGTTTGGTGTATCGAATAATCACGGGGAGCTTGCCAGGCTTTGCTGTGCAGAGAGATACTCTCGGTAGCTTGCTGGGCTCTCTGAGAGGGGCGGAGGAATCAAAGCTGGCTCGGCCGGGCTAGCTGCGCGCAGGGCAAACGCCCTACTGCTGTGCTATAGCTCCAGCCCTTTACTTTGAATTTTTTTGTATATCACATGGGAATCAGATCATTCAGCCTATGGCCTTCTGCCTCTGACACCTGAAGGTACCTGAAGGTACCTCTGAAGTGAACGTAATGCAAGTCTTTGTTTTTATCATAAGATCCTTTCTTATCTAAATTGACTAGTTAATAACAAAATATTAGAAATAATATATTTATCAATAACAATGGCAAAAGAAGATTGCTTTAGGGTTGGAAGCCCACCTTATGCACTAGGGGTGAAGTTAGCTGTGATATAGAAGGGATCACTAAGTCAATTATGGTTGGAGGGATCGCTCAGGATGGCAGATGTGTGCTGAAAGTATATAAAGGACCAAGCTCACTATCTGTATTGCAAACCATAATCCCCATGAGAGAGAGAGTCAGAAGGAAACTGTCTGCCATAGAGCAGATGGAAGGCTGGGATGGAGTGGGGAAATACTGGGGACATTGGTGGTAGAAAATGTACACTGGTTGGAGGGATGGGTGTTTGATTATTGTAGACTGAAACTCAAACATGAAAGCTTTGTAACTAGCTCACGGTGATTCAATTAAAAACTAAATAAAAAATAACAATGGCCAAACCTTTATTTCCTAATATGAGTCAGGTTTTACTTTGCGAGGAGGCCTACATGCAGTGTTTGAGAGCCCTGGACCAACTACTGGTGATTATCAGCGTGGCAGTACAGGCCTGACTTTTCAGTATTAGACCCACCTGTGTGGTGCTGTATGTTTGGATAGCCCTGTGAGGCCAGGGCTCTAACTTGGGGCCTGGCATGTTCTTGAGTCCTTTAAACTATCTCCTCTACCCAGGGAGCAGGTATTTGAGTGCATTTTTTTGTACAAATAGTCTGTCAAGTAGCTTTATTTCATTTTGGAGACAAAGAAATTTAAATTTGATTTATCTACTGTCTCCCATTAGTAAACTCAAGATTTTTCACATCTATGTTCATTTGATTTGTCTTCTTTTTTTAAATGCTGAATGTCTTTGGTTTATTAGCATATTCAAAATAAAATGTAGTTTTCAGATATACTTGATATATTTATTAACTCTCTGAATATGTAGGACTTAGGAGCCCCTTCCTCTCTCTGCACCCAACCCACACACTAGGGAGGAGATAATTTTATAGTGATGGAGTCTAATCTCTTACTGTCAATTTTTTTTTTTTTTACTGTAGCTACCCCCGAGAGCACCATGGCAACAAGCTTGGTCTCTAGGGGCTGGACCACTGGGACTTATTCATTTCAAGTAGTCTCTTAAGTTGCTGAATATTACATTTGGCGAGCCCCTGACCATGTAGGGCAAATGCTAGGCCGAAAAGCACAAATACCTTTCCCTGGTGCTGTGTTTAAGCAGCTCAATGCTGCAAATGCACCTACAGCCCCCATGGATCATGTGTGACTCCTAAGACTCTGAACCACCCATGGGAGTCCTTAAAAACAATTGATATTTTAAGAAAATGCAAAGTATTCAGATTTTACAGCCAGGAAGAGCTTTATACAGTTATCTCGTTGGTGCCCGTAAGTCAGAGAAGAAAAAGTCAAGTCTCAGAAACTTCCCAAAATTGGTGAAGGATTAGCAACCAAATTCTGGGCCACCTGAGGTCTGTTCCCAGGTGAGATGCTCTCAGCACTGTGCCATAGGGTACTGTGTGATGAGTAAACCAGCACAGGTGATAGTCCCCAGGAGAACAACTTTTACAAAGCAGAATACCTTTCATTGAGCAGACAAGAGTATAAAAGGCTCTTTGGAATCCCAAGTTCCAATAGCACAATAACAGTATCCAGACATCTGTGCACAACTGAAAATTCCTTTACATGTATTAGGTTTGTAAACAATATCTTTTGAGCTTTTATACTTTATAATTTGTGAACTATTTCTCCATCTCTTCTCCCATGATTATAACATGTTATAAGGAGCCAGTGACAAGCGGCTCCATTTTGTAGATAAGTTTAAAGAAAGACCAATGTCCTTCCACATCATAACTGACAGAGTGGAGACCCAGGCTCTTTTTCCATGATAGCATCATGAGAAGACTTTATCTGTTTTATTCTTTCTCGTGATAGTGTAGTGAGAAGAATTTATCTTTTATCTTTTCTCATGATAGCATCAGAGAAGACTTTGATAAACTTACATGACAGAAAACTAAAGGGGGCCTAGGAACTAGCAGAGTGGACCCTGGTTCTGTTCTCAATATTCTCAGGTACTTTCAATGAACCACCACCCAGTTGACTGAGAATCTCCAGTGGGGCCCCCAGATCTCCTGAGCACCACTTGAAGCACCACACTCCCCAAAGAAAACTGAAATCAAAACTGAGTAACAAAGCTCTCATTTAGGGATTTTGTCCAAAATGATAGGTGTAATCTGCAGCAGACTTGGTCCAAGACCTAAATATTTCATAAGATATTCTTTAGAATATAGTGCAAGACATACCTCACCTTTGTTAATTCTGTGAACAGGCGCTATTTATATTATCCCAAACCTTCGTGTTTCTCCAAATTTGGCAGATCTCCTACTAGGCCATGCAACTGCGAAGTCTAATAGCTCAAAAGTGTTTGTGCTCCTGCTGAAGTCAAATCATGTGCCTCTATGGCTTTTTCCATCCCTTGTGTTATAAGTTTGAATCCTTTTTGGAAGGGGCATCCTTGCGAGTATAGGTAATAGAGATTCTTTCTCTCATGAGCCTTATGATGAAATAATTACTTGGTATTAAACAGGGACAGTTTTTCTTATGCTCAGAATTGCACCCAAAAAAGATGAAATTCCAAGATGTACCTCATATTTTGATCCTCCAAATATGAATTATTAGAAATAATGGTTAAAGGTAAGCCATTCTGTAAATGCCTAGAAATAACACTTCTGATATTACCTTTAGAAGGTCATCGCCTAATTGGGGGTAGATCTAGCTTACATATCAAAAAGCTTTTTTTGACTTAACAGAAACGCAATTGTCTGCTTTACTATATGAGAGTAACAGACTTTTCTGCTGTTGCAAATTCCCATAAGCTCATTCATATATTTTGGATTGTAAGTTTTTAGAGTAGAATTCATTAATCCTAATACAATTTTTTAAAAAAATATCTACAGTTTAGAGTATATGAAAATACAAACAAAGAAGGAAAAATATAACCCAAGGGCATTTTATATCTTCTTAAGGGAGCAGTTGAAACAATCTTTATGATTCCATGACTTTTAGAAACATTATTGTTCTCTGGGTCAGCAATATGATGGCAGTATTCTAATAGGCTCCTATGTACAAATTGCATAGCTCTTGTCAATCAAAACATGAATATTCCTCAGAACTCTGACTGTATAACATATAAACTATTTCTATTTTAGCTCAAGTTATTTAGGATGGCTTTCTTACCTAAAATTTAGGTTTTAGACTCTTTAAGTTGTATCTTTGAAAAAAGTATAATATTGCTCTTGGACCCTGTCCCCATAAAGAACACAACATGTCTATGAACAATTTAGGGGAAAAGGGTTCTTCTTTAATTGTTTGGGACAAAGCTACAAAAGTTTTTTTTTTTTTTTTTTTTTTTTTTTTTTTGCTTTTTGGGTCACACCCGGCGATGCTCAGGTGTTACTCCTGGCTCATGCACTCAGAAATTACTCCTGGCGGTGCTCGGGGGACCATATGGGATGCTGGGAATCGAACCTGGGTCGGCCACGTTGGCTGCGTGCAAGGCAAACGCCCTACCCACTGTGCTATTGCTCCAGCCCCTCAAAAGTTATTTCTACTTGCATGAGTTTCAAGTCATAAAACATGGTTTAGTACTAAAACTCTGTTAATAGCCCAAGAAGCATCAGAAGAACTAAGTACCTGAGATTATCCCAATGAAGTGGGCCAATACTAGAATGACAAGAATATGCAGGTCTAGCAAATAGTCTATATCAATAATTAAATGTTTTCATTCCTTATTTTTAAGCCAATGATATTCGGAGACATGTTATCATACTTCTTGGAAAACTTTGAGGAAAAATGATTATGCTAAGCAAAATAATTTAAAAACCTATATCGAAAGTTGGCATTTGACTTGCTCCTGCAAGCCAAAATGCAATAAAGCAAATCTGCCCCTCTAAATGCTCTTTGTTGAATTACACAACCTCTTTCTCCTTGCCAGTTTGTTTCTTTGCCAAATTTTATTGATTACTTGGCATGGCCATTTTGAACTCTAGCTTTTGAGGTTTTTTGTCAATACATAGCACCGGACTTTCCAAGAACTTCTTTATGATTCAGATGCCATCAGGTCTTAGAACTCAGTTTGAGATTAAAATTATTCAGAAAAAAAGTCTCATTTTGCTTTGATATGAAACTCTTTCTGAGAAAACTGAAAATTCAGTGGCATTTAAAAAATATTCTATTTTATTTCCTTTTTAGTTGGAGCGATATGGCTAGAGCGATAGCATAGCGGTAGGGCGTTCGCCTTACAAGCGGCCAACATGGCCAACCCGAGTTCGATTCCTCCGTCCCTCTCGGAGAGCCCAGCAAGCTACCGAGAGTATTCGATATGCCAAACACAGTAACAACAAAGTCTCCAATGGAGACGTTACTGGGCCCGCTCGAGGGCCTTTTTAGTTAATCATCATGGAATTACAAAATTATTTATGATTGGGTTTCAGGCATACAATGTTTTAACACCAATCCCTTCACCAGTGTCCACTTTCTTCTACTAATGCCACTCCCACCTTATTTGCCTCCCACCCATCCACCAGCCTGTATCTACAAAAGGTAATATATATCACATATATATTATATGTATGTCATACATATTATATGATATATATAATATATACTTTTTGCACTGTGATTTACAGTACTATTGCTGATAGGGTTTCATGCATAATACTTTATCACCAGTGGCATTTTCACCTGTGGTAAAGAACAATTTCTGATTGATTGGATGCAAACTGTGCTCTGTTTTTCTTGCACTTACACAAGCCAAGCCTTGAAAATAAACACCTCTCCCAAAATTCACACTTTATTGTACACTGCTTCTTTCCACAGAGCCTCCTTCCCTTTGGCTACTCTTGCCTAGGGAAACGTGAGACAATTCAACAAGGGACTTCTGTTCTGAATTGACTAGAAGATGCTCCCATCCACTTATCTTGAAAATCATTCCAAACAACACACACACACACACACACGAAAATAAAATTAGATACATACATTTTATCTCTGCAAGAATCAGGAGACTTCTGAAATCCAAACCTTAATGTATAGAAGGGAATAATGGAGTGATGGTGGTGTCAGGTTTTGCAGGGTGGAGAGAAAGGAGAGTGGGCAGGGGTGCTCATGAAAAGAGCCTTGTTTTCTGTAGGACTTTGGGAAAGACTGTAACTGAAGACAGGTGAGTGTGGCAGAACACTGAACAACCTGGCAGCTGTAGTACTGCGAGCTGCTTAGAATGTGGAGTAGGGGTGGATGGTATCTAGTGACAACAATCCCTTGGACTTAAAATACAGAACTGAGGTTACCAAGGGGAGGAAAGGAGGGTAGGAGGAAGAGATGAAATAGAAGTGACACTGGACAATGATGGCGGGCCTCAGGCACTCTGGGTTGGTGGAGAGGCAGTAATTCTACCCATTACAAGCATAAATGTTGTAATACTGTTGTGACCATGTTACCTCAACTAAAAAAAAAAAAATAAAACCTTTAAATAAAAAAATGGAAATGAGGATTGTGGGGAGAATGTGGGTAGGAGAGCTTTAGCATTCAGCATGCAGGTTTTAATCATTTGCCTCTCCTGCCCTGTGCCTGGTGCCTCAGTCTATCAACTGTAAGAGGAAAGGGGTACGTGCAAAGTACAGAGAGGTCCTAAGGAGATAAATTCAGAAAAAAAAGTAGAATTGATAGATTAGATGATGGGACTATCTTGGGAAATAGAGACTACTAGAGGCATGAAAAGACACAGGAAATGATTCAAATGAAAGACGTGGCATCAATAAATATAAAGTTACTGTTAATTCTTGGGAAAACATGCTTTTTACAAGAAATCAAGCTATAATAATATATTTTGGTTTAACAATAAATATAAAACATAATATAAATATCAAATAGTGATATAAATATAACATAAAAATCATGAGGTTTTCAGCTGTGTTGGCACAATTGGATGCAGGCATGCAAAAGAATAAAGGTGGTCCCCTACCTGACATCACATATAAAAAAATTAAGTCATAACAGTCCAAAGACTTCCATGTAAGGGCTAAAACTATAATACTCTCATTAGAAAAAGAATCTTTGTGATGTTGGGTTTAGAAATGGTTTCTTATAGGACACCAAAAGTACAAATAATAGTAGAAAAAAATAACTCTTCAACATCTTAAGTCCTTCAAAGGACACTAGAAAGAAAGTAAAAAGACATTTCAAAAAATGGGAGAAAGTGTTTGAAAATAATACATATGGTTAGGGAATTGTAGCCAGAATACATGAAGAACTTTTAGAACTCATACAACTCATCACAATAAGAAGGAATTAGCTCAATTTAAAAATAAGCAAAATACTTAAGCAACCATTTTCAAAAGAGAGGTAAATGGCCAATAAGTACATAGAAAGATTCTCTCTTCCTATTGCCATTAGGTAAGGGCAAATAAAACTCACAATAAGAGACCACTTTATATCCTCTAGGATTTCTAAAATTAAAGGACAAACTTGGACTTTTAGTGATGAAATTAATGGAATATAGACACGAGTTTATTTTAATAACCCCATAGCTTAGGTGCTATAATAAAATCACATTTAAAATTTTTATTAAATATAAATATTGGCAAGGGTGTATCAAATGGGAGACTATAAAGTGCTAGAACTATAAAGTAATAACATAAAATGGTACAGACACTTGACAAACAGTGGCAATTCATTAAAAATTTCAAAATAGAATTGCACCATATTGCACAATTCCACTCCTAAGTATATATTCCCAAGAAAATTTAAAACATCTATTCATAAAAAAGAATTGGGTAGTACTGTCCACAATTATTCATGAGACAATTCAACAAGGAACTTTTGTTCTGAATTGACTAAAGGATGCTCCCATCCACTTATCTTGAAAATCATCCCAAACAACACACACACACACACACACACGATGAAGAAAACCAGATGCAGGTTGTCACATATTGCATGAGTCCTTATATGTGAAATGTTCAAAACCGTTTAATACATTGAGCCAGAAAACAGATTGTTTGCTAAAGGAGGATAGAATGGAAGTGATTGCTAACAGGGATTGGTTTCCTTCCTTGTGATGAAAATATTCTAAAACTAAATAGTGGTAATGATCATATAACTTTGTTAATATACTGAAACCACTGAATAATTCACTTAAAAAAAGTGAATTATGTAGCATATGAATAACATCTTAGTAAATCTATCATATAAAAACTGCGTTAGGAATATAAAGGTGAAGAAGAAACAACAATAGAATGAAATTCTTATCTACCAAGATACCAAGATCATACAAAATATCGTAAGTCAATTTAATAGCAGAACTGAGATTAACAAGCGAAGGAAAAGGAGACTAGGAAGAGATGGACTAGAAGTAACATAAGGATAGGAGTGGAGTAGTTGGAAATGATCACTCTGGGTAAGAACTGAGTGCCGAAAGTAGGTAAAAGGATATACATGATGATACCTTTCAATATCTGTATTGAAAAACCATAATGCCCAAAAGGAGAGAGAGAGAGAGAGAGAGGGAGGGAGGCAGGGAGGGAGAGAGAGAGAAAGAGAGAGAGAGAGAGAGAGAGAGAGAGAGAGCCTGCTATAGAGGTAGATGGGACTAGAGGGAGGGAGGGAAAGTAGCATCTTTGGTGGGAAATATACACTGGTGAAAGGACACATGTTGGAACATTGTATGACTGAGACCCAATCATGAAAAACTTTACAACTGTGTGACTCACTCATATAATGAAAAATTAACCAAAAATTAGTAATTAATAATAAATTCCAAGATCTAAAAGAAAAGGATAATAGTGGAGTGTCTTAGGCATTTTGGAGGCAGTGTGTTTTAACAACAACATTTAATCATATATATCAAAACCAAAAAGTTAACACTATTGTAACCACGTAACCTAAATTATAAAAATATAATTTTTAAATAATGCTCAAAAAAAAACAGTTCCCTATTTTAAGAATTACTTCTATTTTTTTACAAAAAGACTTGGAACTTTGAAAGACTTTTGGAAAAAATTTAAACGCTGTATTTCTTTGTCAAAGATAAAATTTTGCTAAAGGTAAATTTTAAAACTTTATGCTTAAAATTATTAACAAAAATAATTATAATAATAATTATAGTAAAAATAATAATTATAAATATTATAATAATTATAGTAAAAAATTTAAAAATGATAAAAAGGGGCTGGAGAGATAGCACAGCGGGTAGGGTGTTTGCCTTGCACGCGGCCAGCCCAGGTTCGATTCCCAGCATCCCATATGGTCCCCTGAGCAGTGCCAGGAGTAACTCCTGAGTGCAGAGCCAGGAGTAACCCCTGTGCATCGCCGGGTGTGACCCATAAGCAAAAAAAAAAAATCATAGTAATAACTCTCCTTAAGCCTGTTCATTGTTAGAGCAAGATTCATGGAGATTTCACTGTAGCACTGTAGCACTGTCGTCCCATTATTCATCAATTTGCTCAAGTGGGCACCAGTAACGTCTCCATTGTGAGACTTGTTGTTACTGTTTTTGGCATATCGAATACGTCACGGGGAACTTGCCAGGTTCTGCCATGAGGGCGGGATACTCTCAATAGCTTGCCCGGCTCTTCAAGAGGGATGGAGGAATCGAACTCAGTTGGCCAGGTGCAAGGCAAACGCCCTACTTGCTGTGCTGTCGCTCCAGCCCTCATGGAGAATAATTCCAGTTAAACATTTAGATCTCAGGCAAAGCTCTGAAAGAAAAGTTTCAGGTGGGGAGCAAGGCTGTGTAATTCTCACATGATTTGTCCTCCCAAAGATCTTGCAGAACTTCAATATCTTCCAAAACAGAGTCAATTTGTCGTCTCATCCTTATAACAATTAGGTGGTTCACATGATTGGTTACTCAAAATCATAATCGTTAAAAGATTTTACACAGCTGGGTTGAAAGTAGTACCATGCACCCTTTGCTGTGCTGCTTTGTGTAAGGCACTGATTTCTGAGCCTATTTCTTCATCTGACACACAGGGGATATAAAACTCTCAAATGCTCTAAGGATTGGATGCAATGATGATGAAGTGATGTGTGAGTAACTTTCTAGCACATCACATAGAAAGCGATTGACAAATGTTCTTTCCATTAATTTGTTTGCAATGAAACAAATCATAATTTAAAATCAAAATCAAGATCCCCCTCAAAGGCAGATATGATCAGCATTATTATTCTGTTCTGCAAAAGAACAGTTCCACTATAAACATTGGAGTTAATGTTCTCTTCAAGGGCAATTTGCTTACCCATTGTGTGATTTCATGTTCCTTAAAGTTACTGTAAATATGAGCTATAATTAAAGAGAACTGTTCTAGCTTTTAACGTAGTGTTCCCTCCTGTGGAAGTGCAACAAAATCATATTGTGCAAAGATCTCCAGCATAACGTCAGGAGATACTGCATCAGATAGGGCCCTTGCTTTGCACATGGCCCAGATCCCTGGAACCATATATAGTCCCTTGAACAGCTGCCAGGAGTGATCCTTGAGTTCAGAAACAGGAGTAAGCTCTGAGCACAGCTAAGTGTGCCCCCTCCCTGCAAATCAATCAATCAATAATAAATCACTGTTTGAGTTGAGAACACACGGTTCAAATTCTCAGTCCACCAAGAGATAATATTATTATTATTCCAAAAGTTGTATTTATATACATTGCTAAATTATCTTGAGAATTAAATATAAAATTGTGTGACATAATTTTTTGGATAGTCATATTCCACCCTTCTGCCTAATATTTTTCAGATACACAAAAAGTAATGTTAATAGTGTGACCATTAGCTTTGTACCCCATAAATAACTTAGCATTTCTCTTAGACGTGTATTTAAAAAAAAATTATAAGATAGGGGTTGGACAAAAGGAGAGAGAGAACAAAAGGGAATGCCCTGCCACAGAGGCAAGGTGGGATGGGGGTGGGGTGGGGGTGGGAGGGATATTATCCATGGTGGTGGAAAGTGGGCACTGATGGAGGGATGGGTATTTGATCATTGTGTAATCGAAACCCACGCACAAAAAATTGTAAATCTACAACTGTACTTCATGGTGTTTCACTAATAAAAAGGAAAAAAGAAGATAGGGGTTGGAGAGACAGTATATGGAAGGCATGCATGGACCCCAGTTTAATTTCTGGCATCTCATAACCCTGAAGACTACTGGTGTGACCCCAGTGTTTGCTGACACTGCAAGGTCTAAACAACATTGCATCCAGATGATTGACTGAGAATGACTAGAAGCAGTCCCCAAGCCCCATGAGACCATTTGGAAGCACCCTCTCAATCATAAAATAGATCAAATCCTTCTATTTTGAAGTTGAAATATATCATTCCCAGGTATATCATAAAACTTTCAGAGAATAATTTCTGCATCTACACTACCAGAAGGAAAAGAAAGGTATATGGGGAGAATTTATTTTTTCTTTTTGGGTCACACCCAGCGATGCACAGGGTTTACTCCTGGCTCTGCACTCAGGAACCACTCCTGGTGGTGCTCAGAGGACCATATGGGATGCTGAGAATCGAACCCAGGTTGGCCACGTGCAAGGCAAACACCCTACCTACTATGCTATCACTCCACTCCAAGATGGGAAGAATTTTTGGGAAAGAAATAATGTCTGAGTACTTCCTCAATCTGAAGACAGAGATATATGCACAAATTTGAGAAGTCCAAAGAGTTTCGAACAAAATGAACCCAAACAGAATAATCCTAGACACTTTATCATTGAGCGGCAAGAATTGAAGAGACTTCCTAAAGAAGCAAGAGAGAAGCAAAAATTTAGTATTGGGGTGGAGGGGTGATGGGAGGGAACCTGGGGACACTTGTTCTGAGAAATGTACACTGGTGGAGGAATGGGTGTTGGAATACTGTTTGACTGAAACTCAGTCCCACAGACAGCTTTGTAAGGGTCTATTTCACATTGATTCCATAAAAAACAAGTAAACAATTGTCACTGTCACTGTCCTCCCATTGTTTATCGATTTGCTGGAGCGGGCCCAGAAATGTCTCCATCATGAGGCTTGTTGTTACTGTGTTTGGCATATCAAATACATCACGGGTAGCTTGCCAGGCTTTGCCGTGCGGACGAGATACTCTTGGTAGCTTGCCAGGCTCTCCGATAGGGGCAAAGGAATTGAACCCAGGTCAGTCATGTCGGCCACGTGCAAGGCAAATGACCTACCCGCTGTGCTATTGCTCCAGCCCCAAGCAATATTAATTGTTTAATTTTATAAGTAAATAATTAAAAATACAAAAAAGCCCCTTTTAACATAAAGAAATTTTCATAAGCCTCACACTGGATTTCTCAAGAGTAACTCTGCAAACAAGAAAATAATGGAATAATATATTCAAAATATAGAGCAAAAAAGAACCTCCAAACAAGAAGCAGCTACCCTGCAGGGTTATCACTCACATTTGAGTGACTGATAAAAACATCCACAAACAACAGTGAATGAGGACATTCATTATGCATCCTATAAATCATCTAAGCAAGAGACATCAAATGGCCTAGAATGAAAAAGAAAGAAACCCTAGTTGGAAGCAGAAGTGTATATAAGTCTTAAGATGATAGAAAAACTGAAAGTATTTAAGTAGACACAACATAAGCTATATATATATATACACACACACATATATATATAGCTCTAGATATGCTATATAGCTCTAGATATGCTATACATTTGAAAGAGGAAATAAGCTTATAATTTCGGATATAAATTAGACATTAGCCTCTAATCAAAAATACTAAAAACAAAGTCACTCATTGTCCTCCCATTGTTCATTGATTTGCTCGAGCGGGCCCAGTAATGTCTCCATTGTGCAACTTGTTACTGTGTTTGATATATCGAATACGTCATGGGTAGCTTGCCAGGCTTTGCCCTTGCGGGTGCGATACTCTCAGTAACTCACCCAGCTCTCCGAGAGGGGTGAAGATATTGAACCCGGCTTGGCCTAGCCGGCTGCGTGCAAGGCAAACACCCTACCGCTGTGCTATCGCTCTGCCCAAGAACAAAGTAATATAAGGCAAATAGAGCCACATTGTTCTTAAAAAGCCAAGATCACAATGCAGACAGAGAAAATGAGGAAAAGTTAAAGGAATAAAATCAAACTGTAAAAAACAAACAAAATCCTCCTGCACCGCACTGTAGTACTGACCTCCTGTTGTTCCATTTGCTGTAGCAGGCACCAGTAACATCTCACAACAAATAGTGAGACTTGTTGTTACTATTATTAGCATATTGAATACATCACAGTTAGCTAGCCAGGCTTTGCAGTTCCAGCAAGATACTCTCGTTAGCTTACCGGGCTCTCCAAGAGGGGTGGAGGAATCGAACCCAAGTCGGCCACATGCAAGGCAAAATCCTACTTTAAAAAAAAATGGCAGTGGGGCTGGAGCAATAGCACAGTGGGTAGGGTGTTTGCCTTGGACACAGCCGACCCGGGTTCGATTCCCAGCTTCCCATATGGTCCCCAAGCACTGCCAGGAGTAATTCCTGAGTGCAGAGCCAGGAGTAACCCCTGAGCATCGCTGGGTATGACCCAAAAAGTAAAAAAAAAACAAAAAAAGGCAATAAATTCTTTTATATCATTTTATATCCCTTGCTTGCTGTCCAAATTCAGCGCTCTCACTCAGACCCAAGTGTCTTGCTTTTCCTTGTAAAGCCAAATTAAGAGGAAGATGCTACCTGAATGAGCTAGATATTCATCTCTTCTCTCCATCTCTTTTAACCCAAGTCAACAGATTTAAACTACTCCAGTCAGCAGAAAGCTTGTGCATTTTTCTCCTGTAAGTAGCCACGAGGACCAGGGCTGCCTCAGTCTCAGCTGTTTGATGTTATCTCTGAGTAAGTTCTATAAATAGCTACAGAGATATGCTGACAGGATGAAGAGAGTTCCATCATGCCACTCCAGCGGTTCAATGGAAACATGAAAAATACACCACGATTTTTAGACTCCTGTCTCAAGAATACTTATTACTATTTATTTAAGGCTTGATTTGTTTGTTTAAGCACTTGATAAAAATGGAAAAGATACAGAGCCTCTGTCTCTAGGTCATCCCAATTAATATGTCTGTTGCTTTAGAGGATAATAGCTTCTCAGTCGTGTAAAATCACAGAATGGTTTACAGAATTGTTGAATAAGCGTCTTTCTATTTTCCAGTCACCGTGCTAGACAGCTTCTAATATTTATGATGATACGGTTTCAGGCATCCGTTATTCCAACATCGCACACCCCCTCCCCACCAGAGTGTCTGCTTCCCTCCATCACTGTTCTAGGATCTCTGCTCTCAGCTTCATCATCCCAACAACGCTTCTCTTCTTCCCTCATCTCACTGCTGTAAGCACCTTTCCATAAACCTGTTCTTAGATGCTGCTTTTGGCCATTTGTTACTCCTTTACTCTGCTTCTTTATATCCCGCATATGAGAGATCATTAAGTATCTATCCCTTTCCATCTGGCTGACTTCACTCAGCACGATATCCTCAAGTTCCCACAACATAGCAGTAAATCGCACAATTTGATATTTTCTTTGAAAAAATTCTTTTTTAAATCAATATTTCAATAAACAAATCACAAACTTTAAAGGTTCTGGAATAAATATCATCAACATTAGAAAAAGCTCTTACAGAACAAATAGAAATTCCAGTTGAAGGAGTTCATTGGAATAAGGCTCGTTGAATTATTTGAAAGAAAAATATTTTTCCTTTTTCTGGTTTTGTAATATCTTTATTAACTTATTGATTTTTTTAAATTAAGACTTTTTTTCTTAATTCAAATTGAGATTTACTTCAATCTAAAGAGGTATTTTCATTTTGGAATTGCTTATTGAAATAGTCTTAAATAGCCAGTTGAATATCAAAAAAAATAGATGTATAAAGTTCCATTTACAACATCTTCTTGTATTTGTTGTTTTGGTTTCAGAAAATGCACCCTATGGTGCTCAGGGGCCACTCAAAGCTCTGTGCTTAAAAGTTGCTCCTGGTAATTCTAGAAAACTATGTAGTACTGGAGATAGAACCGGGGCCTATATCACCAGCCCCCACTCTTTGCCTTGATGGACAGTTTTGCATTTTGTTGTGGAACAAAATTTAAAGTAATAATACTTTGTAGGGCAAAATAATTCATTATAGTTATATTTAGCACAAGAGAATAGGCACAGAGGATGGAGTTTAGTATCACTGAGCTGGACAATCTCAACAGTCCAGGAACATGGTTATGTGTCATAAGGACTATGGTCCCTCTGGTGGATATCAGTTCTGAAACATTCAATGTTATAGGATAAAGTCTGGGCAAATATGTTAAGACCTTTGGCTTCTATAACTGAAAATATATTTGCTATCAACTTTTCCTCTTCTAACTCCTCGCAAATTCTAATTATTTTTTGCCAGGTGCAGAGATGTACTTTCACTCCTTCCCCTAAGCTCCAACACACACGCTTCATGTCAACTAACCTGTGGAACATTCTCTTTGCAATAAATTATCGCCTTATATGCTTATTACTAGATGGTATTCAACCAGAATAAAATTAGACACTCAAAGTCATCTTATAAATAAAAATTTTAAAACCATTTATGTGTGATTTTTGTTTTAAATAAAATAAAATTTTTATTTTATTTATTTAAATGTTTATTTCCTGAACACTGCCCAACAGTGTTAAGGAAAAACTCCCAACTCAGTGCTTGGGGCCACTTCTAGAAGTGCTCAGTGATTAAAGCCAGGGCTCTGTATATATAACATGTGCTCCAATCCTTTGACCTATCACAGCAGCCCCATATTTTTTGTTTTTTGTTGTTGCCTTGGGGGCCACACCAGCAGTGCAAAATCCTCACTCCTGGCTCTGCATTCAGTGATTACTTTTGGCAGGCTTGGGGGACTATATGCAGTGCCAGGATCAAATCCAGGTACTCCACAAGCAAGGCAAACACCCTATCCTCTGTACTATCACTCCAGCCTCCCCACTCAGTGTTTGGGGAAGAGCACACCCTGCAATGTTCAGGGGTTATTCCTAGCTCTGCACTCAGGAATTACTTCCAGTGGTGCTTGGATCCATATGGGATGTGGGCAATTGAACCCTGGTCAACCATGTGCAAGGCAAGTACCCTACCCACTGTGGAGCTTTGTTTTGGATTGGTTTTTTGAAAGAAAGAAAGAAAGAAAGAAAGAAAGAAAGAAAGAAAGAGAAGAAGGAAGGAAGGAAGGAAGGAGAGAGAGAGAAGGAGGGAGGGAGGGAGGGAGGAAGGAGGGAAGGAAGGAAGGAAGGAGGGAGGGAGGAAGGGGGAGAGAGGGAGGGGGAGGGAGGGAGGAAGGAAGGGGGAGGGAGGGAGGGAGGGAGGGAGGGAGGGAGGAAGGGAGGAAGGAGAAGAAAGAAAGAAAGAAAGAAAGAAAGAAAGAAAGAAAGAAAGAAAGAAAGAAAGAAAGAGGAGAGGGAAGGAGGGAGGGAGGGAGGGAGGAAGGAAGGAAGGAAGGAAGGAAGGAAGGAAGGAAGGAAGGAAGGAAGGAAGGAAGGAAGGAAGGAAGGAAGAAAAACCTTGTAAGTTAAGATTTTTTACAAGGAATTTTGGGGAGAAGAGGAAAATAACACTGTAGACAAGTTTAGAGAACTTTACAATAGATGAACAACAGAACTGGGACTGAAGCCCAAGTCATTCCACGTTCATGTGATACTCTGCTTCACAGCTCTCCCCCACTCCCCTCCCCCTCACATCCTTCCTGATGGCCATGTAAGAGCTCACTTTCTTGACAACAGAGGCCCAGTGAAAACCACAGAGACACTAAGCATTCATGGTTTTCAGGACCAGGGTATAAGAACTATGCATTATATTTTCTGCCTTTCTCCCAAATCTTGCCTCGCTGGATGCTAACCTGTTTCAGACTCTGATGTTTTCCAGTGTGCAGTGAGCTTAGCTGGCAGATTCTGTCTACAAAGTATCATGGGGGTTGGGGAGGAAGGGCTGGGCCGTGAATTTGGTTTAGAGGACAGTATTTCTCCACTTCAGTAAACATAGGCTTTGTTTTCTCTCTGGCTACTGTATTTTTCAATTGATGTCCAATATTTACTGGAACTGAGCAAACCTTTGAACTATTCCTGTTCCCCTCAAAATCCCCAACATGCTTGACTGACATCTCATTGGTTCTGAAAAATGTCAATGCACAACCACTGACACCATGCATGCCTCTTCCTCTTCTGGCTCAGTACTCTCATGCTCACTTCTCCCATTCTCACCTCTCCTCTGACAGGGTGCTTATCCTACATACATTCAATGCAAGTTCAATCCCAACGCCCAGATAGTACTCTGTGCCACACCAGAAGTGATCCTTGTAGCAGAGCCAAGAGTAAGCCCTGAGTATCACCAGGTGTCTCAAACACAAACACACACACACACACACACACACACACACACACACACACACAGAGAGACAGACAGACAGACAGAGAGACAGAGAGAGAATGAGAGAGAGGAGAGATAGAGTGAGAAAAGTATAGGTTTTGCCTTAAAAGGGATATCTAAACTAAGGGGACTTAATTCTGTATACCAAGATCACAATGTTAATACTGCAAACATGTAACCTAAACTAGAATACATTTTAAAACTTTAATAAAAAGTAAGGGGTCTTTGAGAGACGACTAAGATTTAAAGACAGGAAATGAAGATGATATATTTTAATGAGCAAGGTATGGAGGGAAATGAAATGAACATATTTAAGAGTAAAAAGTCACTATCACTGTCACTGTCACTGTCACTGTCCTCCCGTTGTTCATCCATTTGCTCCAGCCAGCCCAGTAACATTGTAAGACTTGTTACAGCCCACCAGAATATTTGGAACAAAAGTTTTCACTAAGAAACAAACAATGAAAAGGTGAGAGAGGCTAAATTAGATACAATTTTGAATAGAGCTCTTAAAAGTTTAAAAGAAGTAGATATGTCTATTGGCTAAGACTACTTTGACATGTAACAAAGAATTAAACTAGCTTGATAGGGAAAGAAATGCTTTTAGAGAATTTAGAATGTCATGTACATGGTAATTACCTTATGTATAGTCATACTGAATTGAAATTTTAGAAAAACCTTCTCTTAGATAAATTGAAGAAATAAAAAAACAAATGATATGGGGAAAGGAAGAAGATGGTTTTAAGATTATCAGAGGACCCTGATGGTCTGTAAATTGCAATCTGAGCTTAATAAAGGTTGAGATCATTCTTATTCAGTATTCACCCCACTCCTCGATTCCTTGTGGTACCTTGCTTATTCCTGAAGGCATGTTTGCTCGGTGTTCAGATCTTCCTGATTGGCTTTTTCTCTGGTCCTCTGCCCCCAAGGGGGCTGAGAGAGTTCTTCTACTAAGGGAAAGACTTCCAGGGGTCTTTCTTTTCCTTTTCCAGGAGAGAAAAAAAAACACACCCTTTATCGCTTGCTCTCCAAGCTTGTATTCTGTCTTCAACACATACTATCTTCCTTCCTTGTTTCTGTCTCTTGTTTTTACCACTCTAGAGAAGCTCGTGTTCTCTCTTGAGCATGTACTTCCTCTCTTTCTCTCTCCTCACATCTTTTTTAAAAATAAGTTTTATTCAATGAGAACAATCTTTCTTCACAAAAAAGAAAACAAAACCAACATTGATGTTCTGTATAAAGTCAGACAAAGTCAGTGACATTGCATCTTGTAAAAGTATGAGGAGAAGAACCATGTACCATATGACAGTGAGTCATAGTTTGACAGAATATTTTTTCTTAATTGCACATCTCAATATTATTTTGAGAATTAATTCAAAGGGCAAACTTCACTCAGCCTTATTAGAATTAAACAGCTGTAAAAACAGGAATTGTTTAAAGCTGTGAGTATAGTTCAGACAAAACCAACATTACTTTATTTGTTCAGAGAAATGTTCTTAAAAAATTAAAAGGAACATTGAGATCATAGAAGAAATCAGTCTGGGATATATTCACAATCACATTTCTCAAATTGTTTTATTTGGAAAAATTAAGGCCCCAGATACATAGTACCTTTCTTGCATGCAGCCAACTTTAGTTCAATCCACTCATGATACCACATGTGATTCCTTGAGCACCACCAGAAATGATCCCTAAGTAGGGGGCTGGAGAGATAGCACAGCGGGTAGGGCGTTTGCCTTACACACAGCCAACCCAGGTTCGATTCCCAGCATCCCATATGGTCCCCTGAGCACCATCAGGAGTAACTCCTAAGTGCAGAGCCAGGAGTAACCCCTGTGCATCGCCAGGTGTGACCCAAAAAGCAAAAAAAAAAAAAAAAAAAAAATCCCTAAGCACAAAGCCAGAAGAAAGTCCTGGGCACCATTGATTGTGGTCCCCAAACAAAAATAAATAAATAAGGAAAAAGAAGTAATCAAAAACTTCCTCTGTCTCCATTCTTTATGACTTTCAATCTATCTGCATATTATGACTTAGTATATAGAAAGAGCACCTATAATTCAGTAGCAAAAAATAATGATAACGATGTGATTTTTAAATAGGCAAAATATCTGAAAAGATATTTCCCCCCAATGACATATAAATGACTTGGTGCTGGAAAATATACACTGGTGAAGGGATGAGCATTGGAACATTTTATATAAATGTAATCAAATCATTAATAACCTTGAAACTGTGTATCTCACTGTGATTAAATTTTAAAAATTTAAGATATATAAATGACCAACATGTATATGAAAAGTTCCCTAATGTCATTGTTCTTCTGAGAAATAAAATCTATATTATATTCTATATTATAATTATATATTATTTTCTATCTTTGTTGTACTGGCAAGAATGTGACTAAGAAAAAACTTGTACGTGGTTGGTAAATTGGAAATTTTTGTAGCTACAGAAAGATATGAAAAACAGTATTAAATTTTCCTTTAAAAATATATAACTATTATATGAACCATGAATCCTGGATATATAACCAAATAACAGAAAACAGAATCTTAAAGAAATATCTGTTCTTTTGTGTGTATTGCAATTGCAGCATTACTTAAGGGAGATGTCTGCTGCCAGATGAATAAGGAAGATACAGTTTATATCAAAAAAGAAATTAAAGGGGCTGGAGAGATAGCACAGCGGGTAGGGTGTCTGCCTTGCATGCAGCCGACCCAGATCCCAAATGGTCCCCCTGAGAACTGCCAGGAGTAACTCCTGAGTGCAGAGCCGGGAGTTACCCCTGTGCATCACCAGGTGTGACCCAAAAAGCAAAAAAAAAAAAAATTAAAATATTTTTTGTTTTGTTTTGGGGCTATAAGGCTTACTTATTCAAGGCTTACTTCTAGCTCTCTGCTCAGGGCACACACCTGGTAGGGCTCACAGGACCATATGTGGTGCTGAGGACTGAATGCAGTTTGGTCACATGCAAGGCTATACTAACATCCCAGTTCCCCAAAATAATTTTAAATGAACGTAAAGAGAGATTTGTTGGGATTCACTTCATAGAGATTCTAGAGGAAGAAGAGAGGAAAAGGGGTCCAAATTCTTATTTAAATAGCTGAGGATATCTTTCAAACTAAGTCATGGTCCTCCCGTTGTTCATCGATTTTCTCAAGCGGGCACAGTAACATTGTGAGACTTGTTACTGTGTTTGGCATATCGAATACGTCACGGGTAGCTTGCCGGTCTCTCTGAGAGGGGTGGAGGAATTGAACTCGGGTCAGCCATGTTGGCTGCATGTAAGGCAAACGCCCTACCCGCTGTGCTATCGCTCAAACTAAATCAGGAGACAGAAACCCACAGACAGAAAAGTCAAAGTTCCAAACAAATCAAAACACTCATACCAAGACACATTATAATTAAGATGACAACAGTCAAAGAAAGAGAGGGAATTCTAATATTAGTAAGAGAAACACAAGTATCCCATATGGAGGAACACTCAAAAAAAATTCCTTCTGTGCCAAAATAGTCTTACAGAAGTGGAAATGCCCCATACCAAGAGACAAAAAAACAGCTACTGTTAGAGATGTGAGAGAAAGGAAACCCTTGTTCACTATTGGAGGTATGTTTCTATGGAAAACAGCATGGAGATATACCCGAAAATTTTAAAATCACGTGATTCAGCAAGTCTGCTCCTAGTATCCATCCAAATAACACAAACACACGAATGTAAACAGGTTTATGCACACACATGAACACTGCAGCACTATTTACAATAGTCAATATCTAGAAGCTACTCAAGTACACAATAGCAGATATAGACACGGTAGACATGGTCCTCCCGTTGTTCATCCATTTGCTCCAGCGGGCCCAGTAACATCTCCATCATGAGGCTTGTTGTTACTGTGTTTGGCATATAGAATATGTCACGGGTAGCTTGCCAGGCTAGAAGAAAAGATGGAATCTTATAAAAAACATTAAAGATGAGCAAAAATTGACTACAGATTACAGAAATGAAAAATGCTATAGGCAGGGAGAAACGGAAGGAGAAAGCAAGAAGAGTAAATCTGGAAGTTTCACAGGGACCAGGGCCAGTCGTCTTGGGCTTGTCTGTGGTGCACAGCTGAGGTAAACCACTAGACCCAACACTGCTGTCAGCATGGGACCCAAACTATAATAATTAAACTTTAAAACATATCTGTCATGGACTGAAAAGATAATGCACTGAAAAAATAATGCAGTGGGTAGGACGCTTACCTAGCATTTGACTGAACTAGATTTAATTCCCAGGACCTCATAGTTTCTCTGCCAACATTGTCAGAAGTGATTCCTGAGTAAATAGCAAATAGCCCTGTGCACTGTTGGACTGTGCCCCACCCCCACCCCAAACGTATCTGTAAAGGAGTCAGGTTGGGGATTGGAAGGACTCGTCACAGGTGGTGGATTTGGAGTTGAGAACACTGATTGCCTGAAACTCTTTTGTCAACAACTTTGTAATTCATTGTCTTAAAATAAAAAGGTTTTAAAATACAAAATAAAACATTAAATCTTGCATTTTACTCCGAAATGAGTGGAACTAGAGGAATTCATGCTTAGCAAAATACGTCAAAAGAAGAAAGACACCTATCAGATGATCTCATATGCAATTTGTAAGAAATAAAGAAAGAGAAAAGGCAATGTCCAATGAAAACAAATTCTTAGACTCTGAACATGTAACCAACTTTACCAAAAGGAGGAGGCAAAAGGAAGGGTAGAAGGACTAGCATTTTGATGGTTTAGGTATAAATGTTTACACACCAAAAAAAAGAAAATGTGATTTCTACATACAATGGAATATTACTTAGTATTAAAAAAAGGAATAAAATCCTGTCATTTTCTGCAACACTAATAAATTTAGAAAATACTATGCTCTGCAAAATAAGCAAATCACAGAACTAATACTATTTGGTCCAACCTATATCAAGAATCAAGAGCCAGAGCGACAGTTCAAAGATCTGAGCATATGCTTTGCATGCAGGAAACCACAGACTTTCTACCACAACATGGTCCACTGAGCAGTGCTGGGAGAAACCCCTGAGCACAGAACAAAGAATAACCCCCAAGTACCACCAAGTATGGACTGGAGCGATAGCACGTGGGTAGGACATTTACCTTGCATGCAGCCAACCCGGGTTTGATTCCTCCACCCCTCTCAGAGAGCCCGGCAAGCTACCGAGAGTATCCTGCCTGCATGGCAGAGCCCAGCAGTATTACTATTGAATACCCATGGCATATTCGATATGCCAAAAACAGTAACAATAAGACTCACAATGGAGACGCTACTGGTGCCCGCTCGAGCAAATTGATGAACAACAGGATGACGGTGCTACTACAGTGCTACCACGAAGTATGGCCCCCAAATAAACAAAAATCTAACAGGGTCAAGTACAAAATCTATGAGTCAAATGGTGATTCTCAGTAGCATACAGGAGAGGGAATTGTGGACATATTGGTCAAAGGACACAAAGTTTTACTGTAAAAAATTGAGTCAGACTATCAATATAAATTATGCTTTGTGTGATGGGTTGGATCCTGTCCTACCAGTTGAGGTCCCCACACCCAGTACTGTAGAATGTGAGTATATTTAGAGATAGGATCTTTAAAGAGATAATAGCTTAAATGAGGTCACTAGGATGGGCTTTAAGTCAATGGGTCTTTATAACAAGAGAAAACTAGGACACAAACATAAAAGAGGAGAAGCTAAATTAATACATTTAAAAACCATTTACAAACCAAGGAGAATGGCCTTTCAAAGAAACCAATACTGTTAAGATTTTGATCTTGGATTTGAAGACTGCATATTTACAAATCAATAATTTTCTCTTTTAAGCCACATAGCAGTCTGTGGTATTTTATTATGGATGTCCTGGCAAAGTAATATACTGGGTATAATTAGGTATCTAACTTGATATATCATTGTTTGTTGGAGATCAATCAAACTAAAAACCTGAACATCTTTTCACTTTTGGGGATGGGTGGGTGGGGGGGTCTGGGGTCACACCTGGCAGTGCTTGGAGCTTACTCCTGTCTCTTTACTCAGGAATTACCCCTGGTGGTGCTTCGGAGACCATATGGGATGCTGAGAATCAAACCTGGGTCAGCCGCATGCAAGGAAGGCACCCTACCCACTCTAGCCCCAAGATCTTGAGCATCTTAAAATTATATTTTGTTTTGAAAGTGAGTCTGGACAAATGATTTTTCTTAGAGTTTACCATAGAAGAAAACAAGCAATAAATTTATCACACTATAAGTATGCTAATTTATTTTTTTTTCAGGAAAATTGTGAATTCCTTTATTTATTTTATATTGATACAAATTTCCCCATTTTCTTTTCCCTTTCTTGTTTTTTTTATTTGATAATTTTTTAAATTTAAGTATCCTAATTTAGAATAGAATGAAGACCTGCAATCAAAGTGTGAGAATCACAACCCAAAAGTATTTGACCCCAGAGAGCACTGAGATCAAGTACACAATCCCCAGCAAGAACAACAACAAATGGGAAAGGAAAGGGAATGAATATTGAAATAAGAAGGTGGTAATGGAAGAAGGGATCTTCAGTACACCATGCATGGCCCTTCATTTGGGCCAGAAAAGTCCTTGGGCATTTTTTTGCTGGGCTCTTTGCTGGGTATGGAAGGGTTGGTATGGTCAGATGTTGACCACTGGAAGATCTAGTTAAGGACCATATCTTAGAGGAGCACTCTAAAGGACTGGGAAAGAGTAATGAGTGGTGGTAGAAGGGAGAGGGCGAAAGTGGTTCATAGCAGATCTCTTCCAGTTACAGTTCTCGTTCTTTGGCCTTTATAGAGTCCAAAATTCTCTGTTAAGTCAAACATGGGGAGATAGCCCAAAGGGCTAGACTATGTATTTTGTGTTCAATCCCTGGCAACACACAGTCCCCTGAGATCCAAGCCTGCACCTCCAAACATAGACCAAAAAAAAGAAGAAGAACAAAGAGGACAAAATAAAAACTGACACAGATCTCTTATCAGTGACTGAATTGCTTCTTTTCTACAGTGGCTTTCCTGAGAACCAGAGTGGGATGTCTTCAACTTCATCTCGAGGAGACTCTGCTATAAGCAGGCTTGGTGATCTAATCCCATTGATCTTAGACTCCGCACGCCTACAAGGCTGAGTACACCATATGGAGTAATGGTTAAAAGTGTGGGCTCTGCAGTCAGATTGACCTGTTTTGGAATCTTGGCTCCTCTGAATTATGTGTTCTTACTCAAGTTATAAACTCTCTGAATCTATTTCCACATCTATAAATGGTAATAATAAGAGAGTGCTCACAGAGAGTCATCATTTTGTAAGAGAGTTCATAAAACACTTGGGCTTGGCCAATATAAAAAACAGAACAAATGTTATTTATGATGACTATTGTGATGTTTACTAGGCTTCCTAGAAACAGCAGCAGCAGCATTAAGCCAGGGTTCCTCTTAACTACCTTGACTGGGATGGGCAGCAACATTCGCCTTCTCTGCACTATGTTGGCCTCAGAACACAGCTGGGGAATAGCAAATTATTCTGGCTTAGGTCACTGGCTATGTAGATAGCCATAGACTACATCACAACTCCAACTGGGCAAAGTTCTGGAAAGTTTGGCAGTTAAGCATAACTCTATACCACATTCACAAAGCTAGCTTCAGTACATCTATCAGAAAGAACAGTCACCCCTTTCTGAATTAGGGCATTAACTTCAGACACAGAAAAGTAGCTGACACCATTCTGAAAGGTACAACATTAATGTCTAGATCTGACCGTCAACCTTCTCAGAATAATGGCACTGCTTTCCTCTGTGCCTTTTATAAGACACTCAAAATTCAAAAAGAATTGGTCTTTCGTCTCAGTAATATCTTCTTTGATAATTTTTATTCATTGCAGTGTGTGATTTCTTTGGTGCAAATATTATTCCTGGGTTGGATCTTTTAGTTATCTGGGGTGGTTCATTTTACTGGCATCTTTCTCATCTGTTCATATAACTGAGCTATAATTTGGGTTTTCTCTGCTAGTGTATTGTCAGCCCAACTGTGTCTCGGTGGCAACAGTTTTGTTCTGACAACTCCCACTGACGTCTCATATTTCTCTAAGAATATTTGCAGTGCAGCACAATCTCTCAGAGTCACAAAGCATTCTTTTAAAACAATCCCGCTTTTCTTTTTTTTTAAAAAAATAGTTGATATCAATTCACTCCAGTCTCCTTAAAGCAATTTTGTTGCTTCTGCAGATAAAGGTGTATTGTTGAGATTAATTTTCATAGTTTTGAGTATTATTGTTGAAGTCTCCTGATATCTTTGGCCTGGTGTGATATTACTCTTTCTGATAAATGTTCTATCTTGTAAGTAGTTAAAGGAATATACTTGTAAAGATATATCTTGAATTGTGGGACCAGTTACCCTGAATGACAGACTTTTCTTATCTGCCTGGAGTAGGTCTCGCCAGTGTGGCCTTAGTATGCTGAATGAAGGGGCAATTTAGCCATTGGGGACCTCCAGAGAAACTGTTTACCAGACCTTAGGACTTCAGATTTTTTTTTTATTATTATTTTTTTTTTACAGTTGTAGATTTACAATTTTTTGTGCTTGGGTTTCAATTATACAATGATCAGATACTCATCCCTCCACCAGTGCCCGTTTTTCACCACCATGGATAATATCCCTCCCACCCCCATCCCCCCATCCCCCCCTGCCTCTGTGGCAGGGCAATCCACTGTGTTCTCTCTCTCCGTTTGGGTGTTGTGGTCTGCAAAAGAGGCATTGAGTGGCAAACATGTTCAGATTATTATTATTTTTATATTAAATAACTGTGATTCATGCTAGGGGAAAAAGGAGCTCAGATAGAGAAGGAGCACCAAATAAAGGGTGTTGGGAGGATCCTCCCAGGATGGGAGAAGAATGCTGAAGTAGACTATAGACCAAACAGGATTGCCACTCAATGCCTCTTTTGCAAACCACAACACCCAAAAGGAGAGAGAGAACAAAAGGGAATGCCCTGCCACAGAGGCAGGGTGGGATGGAGGGGATGGGGATGGGAGGGATACTGGGACCCGTGGTGTGGAAAATGGGCACTGGTGGAGGGATGGGTACTTGATCATTGTATAACTGAAACCCAAGCACAAAAATGTGTAAGTCTACAACTGTGCCTCATGGTGTTTCACTAATAAAAATAAATAAATAAATAACTATGATTTACAAAGTTATTGATAGTTGAATTTTAGGAATATAATATTTTAACACCAATCCCACCCCCAGTGTTAACTTCCCTCCGTCAGTGTTCCCATATTCCCTCCCCACCCCACCCCCACCCCATCTGCACCTGTCAATTTGACAGGCACATTACAAAGTTCCATCAGTTGCTGGGTTGCTGATTATTTTAAGAACCATGAGGGGCTCAAGGCTGTGAAGCTTGGGTCTTTGTTAGTCCTTTGTCCTTTTCTTAGGTGATGATGACCTAGAAGAATGTAGTTTGGGGAGGTGTCACCAGGTTAATCAGTGAGCAGAGCCTCTCTTGCAACTCACCTATTTACTCTCAGAGCAGAATGAGGCAATCCCCTCATTAGCATGGGAACTGTTCCCTCCCTGACACCACAGCTCCCCTAACACAGAATTTAAAAAACCCAAGTCTGCCCTAATTTCCTTTAGAATTTGCAACCATGTAAATTTTCTGCACACCTATCACTAAGTTGATTTTTCTTTAGCTAACATGTCCAATGCTGGTTTTTCTTTTTTGATTTTGACTTTAGGGCCACACCAGTGAGATTAAGGTTTACTCCTGGTTCTATGCATAGGGATCACTCCTGGTAGGGCTCAGGGCCCTGCACACAGTGCTGGGGATCAAAACAGCAACGAAAAAGGCTCTTGGCCTTACTAGCTCTTGGCCTGTTGATGATGTTTTGATTACTTGTCTAACCTGAGAAGAACCCAGAGAGGTGGGAGATTTCTCCCTGTGCCCTGACATATCTTTCTCATTATGTCATATATAGCCCGATCATAATTTTCTTGAATTATGTCTATTTAAACAAAACATATCTGGCTTCTTTTTTCAAGGAAAAGCACTAATTGTATTAGCATTGTAGTTCTAACTAATCCTATAACTTGTTACATCCATTTATAAAAGATTTTATTTATTTAAAATAGCTTAAATACCCTGAAAACTTGACTTTAAAGGTACTTTCCATTTTTTTCTCATTTAAAAATTATGCCTGAAGATAATTTAAATGTGAAAAAATATCTATAAATAGTCCTTTTCCCAATAAGATAAAATTGAGAAACATTTGTTTTTTCCTTTTGAAATGGTTAATCTAAGTGATAATATAGGTAAATTTATACTACTTCCTTTATTACTTCCCTCCCTTAAGCCCAGAAAATACTAAGAAGAACCTTTCCAACTTGCTAGTCTTTGCTAGGAAAAATAATGATATTCAGTGTAACAGATGAAGGACTCAATGTAAAGACAGGCTCATGTTCTCTAGGCTGGCCACCATAACTTCAAAGATGTGTCATTCAAGTCTGCAGAGGATTTCACTTGTACCCTCAGACATTCTGGCCATGACCCCTGCCCAATTGGAGACCCTGGCTTCTCTTCAGTCGGGTGACGAGCCTTGTAGAAGAGAACTGTCATGAAGAATTTTATGGATGTCTGATGTATAGTACTTATGTGCCAGTGCTCAATTTTCTAGTGACATTAGAAAAATAATTTAAATAAGAATAGTTCAACATTAATAGCAATGACAGAGACAACTATTACCATAATTACCATCATTTATAATGCTTTGCCACAGAATTCTAAAACCAACAAGAGGATATATAAAGAATGGGATAATGAAAAGAGAATTTGTGTTTTATGTGGATGCCATAAAAGGAATTCACTAAATGCTGAGTCTTTGTTTTTTGTTTTAGGTTTTTGGCCACACAGGTAACTGATGCACCCAGTCAGTAAAGAGAGAAAGGAATCTCACCCACACAGGTGATGCTCAGGGGTTAGTCTTAGCTCTGAACACAAGAATTACTCCTGGCAGCACTCAGGGGACCATATGGGATGCCAGGGATCAAACTTGGATAGACGTCATGCAAGGCAGGTATTTTATCTGCGGGTACTATCTCTCTGCCCCCACTTTTAAATGCTGAGGTTCTATATTCAATAAGGTATGTCCAGTAGGTAAAAGAAAATACATAATAACCTCTCAGTACCTATATTGCAAATTATAATGCCCAGAAGGAAAGTGTGTGTGTGTGTGTGTGTGTGTGTGTGTGTGTGTGTGTGTGTGTGTAAGGGGGGGGAGGGCAGGGGGTGGGGAGGGTAGCAACAGGGAAACTGAGGACATTGGAGGTGGGAAATGTACACTGGTAAAGGGAAAGGAGTTGGAACATTATACCACTGAAACCCAACTATGAACAACCTTGTAACTCTGTAGCTACAGTGATTCAATTTTTTTTAAAAAGTAAGTTACATCCATACAGTTGCTTAATTTCTATATAATGCTAAATGCGTTACCTTTTGTTCCATTGCTTCTCCATCACCATTATGGTCTATTTCTTTTTGTGTTTGTTTGTTTGTTTCTGATTGATTGATAGCTTGAGTTTTGGATGGAGCTCAGGGACTACTCTGAGCTCTGAGCTTAGGGGCCACTCCTGGTGGTGCTGAAGATCAAACCAGGTCTCCACATGTAAAGTATGTGCTCTCAGCCCATTATGGTATATTTCTAAGCCAATACCTAAGATGCAGCACTGCCAAATAAGAAAACATCAGCTGTCAAATTATGATATCTTATGACTAAAGAATAATATATTCTTAAATATTTACTACTTTTAAAACAAGTGAAGGGGCTGGAGCAATAGCACAGCGGGTAGGGCGTTTGCCTTGCACCCGGCCAAGCCGGGTTCAATTCCCAGCATCCCATATGGTCCCCTGAGCACCGCCAGGGTAATTCCTGAGTGCAGAGCCAGGAGTAACCCCTGTGCATTGCCGGGTGTGACCCAAAAATAAATAAATAAATAAATAAATAAATAAAAAATAAAACAAGTGAAGAAGGCTAAGCCAAAGACAGCTCAAAGAGCTGAAGCTGATGGTGCTAACTGGATTCCCTGCACTGACCACAATGCTGGGTGCACCACTAGGTGTGGCCCAAAAGCTAAACAGACAAATCAAAGGGCAAAGGACATACCTGCCCCATGCCTCCTTTGTTCCACTTTAGTCACCTCTTTCCACTACATGACTGACTTTCTGCCACTCTGACCAGCTTCTCACGCAGGGCAACCTAGGAGACCTTGCCAAAGGTCGGACCTTCTCAGCTGACCCTTCCTGTCCAATGCTTGATGGGGAAAGTCCACAAGATTCTACACTCACAACACACAGGGGATGGTGGGAGGGGAGGGGAGACGGGGATGGGGGATCGTATATCTCTGCTTCTTCCATTGTGACCTTCAGGATTCTGAGATTCATTTCCTCAAGGCTCCTGCAATATACACAGTTGTCTCCAGTGTTAACTGTTGGAAAAACAGGAATTGGGAACAACCAGAAATCCTCTCCACAGAGGTAGTATTACAAGAAGGAAAAATTTGTTATCAAATAAGCACCAGACCAGAATCTGATGCATATCAAAGGCAACTGATGCACCCAGTCTGTAAAGAGAGAAAGGAATCTCACCCTCATACCCAATAGCTAAGCAAACATAGCCCATTCCATATTTGTGCTCAAGATAAAGTTTCATGAGCCATGGGGTATGATTTGACATGCTACTGGTTGAACATAGCTCATATGAATGTATGGTGCAAGGGGAAATTCCCTTTGTCCTCTAGGTTCTTCTAGGGTATTATAACAGATTAATATTAGACAGATTAATGGGAGAATAATAAATTTTCATGATTGTAAATTTTAAAGAAAAATAAGGCAAGGGAGAGACTCAAAGGGCTAGAGCACAGGCTTTATAAGTGAGGCCCTGAGTTTCATCCCTGGCACTGAACATCCCACAAAATAACTGCAGGATGTGACTCTGTTGACCCCTTTGCTCCTCATCCTGAGAACATCACTAGACTTAGCAGCAAACCACCAGAGCCACATTATGGGACCAAGTATCACCAGGAATGGACTTCAGACCATGAGCATAGCTGCCCCACTTGCCCCCCCCCCAACACACACCCCAAAATAAATAAAGTAAATGAGACATATTGAGGTTTATGGCCCTAAAGCAAGATATGGGCTAAGAACCTGGGGTGTTGAGGAAAGAGCAGGGTATCTCACATCATGGGGAGGGAATGACGTCATATGACAAAACTTCGCCTCCAGATGTTTGCCCTGTGTTCAGATGGATTTCTCTGATAAAGGGTTATTTCTGGTGATGACTCTAAAACTGCCTAATCTTCATTCTTTAAAGTAATTGTTTCACTTGAAGCCCACAGGGCCTCACTGATCTTAGTTCTACATGCCACCATGACCATTGTTGGAACATGCCTACCCTGAATATCATGGGGAAAAATCTGCCTGAATAGTTTTGAGGTTGGAAATTAATTGCTAATTTACCTGATAATTGGAGTGACCATCTGTGCTAGTTTATTGGCTTTAGCCAGTGGGAAAAAATTTTTTTTTCTTTATATTTTAATAGTAGGGAAATAACTCAAGCCCAAAGGTAATATAAACATTTGCCCTTCATCCTTAGTATGAAGCTGGCCACTGTGAGGTAGGAGAGTGGTTGGGGAACACGGGATAGGTCGGGAAAGGGACCATGATGACAATGATGGAGCAACATGGTCACTCTGGACCAGGACTAGGTGCTGAAAGGGAGTAAAGTGATGTGCATAATGCTGTATCAGTAACCATAAACCACAGCATCTAAAAGGGGATGGAGCAGGGGAAGGAAAAAGAGAAAGAAGAAAGTACCTGTCGTAGAAGCGGCCTGGAGCGAGGAAACTGAGATGCTGGTGGAAGGAAGCAGGCACTGGTGAAGGAGTTGGTGTTACAACACTGCATGCCTGAAACTCAATCATGAATAACTTAGTAACTCTGTGATTTATGGGAATTTAATTTTTTTAAAGATGTAGTTTTTAAGTTCCAGTTTTGTTTTTTGTTTGTTTGGTGTTTTTTTGTTTTGTTTTGTTTTGTTTTGGTTTTGGTTTTTTGGTTTTGGGATCACACTCTGCAGGCTGAGTGTGATTGTGTATTAAGGGATCAATTCTTGATGTGTTGAAGGGGTTAAAAGGAGGCTGAATGTATGCAAGTAAAGCAAAATAATCCCTGTACTGTCTCTCTAGTCCCAGAGGGGGAAAAGGTAGTTTTATAAAATGGAGTGAAGCACCCCCCCTGCCCAAGTCAGGCTCCTAGAGAAAGAACTAGAGAGGCTGAGTATCTCCCCTTTTTTTTGTGGTTGTGTTTCAAAAAGCTAACTTTAAGATTAGTAAATAGATAACTGCCACATTTTTGAGAAAGTCATTCCTGTGTTTTTAAAACAAAATTCTGGGGCGTGAGGGGGTAGAAGTTTAGGGGTAGCTGACAAAAGATCTATTTAAACTTCAAAGGCTTAAAGAGGGAAGAAGGTACTTAAACATTTTCTGAAGTAAATGCGCGTGAGAAAAGAAGAGGAGAAAAATCTCTCTCCCCAGTTTTTTTAAACAGCAAGAATTAAGTCTCTATTTTCAATTGGAATTTAACTTACAGTGTCAATACAATGATGCAGCCTGCCTGGCTTTTCCTTTCTCCCTGCGCCTAGACTGTTTCATACCACTCAACCAAAGTCCATTCTTGAACAAAAGCCTGGAGTTGGAAGCGAGAATACAGAGGGGAGGGGAGGGTGCTTGCTTTGCACGCAGCCCACCTGGGATTGATCTCCAGTATCCAAGAGCCCCACCAGAAATGATTCTAGAAATCAGAGCCAGGAGTATGTCTTGGTCACTGCTGGGTGTGACTCAAAAGCAAAACAAACAAAAGAGTCGCAGCTTAGGGACTAAAACAGTCACAGGGTATCAGAAGATACTCTATAACAAAGTATTGGCTTCACAACTAAAAAGGAAACAAATGAAGGAGATGTTCATTAGAAAATGAGAGACAAAGTGTGAACATTCCTATTATGTGTATGTGTGTGTGTGTGATATATACTGGTGTATATTATTGTTGTTGGGCCACATTCAATGGTGTTAGGGGTCACCAGGATCATGCCTGGCTAGAATTCAGGACTACACACACAAAAGCAGGAGCTCTACCACATCTCCAGGCACCTAATATTATTTCAAAAGTGTACAAATTACAGTAGAACTGAGTTCACATAGACTAGGTTGTGGGTGCTGGGCGGGTCCTTGCGACACTGGTGTGGGGTAGAAGCAGTCACCTGGTGATGGTGTGTGTTGAGGTGATATATGTGTGAAAAGTGTAATTAACTATACTATGAATGCTGCACCTCATAAACATGGTTAAAACAAAGTGTGCAAACACCAAAATTTCTAAATTATATAAACTTTCTAGTATTTCTAGTATATATAATATTATCACTCCAACCCCATGCTTTTTCTTTTCGGTGAAAGTTTCTCATACTTTCCTTGTGTTTTAAGACCTTGGGAGTTTTTTTTTTTCTTAAATTTTTATTAGTGAATCACCATGAGGTACAGTTGTAGACTTACAAATTTTTGTGCTTGAGTTTCAGTTATACAAGGACTTTCCATACCCATCCATCCACCAGTGCCCATTCTCCACCACCACCAGTCCCAGTATCCCTCCCACCCCCCATCTCCCCATTCCACCCTACCTCTGTGGCAGACCTTGGAGTTTTAAGGAATATTGGTCTGATAATTTTATATTGTCTCTTGAGTGGATTTGACAAACATTTTTCTTATCATAAGACTGAAATTTTAGGGGTTGGAGAGATAGTACATGCGTAGGGGTGGTTAGCCTGCAGGAGGCCACCACAGATTCAGCTGCCGGCATCCCATAGTGACCTCAAAGTCCTGTGTTCAGCACCAGGAATAACCCCTGAGCATCACTGGTATGGTTCAAAAAAAAAAAAAGGCTGGAGTTTTACAGCCAAAATGCTCCTCAGCAAGTGATTAGATATGATATTTGGTCTGGACCAAGTTTTCAATACTTGCATGCAATTGCCATATCTTAAGGTAAAGCTTCGTTTAGCTTTGTAAGGAACTGTCAATCCAGTTTCCAATGCAGTTGTGCCATTTTGCATTCCCACTTCTATCAAGTGAGAGTAGCAATTGCTCCACAAAAAAGTTCACTCTGGCTATTTAAGCCAATATGGGATGTAGAACCCAGAATACTTATCACTGGGACTGCCAACTCTGAGCTCTGTGGCCTACTGCCCAGAACAACGTCCACTTGTGCTACTGACACTGCTCTTGTTGCTCAACACAAAGGCTGTTCAGGGGGGAGGAGCAACAGTATAGTAGGTAGAGCATTTGTCTTGCTTGTTGTCAACCCGGGTTCAATTCTTGGCACCCCATATGGCCCCCTAAGCACTGCCAGGAGTAATTCCTCAGTGCAGAGCCAGGAGTAAGCCCTGAGCATCATTGGAGAAAGAAAGAAAGAAAGAAAGAAAGAAAAAAGAAAGAAAGAAAGAAGAAAGAAGGAAAGAGGAGGGAGGAGGAGGGAGGGAGGGAAAGAAGAAAAAGAAGAAGGAGAAGGAGGAGGAGGAAGAAGAAGAAGAAGAAGAAGAAGAAGAAGAAGAAGAAGAAGAAGAAGAAGAAGAAGAAGAAGAAGAAGAAGAAGAAGAAGAAGAAGAAGAAGAAGAAGGAAGAGGAGGAGGAGGAAGGGAAAGAAGAAAGAAAGAAAAAAGAAAGAAGGAAGGAAGGAAGGAAGGAAGGAAGGAAGGAAGGGAGGGAGAAAGGGAGGGAGGGAGGGGAGGGGAGGAGAAGGGAAAGAAAGAAAAAAGAAGGAAGGAAGGAAGGAAGGAAGGAAGGAAGGAAGGAAAGAAAGAGAGGAGGAAAGAAAGAAAGAAAGAAAGAAAGAAAGAAAGAAAGAAAGAAAGAAAGAAAGAAAGAAAGGAAGGAAGGAAGGAGAGAGGAAGGAAAGAAAGAAAGAAAGAAAGAAAAGAAAGAAAGAAAGAAAGAAAGAAAGAAAGAAAGAAAGAAAAAGAAAGAAAGAAAGAAAGAAAGAAAGAAAGAAAGAAAGAAAGAAAGAAAGAAAGAAAGAAAGAAAGAAGAAAGAAAGAAAGAAAGAAAGAAAGAAAGAAAGACAAAGGCTGCTCATGGGGACTCCCTCACTGCCGCTATTGACAACCATATTCCAGGATGTGGCAGGCAACTGACATCTGTTTGCCCTGTGGTCTCAGTCTCCGAGGGTCAGTGGCACCTTGGCACAGTCTCCTGAGCTCAGAATCTATGCCCAGGCTGCAACCGCTGCCCGAAGGAGTCCTGAATGGGAGTCTGCTGGTTTCAGCTGGGCCACAGCATGGCTCAGGAAGTGGGTAATTAGCCAATTCTCTGCACATAGAGATGGTGTTCAAAAATGTTACCTAGGCAGCACTGTAGCACTATAGCACTGTCCTCCGGTTGTTCATCGATTTGCTTGAGCGGCTCCACCAGTAACATCTCACAACAAATTGTGAGACTTGTTGTTACTGTTTTTGGCATATCGAATAGCTTGCCAGGCTTTGCCGTGCGGGCAAAATACTCTCAGTAGCTTGCCGGGCTGGAGCAATAGCAACAGCGGGTAGGGCATTTTCCTTACATGCGGCCGACCCAAGTTACATAGGTAGAGTGTGGAAATAACAAATTTAAAAGGCAAGAAACTGAGAACTGGTCTAAAGAACTGAGTTTACTAAGAACTAGGGCCCAGGGGGGCAGTGTGGGGTGAACAAGAGGGGTCCTGAGACAATGGTAAACACATTGTCTCAGAGAGGGGAACACATACTCAATTGGAGGGTGGAGGGTGGGGTGGAGCATTGGGAAACTGTCTCATGCACAAACAAACAAACACTGTCCTCCCGTTGTTCATCGATTTGCAGGCCCAGGAATGTTCTCCATTTTGAGATTTGTTGTTACTGTGTCTCATGAACAGTATTGTAAATCACGGTATCTTGAATAAAAAATAAAAATAAATAAGAGGCATAAGTTCCATTAAAACAAATCTATTCCACAATGAACATGAGAACAGTCCTCTATACTATAACTTCACTGAACTCAGCAAAGACAGTGGGAAACAAACTCAGTGTTTGGGAAAAAAAAAAAGGCAGTGATCAAATAAAATGCAAATCTGCCATGCGATAAAATATGCAGCCATTTAAAATTACTTTTTAAAGAACTTCTAATGATTGGAGCTACAGCAATAGTACAATGGGTAGGGTGTTTGCCTTGCATGCAGCCAACCCAGTTTCGATCCCCAACATCCCTAATTCACCACCCCAAACACACCAATAGTAATTACTAAGTATAGAGCCTGGAGTAACCCCTGAGCATTGTCGGGTTTAGTGAAATAACAACAAAAACAAAAAGAACTTCCAATGATCTTGGGATTCTGGATACTCAAGCTGTGTTAGAAAGTTAGAATAACTGTCAAACAACTTTAGTAATATAAAGTGTGACACCTTAATAAAATACTTTTAAATCAGGGACTGGAGTGATAGTACATTGGGTAGGTTACATGGCCGATCCAGGTTCTATTCCTGACATCCCATATGGTCTCCTGAGACCCAGCAAAAGTGATTTCTGAGAACAGATAGAGGAGTAAGTCCTGAGCACCTCTGCGTGTGACCCAAAAATAAACCAAAAATAAAATCTATCAAAGAGAAAAGCAAAGCAGGATGCTATTATGTCAATAATCCCAATTCCCCACATACAATGATTTGTGTGTCTACTCTAAAACCTGCAAAAACATAACACAAAAGGATGAGAGGGTGTGCCAAGTAGATTCTGCTTTCTTTATCGTTTATTAACTTCTGAGTTTCCTATGTAGTACTTACTGCTTTCTTTCATTTCGGCCTTCCCTGCCCATGGTTGTGATGGTGGTGACGAGAGTCACACACACTAGATCGTGCTACTGGCCAGAGCTGAAACTTCTAGCTTGGTCCTTGCAGAATGTGATCTCCAGGAGCCTCCCTCCCTACCCTGTGGGGTTCCATCACACTCTGGTTGCAGCACTCAGCAGGGGTCTCCTTGGTACTCACACAAGTGCACCCCAGGGATCCCACTCCCAGCTACGTTGTCCATTGTGTTGCCCACCAGGGTCCACTACTGCGATTCTCACACACACCTGGATGTGGGGTGTAGATCATACACTGTTGTGGCATTGGGGGTGAGGGGATGGAGAAGGGGTTCTAGACATTAGAACTCCAGGAACTGGGAGGGGGTAGCACCTGGAAGAGGATTCCTGGTCTCAAGGCAGGGACTTCACCTCACTGAATCATCCCCCCGGCTCTATTCATTTTTTTCCCTACAAACGTATGTGTTCTTTATACGCTTATATTATTATAACGTATTTTCCTCCCTCTGCCAAGAGATTTTTAAGCTCTAGTCCAAAAGAAAGAGTCATTTCCCACTGCAATATAATCCATCTGAAGGTTCTCATTAGACCGAAAATAAAATCAATTGTAACATTTTTTAAAGAGGAAGCGATTTTAGCATGCTTTTACAGTCCATATAATTGATCTGACTTTCTCCACAATGTGAAGTTTGACTCAAGCTCCAGCTTGCTCAAGCTAAGATATAAATATTAGCTAAATGACTCTGACTAAAAAAATTTCTAAAACAGGCAGCTTAAGAAGTGTACAGGCTCAGGAATAACTCTGTTGTGGGCATGGGACCTTCCCACAGGTTGAGTGAATCCCAGGAGGAACCCCCCCCCCCCCATCCCCATAAGATAATATGTGATCTTCAGTACATTGCAACCAGACATGTGTGAGCACTGTACCAGTGTGTGAGCACCACAGCACAAGTTGTAATTCCAACCCCAAGCAACAATATCTCAAAGGAAAGGAAGGGAACATGGGTTAAGCCTGGCCTCTTAGCATCATTGGGTGTGGTTGTGTGCTCTGCAACAATTGAACAAAAACAGCTTTTAAAAAGTAAGTTTATTTCTTCTTCAATGTATGGTCCAGGGGTCTGGAATTCATCAGGTACATGTTCTCTGGGGTTCTCCAGGACCACGGATTCTGTCCCTTTACTGTCTGTGCCTCCTCCCAGTGCTCCACCCTCCTTGTGTCATCAAACCTGACTATCGCAATCAGTGAACATAGTCTGAGCCATGGCAGGAGGAAAGAAATAAATACAAAGCCACTTTGTCTCCAAAAGATTTGGAGAACTCACATCAGTTTTATTCATAACTAGATGCAACAAGACTGGAAAACAGTAGCTATGCCAGTGGCTGTGTAGCCCCAGGTGCCCCGATAATACTCTCAGAGATTCGATCCCTAGACGGGAGAAGCAGAGGTCAGCACTGGGGAACCATGAGTCATCTCAGCTCCTCTGAGGCTACCAAGAGATCTCACCTCCACCTGCAAAACCAACTCTCCTGGTCACAGCTCTTCGGGTTCAGTCCTCAAAGCTTTAGCCTCAATTCTCTCCCATCAGGTGTGCCTTTGCTCTGCTCCTACTTTCCCTCTGCACTTTCCAGTCTTGAAGAAATGGGGTGCCCAAGTTAAGAGAGAGAGCTTCTTTCAAAAACCTTCCATCACAAAAGCCCAAGCCCTTGATGAACAATACAGCTAATTGCTTTTAGGGCATAGACCTTCCCAATAGGAAACTTCAAAGAGTGGTCCCAGGGGATCCTACTCAGGCATGAAATCTCTTCTTTCAAACACGGAAAACAAACAAACAAGCAACTCCCTCTCCCAGAGGATGGGAGAAATAGTCTACTTTAATTTTTTCCAGATGGGTCTACAACAACCAAAACAAACTGGAGCGCAATTACCAATAGCTCTCCATCCTACACAAACGTATAAGTACACTACATATAGGCTTTGTTATATAGACTGAATTATGTTCAAATGTATGTATTGAACTGCTAACCTCCCATAATGGGACACAGATTCGAATTACTTGAAAGGAAGATCATGTGTGGGGCCCTGATCCAACAGGACTGATGTCTTTGTAAGAAAAAGAGAATAGGACCCAGATACCCACAGACAGAAGACCAGGCATATGCAAACTCGGGGGGATGGTGACCATCTACAAGACAGAAGAGAGGCCTCTGGAGAACAGCCTAGGCGACACTGAGATGTTAGTCTTCCAGCCTCAGCACTGTGAGCAAGCATATTTTTGTTGTTTATAACCGTAGTCAGTCTGTAGTACACTGTTCTGGCAGCCCTAGAAAATAAGCATGTGATTTCTGAGTATAATGCAGGTACAGCAGATGCATACTTCTTTTGCTGGATTTGTGACAGGTGAATGCAACTCAGGGAAGAGAGACCATGATCTAGAGCCCTGAATTTAATTTTCAATCAGGTTTTTACTCCCACCTGGCCTGGTACCAGCCTTGTAGCTTCTCTGGAGTCCACCCTGCCTTCTTCGTGAGGGGATCTGAATATCTCACCTTTGCACTGTTTTTTCTGAGTCTACTGATAAAGGTCTTAGAAACCCTCTACAGAGGGTCTCCTGTCCTCCCACAAAGTGTGCCTTTGCTATCCCTAAACTTAAGGATAATCAACATCCCCGCAATAAGAGGTCAAATAAATTTGGAAGAATTCTGTGCACTCTCTACTTTTGGAAAGATCTGCAGACCATCAGCATTCTGAAGGATCTAAAAAATAGACCAAGAGGACAGAGCAATAGTACAGCAGGCAGAGTGCTTGCCATGCATGCTGCTGACCTGGGTTCAATCCCCAGCATCCCATATAGTCCCCTGAGCTCCACCAGGAGCGATCCGTGGGAGCAGAGTCAGAAGTAAGCCCTGGGCAGTGCCAGATGTGTCCCAGGAAAAAAAACAACAACAACAACAAAAATCAGTAAGTTAGCAAGGAATGAAAACTGTGGGTTTATCCAGACATTTGTTAAACTGATGGGATCCCAAGGTTTTTTTCTCCCAAACCTGTAAACATCCTGTGGGATGTTCACAGCTTGGGCTGTGTGGGGCCATGCTGTTACTGTCCAGGGGCTCCTTACACTTGTTGAACACTTGCCAGAAAGACTTTGTTCCAGACCATTGCAGGAGGGGTTCCCTCTGGCCCAGCAGGGGAGACAGGTCAGGCTCTGCTCTAAATACAGGGAAGACAAGTGGGGATTTATCAGCCCAGGGCAGAGAAGGAGGTCTTGGAGGTAAAATAAGTCAGAGGAGACCTCAAGATCTTACTAAACTGAACCAACAGGGGCTTGTTTAAGACAGGCCAGGGCCATCAGATATTAAGAGTGTAGGCTGAGAATTTGCTCAAATAAGGATGATCAGTTACAAAGAAAGGGGCCATGGTGAGAATCTTCCTGAAAGTGGGCTGAGGAGGCTGACAACAAGGTCCGAGAACCACAGCAGCAGGGGCGCAGGAGAGACAGAGTCCAAACTGGTCACAGGGTTACTGGTCCGTCTCAGAACACAGAGCTGCTTGAGAGCAAGCTCCTTGGAATGACTTCTCTAAGTAATGCTGTATCAATAATTCTCTAAGTGATGTCAGAATAAGTCTCATTTTTGGAGAGGGGAGAAAATAATAGAAATGCAGCAATAGAACTTCAGTAAGAAGCTATCATGCAAACACAGAAACCTCCCAACGTTGGCCACTGTGGAGGCCAAACCCGAAGGTCCTGGAAGGCAGTGCAGGCCTCAGATCTGACAGTGCTGGCGTGCTTGTCTAGGCCCAGAAATTCATCCAGTAGTTCCTGTCAGCCCAGAGGAGTAAGTCTGCCCAAAGCTCCAGGGCCCTCGGCAATGGCCAAGAAAAGTCCAAAGACTATTTCCATCCCCCGTGTTGCCACCTCTGCTCCCTTTCTGTCTGTCACCTCATTTTATTTGCAGCCGCTGTAGGACATTTCTGTGGCAAGGTGGCAGCATCCTGTTTCACTGGAACATGGAACTGTGTGAAGTGAGAATGCTGTGTTCACAAAAGAAAATGCGGCAAAAACAGTTGTGCTGTGTGTCCCCTCCCACAAAAAAAGCAGAAAATACCCCACTGCTTCTCAGAAAAAATACCCCACTTCTTTATGACAAAGGCTGCAACTACAATCTGAATAGAATGGGGTTCCACAATTACTTCCTCTGCACCTGTTCAACTCGCAAGGAATATAAACTCTGAGAAAACAAAATAACAATAAAGGTGGAATAAATCTTCCATCTTTCTTGGCTCCCCAACCCCCACTATAGCTGGGCTAGAATCATCTGGGGTATTTAAATCCCACACAGGACAGACCCCAGCTTTTTAATGAAAACACAAGACAAGGAGGTGACTCAAAAGACCAGAGCATATGCTTTGCATGCTGGACTTGTGGGGTTCATACTCCAGCACTGCATGGTCTCTGCCCCCCACCTATACCACCAGTTGCAGTCCCTGAGCTGTACATTTGGAGAAGGTCCAGACCACCAGGAGTGCCCCCCAAGTCAACTGGACACAAATGAAAAATCCCTCAGGTGGCTTTAATGTCCCAACAGGACGGAAACCTGATACATTTTAGCCTCCTCACTTTATGAAGGTGGAAAGTGAGGCCCAGTAAAGAAGGAAAATGTATGAAAGGTCATGCTAATTTGTGGCAAAGCATTTTGGAGCACTGCAGATTGGAAAGGATTTGCTTGCCTCTCCTGGTAATCCCTGTCACCGCATGTGCTCATGTACAGTCTTAGAAAACAAGGAACAAAATCTAGAAACTTATGACTGGTACTTATCTAAATGCACTCATAATTTGGAGGTGCTGATTACAAGTCTGTGAAGCTAACTAAAAGAGTAATATAGAAAGTTATGTTTCTACACCGGCATTTAAATGTTTCTAATTATGTGTCATTATACATCATATATTATATGCATCACAGAAAATTATATCACTGGAACACAATTGTCTGAAGAGATGTAATAGTGGGAAGAATCACTAAAGAGTAAGATGGAAGAACAGCATGCTTGCCTTGCACGCCGCTGATGAAGCTTTGATCCCCAGCACCCCGAAAGGTCGCCTGGGTCCACAGGAGTGACCCCTGAACAGTCAGGAGTAAGCCCTGAACAAAGCCAGGTGTACCTCCCCACAAGACACTTAAAAAGAATAAAATGGAAACTATTTTTTTTCTGAAAATAATGAAAAAGTTTAGCTGGGATTTTATCTCCAAACTGAAATCAGCTCTTACATGTATCATTGCCATGACAACCTGCCTCTTAGAAATGAACAAAGACAGAGCTAAACATTAATTGCTTTTAGTGCCATTATTTTCCCAGAACACCAACCACAGCCTTTACTTCCTATTTGAATTTCAAAATAATGGTTTTGAGAAACAAATGCCTGCCCCCCCAAAAAAAATGAAAGAAGAAGAACAACAACATTCTAGTACTTCATAGACTTTCCCAAGGGTATCTCTCAATAGCCCTTTGCTATTCCAATCCCTCGTCATGACAATATCTCCTTCTATAGGAGTCCACTGACCTACACTGGGTACTGCCAACCTCACTTGATCAACGTCATTAAAATCCCATATCTTTAGAATATCACTTAACAAACTACTGACATGTCCTTGAATTGTATGTTCATTTACAATCATCATTTGTGAGAGATTGGTGATAACATAGCTAAAGTTTTGGGGATAGACGTGAGCATTAAATGGGGGGCAACAATGAGCTGGGACTGATTTTATAAGAGCTCAGTTCTTTGGTGACTATTTCCTGGTAATTCAATTCTTCTCATTTAGACTCTGAAGTCTTGGGGCCAGGGAGATAATTAGAGTGCATCCCTGGTAGCCAGGATGCCTGCATTCCATCCAGCACTACACACCCACACCCCAGCACCTCAGGGCCCCAAGCTATACTGAATTGCCACCTGGAGCATTAAACAATCAGATCCTGGGGTCTAGAGAAAGCACAGTGGGCCAGGTCTTTGCCTTGCATACAGGCAACCTGGATTCCATCCCCACACAGCAAATGGTTCCCTGAGCCCCACCAGGAGTGATTCCTGAGCACAGAGTCAGAAGTAAGCCCTGAGAACTATCAGTATGCTCAGGCCCCAACAAACGAACTAAAAAACACACCAGGCCCACACAACCACAAGCAAACAGTGGCTCCTGCCCCCAGAGCAGTGCTTGGGAACATCTCTCCCCCCCCTCCCCAAAAAAATCCTGTGAAGACTTGGATAATGATTGCTTGGATATAGAGATTACCACTGCATGACATGACAACCCCAGTGATGTGGCTTAACATGGCATAGTTGGAGAGGGAATGTCCTTGCCAGGAGGAAAAGCAGGCATCTCCTCTCTGCATCCACATAGCTTTTCTCTCTTTGGAATATCTCTCCTGCCTTTCTGTGTCAACATTTCTCTCCCTCCTGAATGCAGAGGTGGGAACATATGATTCCACTGGGTTAGTGAGTACATCCCATGCTTGGAGGCTTGTAGTAGGGTGTTCCTCCATATGTAAAAAATCCCAATTTGAGACCGGCAGTTTCTCAGCTAAACTTATGTCCAGTCTTGGTCTTCACAGGGAGTTTGCAGCTGAGCACAGTTCTGAAGACAGAGATGTTGGTACCTCTTCTACCTGGAGGACTTGCTATCTGGGTCTGCAGTTCTGCTAACTGCATCGATCTCCTGGTGTACACTGCAGCCTCAGTTGCTCTCTTGCCCTGTACAGTTACTAGAGGAGGCCAGATAGCTGAACTCCCTGGAGAAAAGAGAGCACAGGGTATTTTGTTGAGAATGGAAATGAAAGGCTTGGACATTCGGTCCCCATTTCTCAGCTCACACTGATCTGATGCACAGTTGCTTTGTTAGCTCAAAGGGGGTTGATAGAATGGTCCTAGAGTGCAGAAACAAACCTGCAGCAGCCTGACTCCTTGGCTTGCTCTGTGATGTGATGGATAGGGTAATCAATAGTCAAAGTAAACGTCCTACATGTGCTGGGGGCGTTGAGGTGGGACAGAATGTTCTTTGTTTGCACCTTCACCAGAACTAGAGACCAAGTCAGGTTCTGTGGCAGAAGGGATGGGAGTTTAAGTCTCCTCTGCTTCCACACAGTGAATGGGCAAAGATAACCTATTTTATCTCATGGGATTGTCACAGCATAAGGCAGTGACAACCTTAGTAGCTCAGCTTTTGGGGAATCTGAGAAACTGCATTTATGGCAGTGTAGACTTTTGCCTGATACTATAATCTCCACACAACTCTAATTCTCTTGCCACTGCGTTAACTTTATCGCCTCTTCTGACTCCATAACTTTTTATTCATTATGTTGCTTCCTGGAACACTGTGATCCGTAGCAATTATTATCTGTTCTTTATCCGTAGTTCCTGGCTTAGGCTTCTGAAAGTCTCTATCGTCTTCTGAGTGGAGGATTAGGGTGAAGCACAAATGTTTTTCTGTGTTCTTAAAAGATGCTTTTGGGTCAGAACCAAAGGAACCAACCAAGTCAAGTCTATAACGAGTGGGAAATCCAGTCCTGTCCCCAGACTCTAAGGAGAAAGAGAAAGACTTATGGTTATGTTCTACTGAGCAGTAGGTCAATGCTTTGATCTCTGATATCTAAGTAATAAGCTGCAAATAAAAACCTCAAAGGAGGGGCTTAGGGAAACTTCCATTTTGTAAATGTGTGGACAATGTTGTGCCTGAAAAGGGCATAGAAGATCCATGCCCTACTCCACACCTTGCCCTCTGATTCACTTCCCTTTGGCTATATCTAGGTAGCTAGAATATATAACTTCCTGAGTTACGTTCTTTGTAATGAGTTAGTGATCTAGTGAGTAAGCATGTTTCCTGATTTCCATGAGTCACCCTAGTAAATTCATTGAACTTAAGGAGGAGGAGTGATAATGTCTGATTTGTAGCTAGTTAGTAATACCAGGGCATAGGGGAAAATCCTCTACCCTCTGGCTTCTTCTCACACTGGATGAGTAATCCTAACAGCACCAGATAAGGTGAGCAAAAGAGAACTCAGTTTAATGACATTGAGTATGGAGAATTTGCATGACTGCAAATAGGGCATACCTGAATTATTATATCTTGTCTTAAGGCAACTGGGGTGTCATGAAAGGAGAGAGTTGCCTCTACCTGAGACTAAAGAGATGAGTTTCTCAGATAGACTTACATTTAGATGACACTCCAGCCTGGCTACATTCTTCCAGTCATAAAAGGGAGAACATATATTGCTTCTTGGAGCAGAAAGATGACAAAGACTGAGATGGAGGAAAAACTCCTTCTCAGCCTCTATGGCCTTCACCGCTCTTAACCTAAAATTACCCAAATTCTTCTATAATGGCCATAGGTTGTTCCAAGGCCCACTGTGATATTACTGATCCTTATCTTCAAGGAGCTGGATCGATAGCACAGCGGGTAGGGCGTTTGCCTTGCACGCAGCCACCTGGCCGAACTGAGTTTGATTCCTCCGCCCCTCTTGGAGAGCCCGGCAAGCTACCGAGAGTATCTCGCCGGCGCAGCAAAACCTAGCAAGCTACCCGTGACGTATTTGATATGCCAAACACAATAACAACAAGTCTCACAATGGAGACATTACTGGGCCCTCTTGAGCAAATCAATGAATAACGGGAGGACAGTGCTACAGTTCATCCTTAAGGTGATACTTATTGGAAGGGCATACTCTGGGCATATTGAAAAAAATCATCTGACCTTTCTTTGGAGACTGACCCCATAGTGAAAAGCTTAAGTAGTAGCCTTGAAGTGGCACTTGAAGTGTAAGATGGTTTGAGAAGATTGAACCCTTACCTAGTGAAATTGACACTATTTCCAGATAGATGGTATTGGAATTGAGTTCAATTTTCAGACACCCTGACTGTGTCTAAGAATTGCTTGTTGATGTTGGGGAAATCTCCACAGACTCAGGCTGGAACTGGGTCAGGAAACCCAAATGCGGGACAAGTATATAGTGAGGTTTAGATCACAGTTGGGAATCACAGTGGTTTCAGAGTATTGGATCCAAATTCAGTGATCCTTGCCAAAAAGTTGTTGATTCTTATCCTACTAGGATATAATGTTTTAAATAATTGCCTATCATTGGACCACAAGTGATTCAAGGCAGCACAGAAATTCAAGGCAAGACATAGAAATGGACCCCTTTACTCTTTTCCTTCCAAAAGGACTGACACTGGACAAGACTCTATTAACCTCCATGGCATAATAAAGTAAAATTCACATTACAAAGTTGTTCATGTGATCAGTGAGTTCAGAAGATAGTTGGAAGGTCCTGGAATTAATTGTCATAATAGTTACCTCATTCTAACCTCCTTTCAAAAGTTATCTCTCAGCTTGGAGACTTTCCAAAGGTTCTGAGTCCAATTTTCCATTTTGACGTGTTAAAAATCATCACGGGTAAATTGTTCCAGAGATAGTTTTGGGTCTTATGCCAATGCAATTTCCTGTGAATTGAGCAAAATTGCTCTTATAGCTTTGAAGGCCTATATTTTATCTGTGGTTTAAAAAAAATTAAAATCTATTCCTTCTGACCTGGATTACATGGAACTTTTACCATAAGCAAAGTGACCCCAGTTATCTTGCTCTATAAAAACAGCATCCAACTCTTTTTTACCACCATATTTTAGAAAATGATTCTGTAGAACAGTTTTTCCACTCGCAGAACCCCAAAGACCTGAGAGAAATCCATAAAATAATTCCTCTCCTTTGACATCCCATCAGATAACTGCTTACCAACTGCACTGCAAAGGCCCCTATATTAAAGAGACTATAAATTGTGAAATGCTAATTAACCTAAATAAATGGCCGTCATAAAGGGGAGAGTTTCTTAATAGACTAGGAATGGTATGCAAGTGTCCCAGAGAGTTAAGTCATTATTCATTAGGCCATAAAAATACTGAACATGGAACGGCCAGTTTTCACAGCAACAGTTTCTCTGAGAAAGACTTGATTGTTTGCTTCAGTTATCATTGGGGGATGGAGGAGCTGGGAATCAATGTGAATGGTGTGTGCGTAGCACTGAATTGCTGGTAGAATGTAATAAATCTTACTAATAATGAAGGCAGATTATGCTAACATATACAAGGAAATAGAATTCACAAGAGAAAATGAGAAAAAGTAAATGATGGAACTCAAGCAAATTTTAAAATAGAAGTGAAAATATTCAATCCTTGGGTAATCACTGGGCCCACTTCAAGCAGGCAACTACCATAGAAAGAGTAATTATTGGCAGAATTGAGTAATAACAGGAAAGCACTTAAGGAGATTCAGTTCGATTCATATGGGGAAGTTGGAGGATTAAAATGAAATAGTTTTTAAATTTAAAAACTCGGCAGTCAAACTCAGAATATTCAGTTCAGGTTGTGGACTGGAAGAGAAGTTTTCTAGATACTTAGTAAAAATAGTTATACACCAGGAGGTAAAAGATAAGGTTCTTGGAGAAGAGATTTAGAAGACTTCATGGGGAAAACAGAAATTCTAGAAAGTGGTGTCAAGTTCAGTATAATGAACCTATAGGAGAAAGACAAATACCAGGTGATCTTGCTCTGATGTGGAGTATAAGGAAACAAAGCAAGTAATAGACAATCCCCAATAGGACAAACACTGAAATATTGTGAATAGAACAGTGGTGAGACTGCAAAAGTTGGGTAGGGAGGTGAAGAAGTTCCCCTAGGACAGCTGGTGGCAGAATGGGGGTGGCTGGGTGGGGGTAAAGTGACACTGCAACTATAAACAATAACATGGAAAGGATTGTTAACCACATGACCTAGTAAAAAATAACTGGGAGTGGTGCTAGAGCAATAGTACAGTGGGTGGGTAGGGTGCTTGCCTTGCATATAGGTGAGCCAGGTTCAATCCCCAGTGACTCATGTGGTCCCCTGAGCACTGCCAGAAGTGATCCTTGAGCATTGAGTCAGAAGCCCTGAGCACCACTGGATATGGCCCCAAACCCTAAGTAAATAAGTGGCAAAATTACATGGAAATCAACATCTGAAAAGGTAATAATTATTGAGAAACACTGTAAAACATGTTCTCCATGAAGAGAGAAATCTACAAATTAATGTCCCCCAAATCAGATCAGACTGAAGAGATATATACATCTGTGAATACTCCCATACAAGTCCTGTATTCTAGGGAGCCTTTGAACACTGGTTGAACTAGGAAGTACTTGGTGGCTGGAATTTTTACTCAGTCACACTGTGAATGCTCTAGAACATGCTACGTTGTTTGCTGCTGTCCCTTTAGTTTGGAGCACAGAAACAGATCTCCAGAAGAGTCAAAAGAGCCAGAAAGGCAATTTGAAAACCTGCAAAAGACAAAAGGCCTCATTGCTCAGAGGCTGTACAGGGAGGATGGCAGTCAGTAGCAAAGGACTTGTGTCAGGATCGGGCAAGGGTGGGTGGTGCCTGTGCCAAGTGTATATCCCTAAGGCTGCTGCATCAGCTTTGAGAACCATCTCTGCACAAAACTGATCCCAGCCTTTGCACTCTAAATGGGGTCCATTGGCATTTCCCAAACATTGATCATCATCTAACATGGCTGGAGCGATAGCACAGCGGGTAGGGCGTCTGCCTTGCATGCAGCCAACATGGCCGACCCGAGTTCGATTCCTCTGCCCCTCTCGGAGAGCCCGGCAAGCTACCGAGAGTATTCGATATGCCAGACACAGTAACAACAAAGTCTCCAATGGAGACGTTACTGGGCCCGCTCGAGCAAACATGACAGACCCACTTAAAAATGAAATCTTTCAAGCTTCCAATTAGAAAGAATGGGCTACTTACAAAATTAAAAGAAATGAACAGAAAGAGAATCATGCTGGCTCAAGGTTTATCCATAACTGAAAATTAAACTATGGAATACCGCCAAACAGACTGCTATGGGGAACTGTTGATATTGCTCAGTGATAAAGCACTTGCCTTGCATGTGTGAGGCCTTGGGTTCGAGTTCCAGAACCAACCCCTCCCCCCCAAAAAAAAATCTTACAAGCTACAAGAAGGAAATAGATCACTAGTCCAAGAATTCCAAGAATGCTACATTTAACTATGATGAACAACTGGATCATTTGAAGAATCATTGAATGCACTGAAGAAGCAAATGATAAGATTCACTCCAAAGAATAATTCTCAGGTCCTCATTTCAAAGTAGATCTACAATGGATCTCCAGAGTCATGGTTCCACTGGAATCAGGAAATGCTGCTTCCACATGGGTCCCCCCAAAATCAGGTGTTTCTGACACCTCACTTGCACCAGAATGTCCAAACCCATCATATGTGTAACTACTGCCCCATGTTGCTCTCTTCCTCATTTTGAGTCTACCAAAACAGGATGGCTTGTACAGTGGGAATGAACGTAAAAGAAATATCCAGTATTTCACAACCAAGTTCTTAGGAATGTAAATCATGCAGTGATTATGTTACATGGCAAAGGGGATTTGCCAAATATAATTGAGGCTATTAACCAGTTGATTTTAAGTTTTTCAATAGAGATATTACCTAAGTGGGCTCAAAGTAATCATATAAATTCTTTGAAAGCATTTTTCTCTGCTCATATGTAAAAGGAAGTAAAAGATTTTAAGAAGCAGCTGGAGTGATAGTACAATGAATAGGGTGTTTGCCTTGCACTCCGCCAACCTGGGTTTGATCTCCAGCATCTCATATTGTCCTCCAGCACTATCATGAGTAATTTCTGAGTGCAGAGCCAGGAAGAACCCCTGTGCATCACTTAGTGTGACCCAAGTACCAAAACAAAAAAAAAAATTTAAGCAGAAGAGGCAAGGAAGAAGGAAGGAAGGAAGGAAGGAAGGAAGGAAGGAAGGAAGGAAGGAAGGAAGGAAGGAAATGACAACATGAGAACAAATTCAGGACAGTTGCTAGAAGGAGACATCATCCCCAGTTGACACAGATTAAGACATCAAGACAAAGAAATCTGAGTCCTATAGCTACAAGAAAATGAGTTCTGCCAACAGCCAAAATCCTGAAGGAACTTAGAGGCAGATTTTGCCTTAGACTCTCCAGGTAATAGCCCAGCCTAGATAGCCTGTTAGTTTTGGTCTCAGAAGACCCTGAGCTCAGAGTCTAGCAGAGACTTCTGGACTTCTGATATGCATTCACTGAGACAATAAATGAACCTTAAGATCCTAAATTAAAATAAATATTTTAAGATACTATATTATGGTTATTTGGTGATATGAAAATCTCACCAAATATCCTTAACTGCATAAAGATCTGGGGTGTAAAGTTTTCCACCTTTTTAGCATCAGTTGAAAAGGGAGGAGTTAGTGAGTGTTAACTGAATAAGTGCAGAATCAACCCTGTCCCCATTCACGTTGAGCAGGAAAGGTGACAACAAAGGAGAAGAAATATCCAAGGGGACTGTGGAAGCCTCCCAGAATCCTATGTATCCCAACCTGGTATGGGAAAAGTCATCAATATCTTCAAGGTCTGTAAGAGGAATATAGATTGACTAAGTAGCAGTCACTGGACACAGAGGGGCACTGTGATCAGTAAGGACAACATTGAACAGGTCCTCTAGGTCACCTGTGTCTTTGATTTGTTCTTTATGCATGTGTCTCATGGGAAAGGGGCATAGTAAGGACTAGAGCCAAATGGGTCACCTACTGTATTCTAGACCTATGTGTTGTTTTTGTTTTGTAGACACAATTGAAAGTTCTCGGGGATTACTCCTGGCTCTGTGTCAGAATCACTTCTGACAGTGCTCAGGGTACCACATCTGCTGCCGAAAAATCCAACCTGGGTTGTCCAACCTGGGTTGTTCATATGCAAAGCCCTGCCCATTGTACTATCTCTCCAGCCTTGCCACAAACTTCCTCAGGCATAAGTTGTCACCCTAACTTAAAACAGTCTAGGGAAGAATGGCATCCACCCAAGTTCAAGCAGAGCTAAAATCTCTAGGTCTTTCTCTGATAGTCCTTCCCTGGTTCCCATTGGGAGATCATTTCTTTTTTATTCAACTCAGGGATGACACGGGATTCCTCAAACTCTTCAAATGAGATGAAAGGGGTTGATTCTGGTTTTTGCCCCAGGAGTCTACTTATTTGATTTAATGTGATTTCTCAGAGGCACATCGTACAGCTCAGCTACCAGCTGAATCACATTAACCCACTTCCCTCCCTGGGGTCTAGGATCTTCACCTGCAAGAGAGTACACAGTTGATGTGCCAAACCTCAATCAGTAACAGGAGGACAAATCACAATGCCTAAAAGGGAAACTAAAGAAGAGGGGGAAAAAAAAAGAAAGAAAATAGGGTCTGCCAAGTGGCAGGCTGGGAGGTGAGAGGAAAACTGGTGGAAGTGGACACAGGTGAAGGGATTGGTGTTGGGGCATTGTACCCCTGAAACTCAATCATGAAGAACTTTGCAACTCTGTCACTCACACTGCTTCAACTTTAAAAAAATAGAGTTTGAGACTCCTGGAAGTCCTTGAGGAGTCCCGCTTCCAAATAAATGGATCCTTGAGGCTGGAGTGATAGTACAGTGAGTAGGGCACTTGCCTTGCGTGCAGCTGACGTGATTTTTGTCTTCAGCATCCCATATGATCTTCTGAGCACTGCCAGAAGTAGGAGTAACCCCTGAGAATTGTCAAGTGTAACCCAAAAATAACACACACACACACACATACACACAAGTAAATGTGTCCAACCATAAGAAAAATACATATCTCAGGGAGAGTGTCCCTACTTCTCTAACCTTCCAAGTTTAAAAATGTGCAGAGTAGCTGCAAGATACAGCAGGATGCAGATTTTATTCTATACCTCTCTAGAAATCAGAACTAAGACTGATTTGATACGGAAGCACACACATACTACATTACCATGGTAGAATTATGCACTGTTTTGCATTTATACTAAAAAATCCTAAGAGGTAATTTTAAGCTGACCAGAAAACATTTTACATTTAAAACCCGTGTACTGTGTAAATTTTACATTTCTGATCATGACCAACAAAGCAAAGCAACAATCACTGAGGGATCATTGGAAGCTATAAATTCCATAAGCTCTGATGGAAGCTGTAATGTCATGCACTGATGTAACCGATATGAAACAAATGGCAACAGGGAGCTTCCGTGCACCTTTAAATACTAATAGCAGCTGGAGATCCGTGCCATGGCAAGCAATAATAGCGTTGCTATTTTTTCCCATGGTGGGAAATATGAAACCCAGCCAGCCTATGCACATTTGACCACAAAGAACAATTGGGAGGTTATATCTCCCAGGCCTGAGCATGAAGAATTCCTGGACACCACACATGTACTCCTCACAAACACTAAAACCACAAGCATCTCTGTTTTATGATTCCCAAGTCTTTGTTCCTAAGCTACTAACAGTTATGTGAGCCATGAATTTTGTAATATACCTTTAGTCCTTGTGCATAGAAAAGACCTTACAAAAATGTCTTTCCCAAGAGGGCCTCAGCTGCAGCAATCAGGACGGAAGAAAGTGGGAGTGCCGGGGGGGGGGGGGGGGGGGGGATGACCCAAGGGACTGGCAGTAGAGATGGAGAGAAAGGGATTTGAGTTGGGAAATGTGCAGCGTGTCAGTCCAGACAGACTCAGTGTTTATTCACTGAGTTTCAGGAGACAGTAACTGACAGGGGACAGTGGGTGGGGGAGGGAGTGGGGGCGGGATGTGGGAGCAGATGGGAGATGGTGGCAGTTACCAAGTGGCACTGTGGGTACAGAAAAAGCAAGTTTGAGATCAAATGGGTCCAATCCCAAATGAATAAAAATTAACAAGTTCATGAGATTTCTAGGAGATGTCCAGCAAAAAGCTGGCTGTCTGGTAATGAAGCCTGAGTATGAAAAGGGGTCAATGGTGTATAGACAATGACTGAAAACAAGAGAGAATATGAGATTCCTCCAGGAAAAAAAATGCACTGGTAGCAGACACTGAGAAGCACCACACTGATGAAACTTACTGACCACAGCTATTTTATTCTTCCTAGTGACCAGCACAAGATTCCAGACTCATAAGTGATTATGAAACTAGAGCCACTGCATTATATAATCTAAGTCCCTAGAATCTGCTTGCTAAGGGAGTCTACATATGTCTACTGTGAAATAGTTGTTTTCTATGCTAACAATATAGCATACATATTTTGTTGATTTGAGAGTAAACCCTCCAAACTAAATCAAAATAGTATGTCACAAATAGAACATCTCAATAGCATGGTATTGTCTTTAAGTATTTTCTTCTTTGGTATTGTCAGGTGGGATTCAAAACTTCTTTTACTGTACAATGATGCTTCTGAAAGGAAGTATAGAACTTTTCCCCTTTTTTCTTTACAACTGGATTGTCCAACAAGGAAATTAAATTTTAGTTCTATTTTTAGCTATGTGACTGTGTACCCAGGTTACAGGCCTCAAGTTCTTAAGGTGAAAATAATGATCCAAGGATAAATAGAGTAGACTTTACAACTGGAGGCAGACTTAAAGTCAAAAGCACAATTATAGTCAATAACTACGGAGAGATTCAGTCCACCAGAAGACCCAATCCAGACTCCTGGCAAAATCAAAGTATAAAATCATAAATATCATTAAAATAAGAAAAAATGTATCCAGAATATTTTCTTTTCAACTTACTGATCTTAGATTTTGGCCACAAGTCCATGTAAAGTGACATCATCTATCCCACTAATCAGATTGGACACAAGAAACATCTTTCTGTGGCTTTCAGTAGGAGTGAGGACAGTAAAATGATAAGATACACATCAAAGAAAGATGAACAGAAACTGTGCTCCCAAGACTGTTCTCTTTTAAGAACCCCAGAGTTGAGACTCAGAGCAGAGTGCTCACCTAGCAGGTAGGAAGCTCCAAACTGAGTCCCTGCTCCACCCCACAGGACAACGAGGTAACCTATTACTGTGAAATCCCTGACACCACAAAAAGTGTGTGATCTCTGTTGCTCCACATCCAAATGTGTTCAAGCACTGCAACTAAAATGTGGGATTCCCCCACTGAGGACCAAAAGGTTGGTGGTTCGTACCCACCCAGGGACGCCAGCTGTAAAATCTTAACATGCTGAAAGTTATGTGTTCACGGGCTCTCTGGACGGCTGTCTCTTACCACCTGCGTTCGGTGCTCTTAATCCACTGTGTGTGGCCTGGATTGGGACAGCTGTTGGTCAAGGGCAGATGAAGGAAGTAATGGCTGATCGGTATCAATTGTAGTTTATTCCAATCCTCTTCACTCCTGTCTCTCCTCTGCCTCCTTCTCTCCCGAGCCCCAATCTGAAACCTTTCTCCTTCTGGCTTTGACTCTGGATCTCTGGAGCCTGAGCCCTCTCACTTCTGACTCTGCTCTCTGAGCTTACAGTCTTAGTTTATATAGCAATCAGGTAAGGCGGTGACACAAAGGTGGGTTGAACATGGACAAATCAACAATGAGAGGTAAGACCTCTCCTCCAGGAGATTAACTCAAGGATAAAATCTCATCTAAAGAGACTACTCTAGATTACTAGGAAATCCACTCAAGGGTGGGATCCTAACAAGGGTGTGTTCTTTCCTCAGCTAGTAATCTATTTAAATAGTTGTAGTAAATCTACTTCTAATATTTCTAGCAATGTCATTCTGTGTGAGCACAGTAAGAGATATAAACATCTCATTATACAATCTGCAATCCTCAGGCCAGGTTAGTCTTCCTAGCCCCAGCAGGGTCCTAGTCTCGTCGTTACTTACTTTTGGATCATGACAGCATTTGTTCATGATCATGCCCTCAACTTATAGTTGAGTATCGTGGTGCTTTGGCCTGGCCCATTTCAATGCCAGGGTAGCTCAACAACTTGCCCTGGGTCCATTCAGTCCCTCATTGGGAACCTGCTTTTGGGGTGCTAGGAATTAAGGGCAACTGAGTCAAGAAAGCAGATGCCCAGGAATAAATATTATTTGGAGTCAATCAACTCCCAAGTTACAAAGCATAATATTAACAATCTTCCTGTGTCCATACAGAAAGAACATTGCTTACAATACAAGTTCAGAGTCCTTATAAGGATATGATCTTACAAGCTAACAGAATCTGTTTAGGGAGAAAAGGTGATTAACTGGCTGGGGAGGAGAGCACAGAGAAGAGTTTACAGATAAACAGGAATGGGAGTGACTCGGGAGCACTGGGATGGATGTGACCAATAAACCTAAGCTACCTAAGGAAGGACAAGAGTGTTATCCTACAGAGGACCACAACCTGGATCATTGTAACAACAGCAAAAGGAGAGGACTTTTTAAAACTTTTTTATATTTAGACACCATGATTTACATAGTTGTTCACAATCAGTTTTCAAGCAAGTAAAGTTGCTACTTCCATCTTCACCACTGACTTCAGATTCCCTCTCATTCCTAATCATGATTTCTTGATGGACATATTTTTGAATTAAATGATTGTAGTTTGGGTGCCATGCTGATTGTAGTATTGGCTCTAGTGGTTTAAATAAATATAGATACTTTGCCTCTCTGTTATAGGGGGGCCCAAGGACGCTGACCCTGTCCCTAAGTTAGGAGTAAAATATTTTTATTAAAAATTAATTTTAAAAATTTTAAAGTGGGGGTCAAAGAGATATTACACTGGGTTAGACACTAGCCTAGCCCTGTATACAATGACCTAGGTACAATCCCCAGAACCCCGCATGATCCCCAGACTGCCAGTAGTGATCCTTGACTACAGAGTCAGGAGTAAGCCCTGAGCACAGCCAGGTATAGATCAAAAACAAACAATTTAAACTAAATTTTTGAGGAAATAATCACAATCTTACCAACCTAGTACAAACATTATTTTCATTTTAACATTTGTCTTCCTTTTTTTGACCTCTATCAGGACATTTATATGTTTTGCAATCATATGAAGCACTTTAGCAATCTGATTTTAAATTTTTAGATCTTGTAATAGTTTGAAGTTTAGACACACTCTTAAGCATGAATAATATTTTTAAGTTTGAATGATGCTGAGGTATAATTTTACACATTTTCTTGAGGATATTGATGTTAGTTTCAAAGAGTTCCTTCATTCCTAGAGAACATTTCTAATGAACAAATATCAATATTCCCCTTTCCTAGAAACTATTGCTTTCTAATACTGTCACTGTCACTATCATCCTGTTGTTCATCGATTGCCTCGAGCAGGCCCTAGTAACGTCTCCTTCATCCTATCCCTGAGATTTTAAAAAGTGCCACATTTGAGGCTCTTTCAGAGTCAGGAGAATAAGACCCATCATTGTTATTGGTGTTTGGCATATTGAATATACCACGGGGAGTTTGCCAGACTCTGCTGTGTGGGCAGGATACTTTTGGTAGCCTGCCAGGTTCTCCAGAGTAAGAACTAGATAATAAGATGTCCTGCAGCCACAAATGCAGCTGCGTGCTTCCGGGAGCAGGGTTTATAGTCTCTGGGTCTTAGCCGTTGATGGGATTACACGGCACTGGGGAGCAGTTGGTGGGTGTAACGCCTACAAACTGGAATATGGGGAATCTGGGTGGAGGAGGCCCCAGTCCCAGTCCAAGCAGGCTTGGAGATCTACGCCCCAGGTCCCGCACACCTGGGTTCCTCTGCCGGTTCCTTCATGCGTGAGGCTCGTCCGAATGTGTGGAGAGTGGTCTTAAGCATGGCTGTGACTGGAACCTTCGGCTGCCGGGGCTCTGCTTGGGGTGGGGAGGGAAACTCAACCCACTCTCCTCCAAGGGGCCCTGGTGTGGACAGCCAGGCGTAGAGGCAGGAGACTCTGCACTGTTCTCTTCCGGGAGCAGGGTTTTATAGTCTAATTTATAGGAGACTAATACAATTGTACCTTACCTGTAGCTAAGCATTCACATTTCTGCCCATCTTCAGCACCATTCAACAGTATCACTCTTTACATATTTTTATAATTTGATACAAAAAATTCTTCCATGCATTCCCCCCACCCCAAGATGTGAACTTTCGTACTTTAGTGCTTATTTCCTCATTCTTGGAAAATGACCCACACATCCCTGATTGGGATGTGTACTTCATTTTATTTTGCCTCTGGAGAAGCCCACATTCTCTCTCTCTCTCTCTCTCTTTCTCTCTCTCTCTCTCTCTCTCTCTCTCTCTCTCTCTGCTCTGTCTCTATCTCTCTCTCTCTTCTTTCTCCTTTCCCAAATAAACTTTGACATAATTTCCTCTAGTTTAATTGGTATCTATTTAGTCACTAGAGAGGGTGAATTTGCACTTGTTATGCATTCATTTATTTTTATTGGAGTGTCACAAATAAAATTTTAAAAATCTAAATAAGTAATTGATTCTATAGGAGGAACTCTGATTTTTCTCCTATATATGAACTTCATTACTTATTGAACAATTAAAAATATGTACTTCTTACCAGGGGCTGGAGCGATAGCACAGCAGTAGGGCGTTTGCCTTGCATGCAGCCAACATGGCCTACCCGAGTTCAATTTCTCTGCCCCTCTCGGAGAGCCCGGCAAGCTACCAAGAGTATCTCGCCCGCATGGCAGAGCCTGGCAAGCTACCTGTGATGTATTCGATATGCCAAACACAGTAAGAACAAAAGTCTCTAATGGAGACATTACTGGACCCGCTCCAGCAAATCAATGGACAACGGGAGGACAGTGACAGTGACAGTGACCTCTTACCAGATCTTCTCCCTACCTATCTGCCTTTATTCTGCTCAAGGAGTGAGCCACGTCTTCAGTTGACACATGCAGTGTAGTCTGCAGGTAGAATTCAAGCTAACCTTTTTTAGCTTGAATCTATTACACTCTCCTGCAGAAAAGCAACTTGAAGCAAAGAAAGCCAATTACTTACTCTTGGTCATATAGATAGTGACTTGAATCCAGATGTCTCCCACCCAAGTCCCAACTTTCTCAATATGGATCTCCCCAAAAAAGTAGGAATCAAATTTCCATACAACCCAGGGCAACACTTCTTGGCATCTACCCTCAAAATGCATGAACATTAACTTAAAGGGATATAGCACAGCGGGCAGGGCGTTCGCCTTACAAGCAACCAATATGGCCGACCCGAGTTCGATTCCTCTGCCCCTCTCGGAGAGCCCGGCAAGCTACTGAGAGTATTCGATATGCCAGACACAGTAACAACAAAGTCTCCAATGGAGACATTACTGGGCCCGCTCGAGCAAATCGACGATCAACGGGAGGGCCTTTACTTTTACTTTACTACTATGTTTATTGCAGCAGTTATTACAACAATCAAGATTTAGAGACAACCCAAATGCTCAACTACACATGAATAGATCAAGAAATTGTCATGTATGTACACGATGGAATACTATGCAACTGTAAGAAAGGACAATCATGCAATTTGCCATAACATGGATGAAACTAGAAAATATCATGCTGAGTGAAGTCAATCCAAAGGAAAAGGATAGATACAAAATTATCTATCTCATATGTGAGATATAAAAATGTACTTAGTGGAAAGCAACAAATTGTTAAGGGCAGGAAAACTGGAAAGTTGGTCCAAAGAATTTAATTTGAAGTGGGAAGAAGGGTCAAATAAGAGGAGCCTTTGGGCTGGAAGGGAGTAGGTACTCTGGTGGTGTGTGTGATGCTGGAATGATGTATGCATGCAATCAACATTAGCAATAATGTCAATCACAGTACTTCAATAAGGATGAAAACCAACCAACCAACCAACCAACCAACAAAGAGTTCTGGCTTTCTCCAGTGAGTTGCATGCCCCAATGATCATGGATCTCAAAATTAACCTATCCCAAGTAATGCTAATGAGCAGTTAATCAAAACTCATCTCGACTCTCTTTGCAAACAGAAAGCAGCATATAAAGGGGTTGCAGCCTTCCTGTAGTTCTCAGTGATGAATTTATTAGATGAGGACTTCACTAGATCCATCCCAGACAGCGTGATTCCATCAAAAATGAGGCTATGATAAAGGGACCTGTACCCCTAACATATCTCATCTGCCTTTCCCATCACTCGGGAACCACATTTAATTATCTCCCGCTGGCCAATTTAATTAAGATTCCAGAACCACTGGTCCACATCCAAAGATGCACTCCCCGTGAGACATCTAACGGACAGAATGCCATTGGTGTGTTAATTGATTCAACATATGCCTCTTCTTTGAGGTGTTTTATAATTGAATACTTTTCTAAACACTCCCTGTTGAAGCTAATGTGTCTTAAATTTTGTTTTCTTCATGCCACTTAAGAACTTGGTTACTATGGGATTCAAGGGAGTGCTGCTAAGCAATTTTGTTTTATTTAACCAATGATCCATCATTTAATAAACTATCAGCTTTGTGATCCTGGATGCTGTCCTGAGCCTATATAACTGTTCTGTCTTTCAAGTGAACTTTATTGAAATTTCTAAATTTATTGACAAGGAAACCATTAAATGTTTCCCTATATTTTCAGTCTATTGTCTGGTCTTAGAATAGCTATATTAGCTTTATTCAGTTTCATTTTTGTTTGATTTGTTTATATGGAACTATTTTTTTTTCAGTTTCTATAGCTTTACACTTAAATTTTATATCCTGTAAGCAATTGGGGGTTTTTGCTTTTGTTTTTTGTTTTGTTTTGTCTTGCTTGGAAGATTTCTTGTTTGTTTGTTGTTTGTATTTGTTTGTTTTGTTTGAGGGCTATGCCAGATGGTGCTCAGAGTTTACTTCTGGCTCTGTGCTCAAGAATAACTCCAGGCAGGACTAGGGAGAACGTATATGGTGCAGATGATTGAATCTAACCAGCCACATGCAAGGCAAGTGCCCTAAAAGCAGTACTATCTTACCAGCCTGTCATTGAGATTTAAAAACTTATTTTAGTCACTTTAAATTGTATTTAAAATTTTACATTTAAGTACTGTTCCAGTGCTGGTGGAAGGATGGATACTCGATCATTATATAACTGAAACCCAAGCACCAAAATTTGTTAAGTCTACAACTATACCTCATGGTGTTTCATTAATAAAAAAATTTTTTAATTAAATAAATAAATACAGTTTCAGTGGCTGCTGTTCCAGCAGCTGGTGTGCGAGATCACGTAGGACTTCAAGACAGACCTGCGCTCCCAAAGCTCGGTGGTCATGGCGCTGCAGGAGACGCTCGAGGCATCACCAGGCCCTACTTGGTGGGGCTCTTCGAGGGTACCAACTTCTGCGCATTCCCCACCAAGCGTGTCACCATTATGCCCAAGGACATCCAGCTGGCGTGCCGCATCCACGGAGAGAGAGCATAAAGTTTATGATGCTAAAATCTCAGGGCTGGGACAAATGGAGACACTGCTGGAGCCTGCTTGAGTAATCAATGATTAATGGGATGACAGTGACACTGACGGTGATATTAAATACAATTATTATGTTTTTATTTAACTCTACTATCTCACTATTTGCTTTCCACATCTTTCATAATCCCTTTCTCCTCTCTTGCCTCCTTTTGTGCTATTTAAACATTTATTACAAAACCGGGTCCTTCAGGTTATGATGTCATAAAAGTAGATGATAAATTTAATGCTTCAAGTCATTCTTACTCTCACATAGCTAGAAATATATTAGCTACACATACACGTGTCTAAAATCCCTTAATATTTTTTAATAAACCGAACCAAACATAATCTCAACTCAGAAACCCCTTAGCCAGGATGCAAATGCACATTGCTGATGTTTTGTTGTTTTCATCTCTCAAATTTGTTGGTATTTTATTCAATTTATGCCTAAGCATTTCATGTTTGAGGGTGCTATTTTGTATGATACTTTTTTTAAAATTTTCAATTTGTTCATTTCTAAACCATGAAAATATGATTGTCTAGTCTTTATGTATTGATCTCATTGTAATCGGACTTTAAAAAGTTGTTTATTCTAGTCCTTGCTGATAGAGTCTTTGGGGATTTCTGCAATCATTTCATCTGCAACTAGAAAAGTTTTTTTTTTTTCCTAATGTGCCATTTATTTCTTATCTTTGCCTTACTGCTCTGGCTGGGACCTCAAGTATAATATTGTGCAAAAGTGATGATAGCAAGAGTCGTCCTTTTCCTTATCTTAGAGGAAAGCACTGAGTCTTTTACCACTAAGGGTGATTTGGCTGCAGGCTTTTACCTAACTGCCCTTTAGCAGGTTGAGAACATTCTCTTCAATTCCCAGTTTGCTAAGAACTTTCATCAGACAGAAATCGTTAAGAATCTTGTCACGTGCTTTTCTTCATTGCCTTAAGATAATCACAGATTTGGCGGGGTTTTATTTGAGGGGGGTGGTGGGAGGCTGGGAGATGGTGGTGGATTATGTTGATTTTCAAGATGTAAAATATATTTTTCATCATTCAATATTGACAAATATTTATAAAAAGCTCTTTTTTTCCAGGTATTGAGTTGGATGCTGAGGATCTAACTTGGACTGGCGTGCCCACCATAGCCACCACCCCCATTCCATCAGCCTGATTTTCCAGCAACAATGACCAGGATGTCAGTTCAGAGAAAACAGGAGCTTCCTCTCAACTACTGACCCGGCCTGAGGGTTGGGTTTACTGCACATGGAATAAGCACAAGAACTCTTGACACATACCCACCCATGGGTGACACCATCCTCTGCCTCAGAGTGACAAAGCAGAGGCCTCAGAGATGGACGTGTTCAATCAGCCAGTGCTTACCAGAGCTCTCACTCTGGGCCAAGCTCTGGTCTGCTGTTATGGTGCCACAATGACAAGCAGATGGGAATCTGGTGTCAGGGTTCCAGTCCCTGCAGCCCACTATTAACTATTCCGTGATCCTGCCAAAGGCCAAGGCAGCAGCATCCCAGATCTTTAAACCATCTTCTGAGGCCAGAGTGATAGTACAGCGGGTAAAGCACTAGCCTTGCACATGGCCGAGCCAGGTTCAATCCTCCGCATCCTATAAGTTCCTCCAAGACCAGGAGTGACTGCTGAATACATAGCCAGGAATTAGCTCTTGAATAAGCTCTTGGATTGCCCTTTATCAGGGGCCCCCAAACCAAAAAAACATCTTCTGAAACTCTCTCATTCCCACTCTGGTGTCTCTAGAGCAAAGACTTGCTAGAAGCAGGAACCCCTTGTGGCCGAACTGACCCATTCAGCTCTGACCCTCCAGCTTTAATGGGGGGAGTAGATGGGAGAGTATCCTATGTCAGGTCCTGGGGACTGAGGGAAGAGAACACTGAGCCTTGGTTGTGAGGCATCAGTGCTGAGTGAGGATGCTGAAGAATGCCCTAAGGAAAGGATGAGGTCCTGTAATCATTGAGCCTTCTAAAAGATGCTCTTCTTCCCTCACTTCTCAGACAAATCTTTTCAGCTCCCCCCAGCATTGGGAATCCAGGCCAGAGAGTGGAGATGGGGCATCTTCCTAAAGGATCCAGCCTGCACTGAGATTTGAGTGAAACCGGCACATCAAGTAGTCAATAGTATGACATTATTTTGGTTTTTTCTTTTTCTTTTTCATTTTATTTTCATAAAGTTGTTCATATTACTTGATTACATTCAATATTTCAAAACCAATTGCACCACCATTATTTTAAATTTTCCTACCACCATTCAAGCCTGCCTGCCAGGGGCAGATGCTAGATAATTTATTTTCTATTGCTTATTATGAATATCATGAGAGATCATGTGGCCACAAAAGTGGCTGCATGCTTCTGGAATTCTAAAATTGTAAATGGTTGGGATCCAGAGACATCCCCTTAGGGAGCTAATTCATTTTGAGATTCATCTGGGAATCTCTGGATCAAGGCAGTTGATGCACTGAGATGGCACCTGGAGGCAGAATCTGGGCATGACAGCCAGGACCCCAAGCAGGAGTCTGGAAGGGACAGTCCACCTCTGCTGCTGCCATGCGACCTGGAGTAAGACATTATCTTGGTTGGTTATTTTGGGGTCACACTCAGCAGTGCTTAGGGCTTATCCCCAGCTCTGTGCTCAAAGATAACTCTTGGTGGTACCCAAAGGGACTATACTGGGTGCCATCCAAGGTGTGCAAGGTACAAGGGAAGTACCTTAACCCCTGTACTATTTTTCCAGCCCCATTAACATTTTATATTTAATTTTTTATTTACAAACCAGAATTTTTAACGTTTATAATAGAGTTTATGACATAGTGTTCCTACTGTGCTCCAGTATCACCACATCCTGATCCCAAGTTCCCTTCCACCATCAGCCTCAACCTAAGTACTTGACAGATGCATTTTAAAATGTAGATACTATAGGGGCTGGAGTAATAGCACAGAAGGTAGGGCATCTACCTTGCAAGCAGCCGAACCGGGTTCGATTCCCAGCATCCCATATGGTCCCCTGAGCACTGCCAGGAGTAATTCCTGAGTGCAGAGCCAGAAGTAACCCCTGGGCATCACCAGGTGTGACCCAATAAGCAAAAAAAAAAAAAAAAAAAAAAAAAAAAAAAAAATATATATATATATATATATATATATATATATATATACCGTAGCTTGAGTTCCATGCTTACAGCAGTGTTGGGTTTAATGGATTGGCTACATACAGCTGCTTCACCCCTACACCACAGACCCATGTCCCTGTTACTTCTGCCCTCCCATTCTTGTTCCCCCCTTCACTTCTCTCCTTCCTTAGCATTTCCTGAACATTATTTTCCTATCAAAGCAAATGTGGATAAAAGCGCACTGCAAAGTATGAGGTCAACTCTATATAAACCTTAATATGATGATGGAAAATTGGGGATCATGAGGTTGGGTGTGGAAATCCCTCTGGGACATTCGCTGTTCTTGGAAGAGAAGGAACCTCGGGAGGAAGGGTTTGGACAAAGTCGCTGATGATAGGCTATGAAGGGCCAAGCAGAGCCAAGAAAGCCGTGTACACGGAGGCAGGTGGACATGGAGTGCTCCTGGGAGCACATGTTGGGGTCTTTCTCCCCCTATACATGGCGTTAAGCTCTCCATGCTGCAATCCTGTGAGTGGCCATAACCCCAATCTGCTTCTGCGGCCCTCTGAGCCACCCTAAAATGGTTTGGGTGGTGGAGAAAGGATGCGCCCGGCCACCCACACAGCAGGGGTGGCAGCTGGGCACCCGGAAGCGCTGAGCGTGGCGGTCAGGCCTACTTGATATTCCAGGGACGAAGGCAGCAGTGGTCAGAATCCTTAGCTGAACCTGCTGGCTGCTCCAGAGGCTGGAGGGCGCTTGGCAGCGCGGCCAGGAAGCGGAATAACAAACACGGTCTGCAGAAAGCCCGCGCGGCCCGGGAGTCCAGGAAACGCAGCCGCCCTGTGCGCCCCCACCCTGGCCAGACCCTGCAGGGCTCAGGACTCTCTGCAACTAGGCCAGAGTGGGGGGTCGTCGGGGACAAAGCAGGCCCCGTTATCATCCCCACTCTGGCCTGTTCTTTGGCTACGGCATAGCCCACCTCTGGGTGCAAATGATGGTGGGTGGTCTCCTGTTGACCTAATTGCTGACACCCACTATTAAATCTCCAAAGTTATCCAAGGGAGGCCCTGCAGTGATGGAGGGGCACAGAATGGAGGCAAAGTGGGTAAAGGGTGTGACCCAGGTATCAAGCAGACAGGAGCCAAGGGAGCAATCTAAGTCATATTCCAATCAGAGATGGAGCATAGTCCATGAGCTTTCAACACAAATCGAAGGGGATCCTGCACGCATGAAGGGGCACAATAGACGGAAACAAACATGTATGCATGCACACACACATTGGCGATCTCCTCTACCTCAGTCATGTCAGAGCTGTGAGCTGACTTTCCACAAAATTCAGCTCAGTGGCCCTCAGGGGTGCCTGGCACAGCTGCTGGGTCACCTGATAGATGCTGATGCAGAAAGGTCCAGGAGTGGGAAAAGGGAGCATCTAACCAATGACCAGTTCACTCGCCAGCATCCAGTTTCTTGCAATTTCTCTGGGTCAACCAAGGGCACTCCCAGGGTTGCCACTGGCCCCCACAAACACTACAGGCCCTTCCTTCCACTGAGGCAGGAGTCAAAAAAGAGTCGAGATGCAGCCCAGGGAGGGCTTGGGAGCTCGGTGGCTCTGGCCAAGACAGAAAGTGCCAGGACACATGGCAAGGACGGGCATCTGGAGGGGCTTCCTCGCTGCAGCCTGGCAGGAGTCCTCTCTTGCCTAACCCCCTGCACGGCCCCCTTGCCCCAGATTCTCCACATCTGAGCAGTGGCAGGCAAAGCCAAGGAAACCCAGGAGGTCAGTCAGGGCAAGATGCCAAGAGGACTCGAAAGCACCAATAAGGGCGTGTAGGGCAGAGACTGACCTGGAGTGGGTGTGGGCTGCTCAGCAGAGTCTGAATACTGGGGCGAGCACCACACACACCTTCAGGGAGGCAGCAGGACTCATGAGAAACCTGGATTTGTGGCCCACAGGCCAGAGTGTGGTATTTGCCTTCCTCCCCCTCCAGTCGCATGAGCTGCATGCTTGGAAATCGGCCCTCTGGTGGCCAGGGTGGCCAGACAGCAGGGCTGAGAATCTGGGGCCACCCCGGCTCTGGGGGTGCTCATGCCTCTGAGGAGGTCCCTGCTGTCCTCCAGTCCCACCCCCCTCCCCCACTCCAGTCCTTCAGCCCTCGGGCCTTTTCTCTTCAGCCGCCTGGCAGCACCAGTCACAGTTCCGGACCATGGTCGCTATGGTTGGTGGACACAGCAATGCCAGGAATGCCTGCTGCCCTGCCCTGCATCTTCCCTCGGGCCCGGGGGCAGTTGTCAGATGGACATGGCCCGCCTGGGTGACTCTTTATAGTCCTGTATCCTGCTCTCAAGCGTGGGCAGCTTCTCACCTTCTCCCTGCTGGGGAGTGTGTGTGTCTGTGTCTGTGTGGTGTCTGTGTGTGTCTGTGTCTGTGTGTGGTGTGTATGTGCGTGTCTGTGTGTCCCTCTATGACATTTAAATATCCAATGGAATGACCAGTGCCAAGATCTTGGTCCAACCAGTTCTGGCCCCCACCCCTATGTCTGTGACCTCAGGCAAGAGGACTCATTAGTTAACACTCTCTGGACCTCTCTTAACTCCTCATTACCAGGATTTTGACCCTTCAGAGGTTGATCTGGGGAAATAATATGTGATATGTGGGATAGAAAGAAACATAGAAGGGAATAACTAATGGCCAAAGGCTACGACCCAAGAGTTGGTCCACAAAACTGAGCTTACCACAACAGGGATGGTTGTATGGGAGGCATGGTGTTAGTACACTGTCTTCATGAAACCCTATCATTAACTACATTGTAAATCATGGTGCCTAAAGTTTAAATACAACAAAATAAAATAATAGGTGTGAAAGAAAGCTGCCTGAAATTACTTTTTTAATGAAACAGTGTGTATACATTCATTTATGCATGCATGAGTTTATTAATTTATTCATTCATTCATTGAACAGACATCTCCTACACTAGGTGCTGAGAAATTAGCAGGGAGGGGAAATTGGCATAGCCCTTGTTCTCAGGAAGTTGATGAGTTAGGAGGGAAGAAACATGCATAATAGATGCACAGACGCACAGATTGCATGCAGTATGATAAAGGGCAAGAACAGCAAGCTCTTGAGTATGAAAAAATGTAGAAGTGGATTGGAGTAGTGGGATAGAAATGTGAACCCAAAACAACCCCAGAGGTGAGTCCAAAAATCTCTGAGGCCGAGAAATCTATTCTTGGGGGATAGGACCAAAAACTTCTTAGCCAGGATAGGACCAAGAGCCTGAGAATTTACTGATTCGGGGAAAGAGTAGACAGCAAGAGACAAGATCCTTGACATGAAGACCAGCAAGAGGAAAGGCAACTTAAAAGCGGGATGTGCATGAGCAAAACCTTTAGAACCCAGACCCGGGAGATGAAGGACGTCACGAAGCATTTATTTTTGACTTTTTCCTCTGGCCCCGTGTACAATCCAAGGATTCAAACTGGTCCTGACTATTCCACTTCAGGCCTTCATTCTGTTCAGGGAAGAATGGCTGGGGTGATTTTCAGAGTGTGGGGCAGAACTCATCTTTCACAGGGAGGCTCAATGGTCCCAGATCTATCAACCAATGTGTGTTGAATGAGAGTGGGGGAAGAGGCAAAAGATTGGAGATTTTTCAGAACCAAGGTGTTCTTTTCCATAAAAATGAAAACATGTGAAGGCCAAAATTTCCAATGCAAATAGAAATGGTTATTCCCCAAAATATCTTTTTCTAGAGGGATTTCTCAAAGGTTTCTGAATCACACCTTAGAAACTAGTTTAACATTTGAAGCTTACAACCACAGAAAACAAATCTGGGCAGGCTCTCTCACTCATACCCTACCCTTAAGTGTTTCTGGACACAAAGAACTTTCCTTACAGTAATTTGAAGAGATCAATGTAATTTGAGTCCATGAAAAAGAAACTATAAATTTTTGCTTTTTTCTTTTCTTCTCCTTTTGAGCTATACGTGGTAGTGCTCGGGGGTCACTCCTGGAGGTGCTCAGGGTGCTAAGTGCCATGTATCAAATTGGGGTTGACTGTATGCAAGGACAATGCGCTACCCGCTGTGCTATCTCTCCAGCCTTGCATTATTTTAATATACATAACCACATCCTGCAGTGCTCCAGGGACCTCAGGACACTCCTGCCAATGCCAAGCCTAGCAAGGCAGCCTGACAGATCTGTGATCAAGCCTGACAGAGAGATACTGCTGAGGCCCACTCTCTTGAGGAGAGAATGGGAGGAAGGTTTTGCAGTGCAGAGCCTTACACTTCTGGGCAGGTGCCCTACCATGTGAGCTGTCTCCCTGGCCTCTGTTCATGGCCATTTATTATTATTATTATTATTATTATTATTATTATTTGTAAAAAACTATGCACGCTGAAGGTTGTGTGTTCGCGGGCTCTCTGGACGACTGATGGCCAAGGGCAGACAAAGGAAGAGACGAGGGCCAGGCCGGTTGATCTTAGTGGCAGTTTATTACAAGGAAGTTTATCACATAGAAGAACCTTATGTTATGAAGGGCCTAGGTTCTCTCAAGCACACGTTCCCCTTGCTAGTCTCCCCTTGGTCCCTCTTGCAGTCCCCTCTTGTCTGGGCTGACACTCCACCCAGTCAGGTTGCCAAATCAACATAAGAAAGCCCTTCCTGAGGACCCATCTAAAAGGTAATTCTAAAGCCCTTCCTGACTGCCCCAAGGGCAAACTACCTCTTAAGGAACTATCAAATATCAACTATTCCTGAGGTTATGCAGGAAGGACAGAACAGTGTTATCTTACAATTATTATTATATTATTATTATTATTATTGAAACACCGTGAGAGCAGTTACAAAGTTTTTGGTTTAAATCTCAGTCATAAATGGTGAAACACCCGACCCTTCACCGGTGCACATTTTCCACCACCAAAAACCCCAGTGTCCCCCCCATCCCCCACCCTCCCCCCACCTGTGTGGCAGACAATTTCCACGTTACCCTCTCTCTACTTTGATTACATTCAATATTTCCAACACCAAACCCACCATTATTATTTGGGATTTTACCCCAACACTCAGATCTGCCGAAAAGGCAACATTAGACAATTTGTTTTCTATTGCTGATTATGAATTGCATATGATGTTTTGGAATTCTGAAGTTTTAATAATTAAATCTGGAGGAATTTCTGCCCAAAGCCACTGTGTTCCAAGCTTTGTTTCTGAGTCTCTGGGATCAAGGCCGATAAGCAGCTTGACCAGCAGCCAGAGGGCTCATTCGTGGGCGGCAATTTGGGGTCTGTAGGGGCGGGGTGGAGGGAAGGGCCTGCTTGTTTATGGCCATTTTAAAGGTGAAGACAGTGAGGCTCACAGAAGATGAGCACAGCCAGAGACTGGCAAAAGACAGGCACACATGGGCACCTACACGTAAACTGTCCTACTGTTGACCTCAGGGTTTGGCCGGTGAGCAATTCGGTTTTAATAATCTCATGTCTATGACTAAGACTCTAAAATAATTTGGCTCCTGTTTTGCTTGTTGATCTTTGCAGGATTTGCCAAAGGAATAATCCAAAACTCTGGCTGCACCCACATCATTCTCTCGCCATTTGCCCAGGTCCCCCATCACTGGCACATTGGTACCATTATGAAGATTCCCTCCCCATCAGCCCCAGCTGAAGGAGTTCTGCAGATGGACACCCTCCCAAACCCCTTCCCCTTCCCTAGATCCTCCTCAAGTTCCCTAAGACAGTGCCCCCTTCTTTACTCTCAATCACTTCTTCCTGCAGGTCAAGGTAGTAAAGACCTAGGGACATACTCCTGGAAGGCAGGGCCTGCCACATTTACTCCAAGGAGCAAGTAAGAACTGGAAGTCTCGGGGAGGAGAAATTGGCCTGGAATTTAGCCTGAGGAGCCAAATTCCCTGGATAGTCAAAATCTGTTTTGAGAGAAAACTGTTATCTCACTTACCAGCTCTTTGCTTGTGGGCTACTTACTAAACTTCTTAATGCCTTAGTCACCCCAGCTGCAGAGAGAAGATATAAAGGACTTCCTCTAAGGGTTCTTGCAAGAGTTAAATGAGATAATGCAGGTAAATGAAGTCACCTGTGCCTGAGGCAAAGCAAGCAGCAGTACCTGCTAGCTAGCATTACCTCTGCAAGGAGGCTATAAAACACAAAAGACTGGGAGACTTAACTGCATGTTACCTTTGCAGCCTCTCCATCCACATGTGCACAGAAACCAAGCACTCACTCTGGGAAAATTCACTTTTCTAAAACAAAGTTCGCCTGCAAACTCCTAGGAGGAAGTCGATTTAGACAAGTATTTATTCCTTTCCGGCAGACCTGGGTTCCGTTCCTCCATCCCTCTCGGAGAGCCTAGCAAGCTACCAAGAATATCCTGCCCGCATGGCGGAGACTGGCAAGCTCCCCATGGCATATTTGACATGCCAAAAACAGCAACAACACGTCTCACAATGACTTTACTGGTGCCCGCTCGAACAAATCGATGAACAACAGGACAGTGCTAGAGTGTAACTTATGCAGCAGAGACAAGTTAACTGTGTCTAATGGCCCTTTGATGCCATGTGGATTGGGGAAAGCTTTAGGACTTTGGTGATGGGAATAGAGTGTTTGGGGACAGTAGCTGAGTGGAATTCAGCATTTGCTGGTAAGGGCCTGAGCTCTCCATTTTTCAGAAAGAGGGGAGTAGAGTTGAGGACCAGAGGAGAGGAGTGTCCTGCCTGAAAAGCAGGCCAGTTGGACCTGGAACTGTGAGCAAAAGTGGACAGGTCTGAGCATGTACCTCCTGGAACTACTCGCCAGGCAGGGACAAGGCAACCTCCAGCTGAAGGAGTTGCTGGTGGAAGCGTAGACCCTGGGCCCAGGCCGGCTCTGGGGGGCCTCCAGCCAGATGGAGTCAGGCGCTGTGAGAGCAAGGTCAGAGTCAAGGAGGGCTAGAGGCCCTCTATTCACAGGGCAAAGAGGGGGCCCTTCCTGTGGGCAGGGAGAGTCCCGCAGCCACAGACGGCACAGACCTTAATGTGGGTATCAGAGGGGGTTGGACCAGCAGAGCCAAGCTATGGATATAGGTCACATCAGGAGGCCATTTGGGTTAGAGGACATAAATGATCTATATTTGAGGTTTCAGAAATTCTTTTTTCTGGGAGCCGGAGAGATAGTTGAGTGAATAGGGCAATTTGCCTTGCATATAGCTACCCCAGGTTCAATTCCTGGTACCCCACATGGTCCCCCAAGCCCTGCCAAGAGTGATCCTGAGTGCCGAGTCAGAAGTGAACCCTGAGCACCACCAGCTGTGGCCCCAAAACCATAAAAATGAAAAACAAATTCTTTTGATCTACCTATTTTTTTTTTTCTCGCAGAGAAATGGAATTCTGAAAGAATCCCTCAGCGTATAGTTGAAAATCATCGTGACGAGAAAGGTGAGAGGCCGAGACAGCTTTCAGCCGACTTAAACTCACTGGAGAAGGTGGGAGAAAGCAAAGCAGGCAGATCAGAACATTTAGAGAAGACGGGGTTGAAGACAGAGAGCTCTGACTCTCCCTGGGGTGCCTTCGCATCCCCCAGAGCAGCAGCAGGCGCTGTGAAGTGAATGAGCCCCTGACAGGCCCCTCAACCCTAAAGACAGTCAAAACTCCCAAGGGGACGTGAGTGAGCAATTCTCCACTTTCTTCTCCTATTTCCATGTGTTTTCTTTTTCTTTCATTTTAGTCTATTTCTTTATGTGCCTCAAAGTATTGTACTCAACTATGGTCAGAAACCCAAAGAAATAAGAAATAATTCTGCCAATGAACAGCAGACTGGTTTGGTTTGGTTTGGTTTGGTTCTTGACACAGTAAAGTCTATAATAAAAGCAGGATAGCGCAGGCGGTAGGGCGTTTGCCTTGCACGTGGCTGACCTGGCCGACCTAGGTTTGATTCCTCCACCCCTCTCAGAGAGACCGGCAAGCTACCGAGAGTATCTTGTCCACATGGCAAAGCCTGGCAAGCTACCTGTGACGTATTCGATATGCCAAACACAATAACAAGTCTCACAACAGAGACGTTACTGGGCCCGCTTGAGCAAATCAATGAACATCGGGAGGACAGTGACAGTGACAGTGACAGTGACTCTGGGGACTAGAAGACAGAGCCCGTGGAGGCCAGTAGCCGGGTGAAGGAAGCTGCACTCTGGAGAAGGAGATAGCGTTGAACACCACAGACGAATCAATGACATTTTAATGAAAATAGGGGCTCAGCCCAGTCCCCAACAGCCTATGGTTGGTTCCCACAAATACCACCAAGAGTGACAACTGAGCACAGGGATGGAAGTAGCCCCTGGAAACCACTGAATGTGGTCCAGAAACAAAGCATAAGAAAAGAACAGCCCTCCAAAAAGGAAAGAATAAAATGCAACCTAGATCCCCAAGTCAATACAAATTAAACAACTGTTATTCATTCTGTTCCATTTTACTGAAAACAGAAAAGAAAACAGCTGAATCTTTAAATATTAAATATAAAATACTATCCCCAGGCAGGGAAGGGTAGTCAAGAGGCCCTGCATGCTGGAGTCTTAGGGCCAACTGCCGGTGAGGATCCAGAGCTACCAGGAGTGGCCCAAAAGTCAAACATAAAAAAAACTATAGATCTGGAGCAATAGTACAGAGCATGGGGTGCTTGCCTTGCATGCACCAATGGATCCCCAATACCACATATGCCCCTCTCAGCCCTCTAGGGGTGATCCCTGAGCACAGTATCAGGAGTAATCCCTGCATATCACTGGGTGTGACCTAAAAACCAAAAAATAAATAATAATGCATGTAGGATAACGTTGGTTTGCCCTTCATTCCTGGCCGCTGGAAGCTTGTGTTTGTTGATTGCCCCCCAACCTGTCAATTACCTTTGTCTCCTGATCAGACTCTGACTTGTAAATACTGGCTTTCTCTTCTTTTTTTTTCCCCCCTTTATTTTATTTTATTTTATTTTATTTTACAGTTGTAGATTTACAATTTTTTGTGCTTTGGTTTCAATTATACAATGATCAGATACCCATCCCTCCACCAGTGCCCATTTTCCACCACCATGGATAATATCCCTCCCACCCCCATCCTCCCATCCCCCCTGTCTCTGTGGCAGGGCAATCCCCTGTGTTCTCTCTCTCCTTTTGGGTGTTGTGGTCTGCAAAAGAGGCATTGAGTGGCAAACATGTTCAGTCCATAGTCTACTGGCTTTCTCTTCTTAATGTCTTTGCATGATTAGTTATTTCAGAGCAATTGCTTTTTGTATGGACATAGTAATAGACACTTTTAGGTTTATAGGGTGACTCTCCTGGGGACATCTCACTACAGACTCAGACTACAGTGCTCAGGTCGGATCAATCATTCCTAACCCCAGCAGTAACTACTAGTAACCCCAAATCTGGTAATTACTTTTGTATCATGGCAGAATTTGTCCATGACCAAGCTCTTAACTTATAGTTAAGCATTAGGGCACTTTGGCTAGGTCCATTTCGATGCCAGGGTAGCTAGATCACCGCTTGCCCTAGGTCCAGCCAGTCCCTCATTGGGACCCTGCTTTTGGGAACCTAAGAAGTAAGGGCAACTGAGGCTTAAGTTGAGAGAGCAGATGTTCAGGAGGTAATATTATCTGGAGTCAATCAACTCCCAAGTCACAGGCTTGCCTTTTTAACTGTCTTCCTGTATCCATACAAAAAGCAATTGCTCTGAAATAACTAACCATGCAAAGGACAGTAAGAAGAAGAGAAAGACAATACTTACAAGTCAGAGTCTGATCAGGAGACAAAGATAATTGACAGGTTGGGAGGCAATCAACAAACACAAACTCCCAGTGGCCAAGAAGGAAGGGCAAACCAACATTATCCTAAAAATGCAGTGAGACGTTTCTCAGTTGACAAAGCATTTCTGCAGCAATTCCAGTGTTTAGCTGGAACATGCCATCTTTAAAAGGACATCAACTGTCTCATGTCTCCAAGCCCCCAAATTAAGGTGAGAAACATGTTTAAAGTCAAATCCCAGAACTACCTGTGAGTCTGTGACTGGGGCCCCCACCCCCACCTGAGGTTTTCAACCCCACTTCGTGGCCAACAGATGTTCCCCAGTAAGCTACAGAAGGAGAAATAATCGCCTTCTCCAGATGGAATCTGGGTGACCATGAGCTTCTACAAGCATGGCTCTGGCATGCAGGTACCAGGACTTTTTTCCGAACTGCAATGGGGCCGCCCTGGCTCTCAGGCAACCTCTGATTCCGGAAGTCACGCCCACAACCCGCCCCTAGCACCATCTTACAGCACATAACAGTGAAGAAAAAAAACCAGCTGGAGGGCCCCACAGCTCCTGGAGAATTCTCCAGGCCCCATCTAGAGCCAATATCACCAGGAGGTCCCAGATGGGTTAGGTGCTGTCGCCCCACCTTCTCCAGATGGAATCCCAGTGACCATGAGCTTCTACAAGCATGGTTCTGGCATGCGGGTACCAGGACTATTTTCCGAATCAGACATTTCCTGATTTGCAAAGTGATCAATGAAAAGTAAATGATCTAGCATTTGTCCCTGAAAATCAGGCTTGAGTGGTGGTGGGAAAATCTGAGCAAAAGATATATATCACTGTCCTCCCGTTGTTCATCAATTTGCTCAAGCGGGCCCAGCAACGTCTCCACTGGAGACTTTGTTGTTACTGTGTTTGGCATATTGAATACATCATGGGTAGCTTGCCAGGCTTTGTTGTGCGGGCGAGATACTCTCAGTAGCTTGCCGGGCTCTCCGAGAGGGGTGGAGGAATCGAACTCGGGTCGGCCATGTTGGCTGTGTGCAAGGCAAACGCCCTACCACTGTGCTATCGCTCCAGCCCAACCAAAATACATCTGGACTGTGTATTTAACTATGGTGCTATGCCACCCCGGGAGGGGAAGGGTGTCTGTCCCTCCGCCTGTCCCCCTTTGTGGCAGCGACATGGTGGCCTGCATCTTTTTGAGCCTAATGAACAGCCAGGTATAAGACTGCATTGATGAGGCACGTGGGGCTTCATGGAATGGGGGTGGAATCGGCCCTGCTCCCCGCCATGACAATGGTCCAGGTTGCCACCCTCAAATGCCTCCTCCGGCTTCTGACCGACCATGATCCCGGAGGCACACATACCAATCTCAGAACCCAGGGGCTTCTGGCAGTAATTCCTCTAGATTTATTACTAAAATATCAGAAATCCAAATTCGCATGACCGCTATTGTGGCCACACGACATCATATGCTCTTCATAATCAGCAATAGAAAACAAATTTTCTAATGATGTCTTTGTGGCAGGTCTGAATGTCTGGGGACATTCCAAATAATAATGTTGGGTCTTTTGTTGTAATATTGAATGTGATCAACATAGAGAGAGAGAGTAAAGTGGAAATCTGCCACACAGGCGGGGGATGGGTGGGAGGGGGGTATACTGGGGTTCTTGGTGGTGGAAAATGTACACTGGTGAAGGGACCGGTGTTTGATCATGGTATGACTGACCAAGACTTGAACTGAAAGGCTTTGTGACTGTTCTCATGGTGATTCAATAAATAAATAAATAAATAAATAAATAAATAAAAAGGAGAAGTAATGAGAGGAGAAATTTGGGGAGCAGCAGTGTACCCTTCAACATCTGTTTCCCGTATTTCTTTAGGAAGATGAGCAGGCACTTAGCTCTCTGCAGAGGGCAGACATCTCGGTTGAAGTAGCACTGAGCAGTCAAGACCCCCACCACCCGTGAACCTGCCCCTGGTGGGGTGACTCTGAGGTGGCACTAATGCAGTTGCCTCCTCACCTGGGCTTTGTGGTTGATGCCTTTGAAAGACAGTCTCTCTCCTCCTAAGGTGGGGAGAGCCAACGAATGCTTGCAAAGGCTTCATCAGTCCTTGCCAAAAGGGGCTCAGCCAACTCTAATTACCCAAGGTGGGAGCCACCACTTCTACCTCTCCCGTCCCCTTCAACTCCACCCTTCGAGATGATAAGTGAGATGATTTTGCAGCTGCAGGACCTGCTGTGGCCCATTAACATCTGGCTGGTCTGGTTGCTTATCTATGGCTCCCAGTGACTGCCCAGAACGCAAATCTCTGCAGGGAGATGCTATCTCACCTGTGGAGTTGGTGTTGCTGGCTCTGAACCCCACCCCTGGGCCCATCCAGTGAGGAGGCAGCTGCCTAGGGGGTCTAATTGAGCAAAGGCCTCGCACAGTGGACAACTCCCACATCTCAGAAGAACACTGGAAAGTCTTCCATTTGAAAATTTCACTCATTTGGGGCTAGAGCAATAGCACTGTGGGTAGGGTGTTTGCCTTGCTCGCGGCCAACCCGGGTTCGATTTCCAGCATCCCATATGGTCTCCTGAGCACCGCCAGGGGTAATTCCTAAGTGCAGAGCCAGGAGTAACCCCTGTGCATCGCCAGGTGTGACCCAAAAAGCAAAAAAAAAAAAAAAATCACTCATTTTTGGGATATAAAAAACATGGTATGAGACTAATACACAAGGACAGTAGAAACAAGGGCCAGGGGAACTAGTCCACAGTTGGAAGCTTGCCACAAGTAGGGGCAGGAGGTGCGAGTTGGGAGGGCAGTTAGGATAGAGAAGGAACCACTGTGGCAATGATAGTTGGAAATGATCACTCTGGACAAGAACTGAGTGCTGAAAGTAGATAAAGGAATATACGTGATAACCTTTCAGTAGCAGTATTGCAAACTAATGCCCAGAAGGGGAGAGAGAGAAAGGGGGAAGGAGAGAGAGAGAGAGAGAGAGAGAGAGAGAGAGAGAGACTAGACTAGAGACATTGGTGGTGGGAAAGGACCACTGGGGATGGGATGGGTACCGAAACATGTTATGACTGAAATCCAATTGTGAACAATTTTTTAACAGTCTATCTCACGATCATGATCACGATCATCCTGTTGTTCGTCGATTGCCTCGAGCAGGCACCAGTAACGTCTCCTTCATCCTAGCCCTCAGATTTTAAAAAAGTGCCATATTCAAGGCTCTTTCAGGGTTAAGAGAATGAGACCCATCATTGTTACTGGTATTTGGCATATTGGGTACACCATAGGGAGTTTGCCAGACTCTGCCGTGTGGGCAGGTTACATTTGGAAGCCTGCCAGGTTGTCCAAAGTAAGAATAAGATAATAAGAAGTCACGTGGCCATGAATGAGGTCCATCTCAGGGTGATTCAATTAAAAAAAATGTTTTTCACTCCTGGGGCAGGATGTGACATCTCAAAAGGCTGGAGCATATATTCTGCCTGCTGGAGGCCCAGGCTCCTTCTCTCACACTACGTTCTTCCCCCAGCCCCCCCGCCACACACACACACACACACACACACACACACACACACACACACATACACCAAATATCATAGGAGCAATTTCCTGAGCACTGAGCTGGGAGTGGCCTCTGAATAAAGCCAGGTGTGACCCCCCCCAAAAAAAATCACACACACACACACACACACACACACACACACAGAATATTTCTTTGGGCCTTCTGAGTTTCTCCTTTTCCTTTTTTAACTTTTCTACGGAGCCACATCGTCCCCCGAGGCTCCAGGAGTCCCAGACAGTGGAGCAGAACCACATCCCATTAGTGTTGGATAGCCCTGGGGTTGCACTCATGCCTTCATGCTTCGTGGCAGGAGTCTAGGACTCCTGAACCATGCTTCGGGGCAGGAGCCTATGACTCTCAGACCCCTTGGTTGTTTTTTTTTCTAAGCGTGCAGGATTCTGTAATGAAAGAGAACAAGGCACGGAGTGGGGCCGCTTCGGTGTGCCATTAGCGCTACCTTTTCTTGTCTGGTGACCTGAGATAAACTCACATTCTTTCTCATTTTTTAGATTTTTCATCTAAAATGGCACTGTTAATGCCCGTCTCTAAGGACTGTTGTAGGGATCAGGCAAGATAATGGATGGAAAAGCCAAGCATTTCAAAAATGTAAGAACTTTCATTACTAAAATGCTAGTCATCCCAGGCCAGCTAATCCCTAGGAGGGATTAGTCCTCAGCTTCCCGGGCCTCAGGCAGGCTCCTGGGGTGGGCAGAGCTGAAAGACCAGAGGGTCACAGTGGGGAGAAAGACTTTGGGACGGGTAGAGGAGGGAAGGACCCCCTGTTGCTGGTAGGGCTAACAGGTCAGGATGAATGGGACTTAAGATCTTCTGGTTTCTCCAGATAACAGGGAGTACCTGGATCTCAGGATGCTCCTGGACTGGCCAGCTCAGCCTCCACAGCCTGTTTTGGATGCGAAGGATGTAAAGACTGGGGGGGTGATTGCTCCAAATGATGTAGGCAGGTAGATAGGGAAAGGCCCTTGGCAATGAAACTTGGATTAACAAAGTTTCATGGAAGAACTCTAGGAAAGACCCACCTTGTGGATACAGAAAACAAAGACCTGATAAGACCATCAGCAGACCCTGAGGATATAGGCCCCCTCCCCATGAAGTTCCTCAAACCCTTGACCTCCCTTTTAATCCAATTAACTTTAGTGATTCAGCCCAAAGAAGAGCATCCCCATTCCCAACCTACCTCCCTGGTAACCTCCTTAGCAAGCGGACTTTTACCTAGGAAGCAGCCCCAAGAGAGGGAAGGTTGGAGAAATCCTATAAAGGCCACCTTGAACAAAGGAAGGGCGCTCATAGGCCGCCTGAGCTCATGTGCTGCTTGCGGCCACGGGGCCAAGCACATGTGGGCTGAGCACATGTGTCGCCCACATCTCCCCTCTTGAGATGTGTATTTTCATGCTTTTCTGTCTAATGCTAGGATATGTGTAGGGGCACTCTCCACCCTTGGAGAAACCCGTGTTCTCTCTTGAGTACATTACACTCTCTCTCTCTCATTCTCTCCTCTCCACACCTTAAAAATCCTCTGAATAAAATCTATTTATTTCACTGCTCATCTACTCCTGAAATTCCTTTCTGCGAGGTGAGACAAGAACCCAGTAACCCTGGGTCCCAGGTGGTAGGGGCAGTTGGGGAGAAAGTGACCGTCTTTCTCCTCCCCGCTTCACATAAGTCACCCATGGGGCCCACCGACATCACAAATGTCATAGAGAAAAAGCACTGCGTGTGTCTGGCTCCATAAGACATCTCAGTAAGGTAATCTGGACAGGGTGGGGGAGGGGGAACAAAACCCTCCCAGTTTTGGCACGAGCAGCCCACATGTGTCAGAGCTGAGTAATTGCTCTCTTTGTCAGAATTTCCTGGACCACCTTCTCCCCTATTTGTGGCTGAAAGAACCGGCCTTGCATCTGGGAGCCCGCTTGCCAAACATTATTGGGTCCTTAGAGATGAAAGGCTGCATGTAAGCTATTTTCCATAAACATGTTGGCACACGCATTAATTATTACAAGGGAGAAAACATGTCCATATGCTTCATCTGGGAGGAGGATGTCGTAGGAGAGGTAAGGAGAAAGGATACAGCTGGTGATGGACTCACAATAATTCATTCTTATCAGTATCCAGTATGAGCATTCGACATTAAAAGTCCCACTGAGGGCCACAGGAACCAGGAGTAAGCCCTGAGCACAGCTGAGTGTGGCCCAAAAATAAATAAATGAATAAGAAATAAAATTCCACTGAGGAGCTGGAGAGATAGTATAGCAGGTAGGATGCACGTAACCAATGTAAGTTCAATCCCTGGCACCCTGTATGGGCCTCTGGGCTCCCCCAAGGATGATCCCTGAGCACAGAGCGAGAACTAAGCCTTGATTACCACCAAGTGTGGCCCCCAAATAAGCAAGAATAAAATTTAAATAAATAAATAAATAAACAGAACACTGAATTCCTCCGTGCAGTCCTGTAAGGCAGCATCCAGAACAGGAAGAACTTGCTTTTAAAAGCCAGACACCCAGGGGCCCGGCTCCCTTCCTGGCCTTGACTGCATGAAGCAGACCTGTTGTTGACTATATAAAACAGGCCTATTGTTTGCTTCTATCTGCTCCGCTGTGAACTGGAAGTGGAAGGAACAATGGCCTCAGTGCATGTGGACAAAAAAAAAACCCTGGCAGGCACAGCAGGAAAGTGGTCAGTGATGGATCTCCTGGGGGCTGGATCCATAGTACAGTGGGTAAGGCATTTGCCTTGCATGCCACCAACCCAGGTTCGATCCCTGGCATCCCATATAGTCCCCTGAGCACGAGCAGGAGTAATTCCTGAGTGCAGAGCCAGAGGTGAGCCCTGAGCATCATCAGGTGTGGCCCCAAAACCAAAAACAAACAATTAAAAAAGTGATTTTCAAGGACAAAACAACAAAAATGGTGGCTCTCCTGACACTCTACAGATGAGGACAGAGAAGCACCAAGGGGCCCAGAAGCTGCCAATATCACATTGCTGGAAAGCTAAGCACTGTCTCTGTCCCTGAAGCAGGTGGGGACTCTGCACGCACGAGGTAGCCACCACCTGGGGCAGGGTCGCAGCGTAATCTCTTGACGTGATTTCTGTATCCTGGGCCCTTCTCCCGTCTCCCTGACTCAGCCACACATGTGTGGAGTAAAGGGAAGAAAGCAGGGAACCCGAGAATATGCGCAATGACAGGAACAGTGGCGCTAATGGCTGCACCTGATTGCCTGAGCCTCTCCTGTGTTCTAAGAACCTGGGGCTCCTCCTGCCTCGGGAAAAGGAATCAGTAAATTTCCAGTTTGCCTGCCTACTAAAGAGAAAGGGGTGCAGCTGCAGAGGGAACAGGAAGTACCCCCAGAAGCAATGGCACAAACCTAGGACCTATCAGGAAACCCTGTGGGGGGAAAAATACTCAGACGATCAATTCGGGTCAAGGGCAAGAACACGCTTTGAAAATGAAAAAAAAAAGAAGAAGAAAAGAAAATTAAAAAAGAAAAGAAAGAAAGATAAAAGGAAGAAAAACATGCTAAAGTCCATAAAAAATGAAAGAGATCATTGTTTATATCAGAGTCAGAATCCTGGAAGAATAGTGGGGAATTTTGTTTGGGCTTCCCAGGTTGTAGTGAAGGTGCAGAGGTAGAGGTGCAGAGGAGGGGGGCAGGATGGAATTTAGTTAATGATTTACACTAAGGTTGTGGATTAGAATAAGCTGGACCAGTCCCCTCGCTCTCTCCCTCCACCCACCCCCAGCTGTTTCCCAGACAGTCTCCAGCCCCTGCGAAGCAGCAGCTGGCCCACGAGCCCAAAAGAACGCAGACAAATCTGATCACACCACCTCCAGCTGACTGAAAGACAGATACGCCTGACATTCTGCCTCAGGGGCTGTTCGGTGCTTCCTAGGAGCCTCCCTCTGTTTGCTGAAATGCAAGGCCCTCCTCCAGCCGGCTTTCATAAGAATGTTCCAGCACCCGGCCCAAACCCCACTGACCAACCCGGCTGGCCTGGCACCGGGTGTGGTCCCTGTAATTACAGACTAGAATGCACCTGGCGCAGGGCTGCTGGGGGGCCTGGGCTGCCAGGGTGGAGCTGCATGGGAAGACCATACCTGATTCAAGGTGGCCCATTAATGAGCTGTTGACTGGCTCCCCTCCAGAAGGAGCTCGGTCTGGGCCTCTGGGCCAAACAGCAGCTCCAGCCCCGTGACATGGCTCAACTCTCAGAGGCCTTGGCCCCGGCCTGCAGGGAGCAGTCACACGGCTCCCAACAACTGCTGCAGGGCCCTGGAAGGTGGCTAATTAGGGGCTCGCCAGGCCAACCAACTGCAACCCGAGATCAGGAGCTGGCAGCCGCTTCCCCTTCCCAGTCTCCCCCGGGAAGGCCTCCGCTGCCACCCCCCCACAACCCCAGAGGGCTCTCACTTCCTACATCGGCATAAACAAGAATCTGTTCCATCCCAGGGGCAGTGATGACAAGAGGTGGTCCTCCATGCCCTGTGCCATGCCTGATAGTGGGATCCGAAATGACCCATAGTCCCCTGAGGTCTGGGAGTTAGGTCATGAGCAGGGAGGGGGCAGGAAACACAGGCTGCCATGGCAACCAGCAAAGATATGTTCTCTGGCTGCTCCAGGAGGCCTTCCTGGGGGAAGTCATTCTTGAACTGGGCCTAGAAGGGCTGGAAAATCGGACATAGAATAAGACCTTTTTATCCCCTGAGAAGATGATGGTTTAGTGTGTCAACTTGATGGGCCAAAGAGAAGAGTCCAGATAGTTGGCACATGAGACTGGGCTACTCTAGGAGGGGGTCAGCGTCTGAAGGGGAGGACGTAAAGATTTCTCCTGCCCATTCAGGGAGCAGCCACTAGGCCACAAGGGCCAGAAAAAGGAAAAAGAAGGAGCAAGGAAGAGTGTGCCCTCTCTCTGCCTAAACCTAAACAATTCTTCCGTGTTTAGACAGTGCCCCTGGCTCTCAGGCCTTTGACCCTAGACTGAACTATAGCTCTGGCTTTCCTGGTTCTTCAGCTAGCCTAGGGAAGATCTGGTTCCTTCTCTGTTCTCCATAATTGTGTAAGCCAATTCCTAGTAAGTGGCCATATATGACTCTCTGGCTGTCCATCTAGCCATTCTTCCTGTTAGTTTTGGTTTCCTGGAGAACCTCAAGTATTATGAAAGTGCCGAGTGCTGAGGAAAATATGGATACAAATGTCCTTTTTTTCTATTGGCAGGAGTCTAAAAGGTAAAGGTAAAGGCCCTCCCGTTGATCGTCGATTTGCTCGAGCGGGCCCAGTAACGTCTCCATTTGAGATTTTGTCGTTACTGTGTCTGGCATATCGAATACTCTCGGTAGCTTGCCGGGCTCTCCAAGAGGGGCTGAGGAATCGAACTCGGGTCGGCCATGTTGGCTGCTTGTAAGGCGAACGCCCTACCGCTGTGCAATTGCTCCAGCCCGGCAGGAGTCTAAATTAATCAAATACTTTTTGAGAAATGTGTGCATTACTCTCCACCCCCCTCCTCCCCGCCCTAGAGAGCCATTCACATTCCCTTGACCCAGTAATTCTACATCTAGGGATACAATAGAGGAAAATTTTGAGACAGGTCCAAAAATATTCCCTATGAGACTTTGCAAATGCTCATCCCTAGAATCCTAAATAAACAGACAGAGACATGCTCACAAGATGGAGTATCCCACATCAGCCAAAGTAACTAAACTACAACACCCAACAGCACATCCCAGCAGCTGTGTAGCAACCTGGTATTAAGGGAAGAAAATGAGTCCTGACAATATTATGTATCATATCTATGCTCTTAAAGAAAAGTGAGATCAGTGAAATATATTAGAACATTTGTGTGCATATGGGAAAAAATTATAAGAAAGCCAAGCACTGTGAGAGTTGGTTAATGATGGAATTGAGTGGCTGTTGCTTTGGAGTGGTGGAGGACGGATGAGGGATGGAATGAGGTGGATAATACACGTAGGTGTGCTCCATGATTAAGACTGAGGTTGCAGGTTGGGCGGTGGTTTCGTGGGCATTTACTCATTATATAAAAATGTGATATACAGCATTGGCAGATAGATAAGTAGGTTGTAGGTAAAAAGATAAGGGCCAGGCATTGATCAATTTTTAAAAGCTATGAGCCAAGTATTATGATTTGGCTGAGCTTGTGTTCCTGAGATCCATCAGAATGATTTCAACTGATTAAGCATTAGACAAAAGGGTAATGACTTAAACCTAAGGACATGTGTCATAGAGTCCCTAATGTGGCTCACTCTCAACATGCTTACAACTGCTATTCACCCTCTTGGCCTCAGTCCAGACTCCGCCCTTTCTGGAGTACAGGAACTTGTCCCCCAAGTGAGAGAGATTCCCAATCCTCTCCCGGATGAATTTCTGTCATATGCTTTCACATGTTGTCACATTTGCCTCCACGTACTAGATTTGATCAGAGGTGAGACACTGTTCATCCTCCTGTGCTGGGTCACCCCACCAACCCGTAAGACCCAAGTCAGCAATTGTTTGCTGGATAGAAAGAATGACCATGCAGGGTCCCTTCTAGCTTGAAGGGGGTTGTGCCTCTTTGTTGATTTTAGAGGTTGCTAAACTTTGAACTACAAAAAAAAAAAGGACAGGTAAAAAAAGAAAAGGGGGAAGGGGGAAGCTTAAACCAGATCCAATTTCTCAGCAACATCCTCAGCAACAACCTTCATCAGCCTTGGTCCTAAGCAGTGTGCGGTCCATGAAGCGCTCTTGGCTCTCGCTCAAAGGTGAGAGCAGTGGGGTGAAAACCAAGCTGAGCTGCTGACTGGCCCCATCCAACTTCAGGAAGCAGCTTTCTATTCTTTTAGCTTCGATTTCCCAAGTATAGAACAGAATTAGCATTTCCATTGGGATTTATTTATTATTCCCTCTCCTCTGATTGTATTTCTGTATCTTTGTGCCATGTATGGATATCAATTTCGGTCTGTCAAAAACCAAAAAATAAAAGCAGCAAGCAGGAGAAAATAGTGGCACAAAGATAAATTTCCAGCTCATACAAAATGGAATCTACCAGCAGGCAAGAGAGATGGATTTGAATAAATTAATCCTGGTACAACAGAGTAAATATCAAAAGGGAAAACAGCAGAATGGAGGAAAGCATGTCACCATTCCAACTGCAAAGAGTTTACTAAGCAAAGGTTTAAAATAAGTAGAGGGGCTGGAGCGGTAGCACAGCGGGGAGGGAGCTTGCCTTGCATGTGGCCGACCTGGGTTCAAATTCCAGCATCCCATATGGTCCCCTGAGCACAGCCAGGAGTAACCCCTGTGCATCACTGGGTGTGACCCAAAAAGAAGAATAAATACATAAATAAATAAATAAATAAATAAATTAAATAAGTAGAGGGCAGTCTCTGTATTGCAAACCCCAATGTCGAGAGAGAGAGAGAGAGAGAGAGAGAGAGAGAAGTACTTGCCATAGAGGCAGACTGGGGATGAGGGATGTTAGGAGGGAAATTGGGGACACTGGTGTTGGGAAATGTGCAATGGAGGAATGGAGAGATGGGTGTTGGAACACTGTATGACTGAAACCTAATCATGAACAGCTTTGTTTAAGGTCTATCTCACAGCAATTCAATCAATCAATCAATAAAATGAGGAGAGGGGCCAAAAAGATAGTACAGTAGGTAGAGTCCTTGCCTTACACAGGCCAGCCAAGTTAAATCCCCAGCACCACATATGGTCCCCTGAGCCCTGCCAGGTATGATCCCTAAGCACAGAGCCAGGAGTAAACCCTGAGCACTGCTGGGTTTGGTCCAAAAGCAAAACAAAATTAAATGGATAGAACTGGGTCTGGAAAGATAGTACAGGGCATAAGGTGCTTATCTTAAATACAGCTGGTCCTGGTTCATTTCCTGAGAACTTCCAGAGTGATCCCTGAGCAAAGAGCAAGAGTAAGTCCTGATCACTAACAGGGTGACCCCAAAACCCTAAAACAAACAAACAAAGTAAAAAACAAAAAAGGCAGAACTGCACAATGTCTGGATCTAGATGCCACTCCAAGAAATGAGCAAAGAGGTGTCCAAGTGGCTTTCCAGAAATCATCATCACAGCTCCTAGGAACCCTGGTGTGACCTTGAGAGGGCCTCGGATTTGCAGTGGGACAGCAGCCACACAGCCAACTCACTTAATGAGGCTGCTTCTGGGTCTTCATATGCAAAATGGATATAATTGGATCCACTTTGCAGGTTCCTTCTGAGGATAAATTAGAGAGCCTGTCATTGCAGCTAGCATTCAAGAAATGGAATTATTATTATTATCAAAGCATTTAAAATGCACAGCATTACTGGCAATTAAAGATATGGAAATCGCAACAATTTAAAGGTAACATGGCATGTTTATTGAGGGAGCAAAAAAGATACTTAAGTTCGCAAAAGATTTGAATGAGAATATTTATAGGAGCTTTATACATCATTTTTAAACCTGGGACAGAGCCCAGGTGTCCATCAGTGAAGAATCAAATTGTGGAATATTCATGCAATGAATACTTCTCAGCAATAAGAAGGATGATTCACTAATGCAGGCAATAACATGATGGAATCACAAAATCATTGTGCTAAATGAAAGACTCCTTAGACCAAAGATTTCATGTTCTATGAGTTCATTGATTTAAAAAAAAAATCTGGAATGCTAAGAATAAAGCTATTCTATGGGTTTTTTTTTAAAGTCACACACACATTCTTTGTAAAATAGGGTCAAGGACTTACTGGAAAAGAAATGAGGGAGTCTTTGAAATATTAGGAATTTGTCAAAGCTCAGAAAAAAACACAGTTAAAATCTGTGTGTTTCATGATATAAAAATTACCTGGAAAGGAAAACCTATACACGAGAGCCGAATTCCAGTTAGTTTGCAGAAATATTTGCAATTGACTTTGAAAAATGTAAAAAGACCAATTATTAGATGACTTGTTGGGTGGGTGTATGAGAAAGCAAACCTCGTAAAACTTTAGGGGTAAATGGTGAGTGTTTACTGTAAAATTCTTTCAACTTTCTTGCATGTTTGAAATTTTTCATAGTAAAATATTAGGACAAAAAAGGAAAGAACATTTGTAGGACATTGGTAAATGTAGAAGTCACCCTATGTGGGGACCCTGAAAATATTGTGCTGCTCTTTCTGTGGGTCGGCCCAGCCAACGGTATGTATTTTTGATCCAGTAATTCCACTTTAGATTATAAATACCCCCCCCACACACAAAAACCCTGCAAAGTATTAAGGTATTTAGGAAGCGATGTGAAAAACAGTCTTCTGCCCCCGCGCCTGGCTGTTCCTCGCCCAGGCCCCTTGGAGGGGAGCGGGTTGAGCTTTCCTCCCCGCCCCGACCAGGGCTCCAGCAGCCGAAGACCTCCAGGACCAGCCACCACCATGCTGAGACCACTCTCCGCACACATGAAGGTACTGGCAGAGGGACAAAGCCACGCGGGTTCCGGGGCCGAGATCTCCAAGCCTACTCGGATTGGAGTCGAGCATCTTTCACCCAGATCCTCCAAATTCCAGTATGCAGGGGTCACACCTACCACCTGGCCCCCTGGCGCCGTGTAATCCCTTCAATGGCCAAGACTCAGAGACTATAAAATCCAGCTCCCGGACGAGAACAGTGCAGTCTTCTGCCCCCGCGCCTGGCTGTTCTTCGCCGAGGCCCCTTGGAGGGGAGTGGGTTGAGCTTTCCTCCCCGCCCCGACCATATAAAATCCAGCTCCCGGAACCACGCGGCCACATTCGCAGCCGTGCGAGGTCTTATCAGGACATCTTTTTATGACATCTTATTATCTCATTCCTACTTTGGACAACCTTGCAGGCTATCGGAATGTAGCCTGCCCACAGGGCAGAGTCTGGCAAACTCCCCGTGGCGTACCAAATATGCCAAATACCAGTAACATTGATGTGTCTCATTCTCCTAGAGAGCCTTGAATATAATCTCAGGGCTAGGATGAAAGAGACGTTACTGGGGCCTGCTCGAGGCAATCGACAAATAACAGGATGATGAAATGAAATGAAATGTGAAAAACAAAATACTTCATTTTAGAAATAGGCTAAATAGGGGGCTGGAGTGATAGCACAGCGGGTAGGGCGTTTGCTTTGCATGCAGCTAACCCAGGTTCGATTCCCAGAATCCCATGTGGTCCCCTGAGCACCGCCAGGGGTGATTCCTGAGTGCAGAGCCAGGAATAATGCATCACCGGGTATGACCCAAAAAGCAAAAAAAAAAAAAAAAAAATAGGAATAGGTTAAATAGTGAAATTTTGAAAATAAACTAAATTTCTAATAGCAGAAAAAGTACAATGTTTATGAAATCTCTTTTACCTGGAACATAATCAAGTATTAAAATTATATCTCCAGACTTCTGGCACCATGTAAGCTTTCATGGACCATGATCCAGAGACTCATAAATAAATCTCAAGAGAGATCACCAAGATGCAGAGATTCTTACAGGCCCCATGCAAGGCTGAGTTATTTTGGTTACCCTGGAGCGGGATGGGTGAGCCCAGCACCCACCCAAACAGAACCTGGACAGCCAAAAACCTCCACAATCCACACTTGGGATAAGCCTCATCCAGAAATTAATCTGCTGAAAAACTCAGGTATGCAGATTGTGTGACTGAAATCTGCATGCTTTCACAAAGTTGGGAATGGGCTACCTCGCCCCTTCCCCTGTACTTCCAGAAGCCCTGGCAGTTATGCACATACCCCAAGACACCACCCAATTAAAAATTTAACTCCAGGGGGCTGGAGTGATAGCACAGCGAGTAGGGAGTTTGCCTTGCACGTGGCTAACCCGGGTTCAATTCTCAGCATCCCATATGGTCCCCTGAGCACCGCCAGGAGCAATTCCTAAGTGCAGAGCCAGGAGTAACCCCTGTGCATCACCAGGTATGAATCAAAAAGTAAAAAAAAAAAAGGAATGAAAGAAAGAAAGATGAAAAAAATGAAAAAAATTTAATTCCAGTTATCACCTTATAACTGGAGTTACGGACTTCCTGGTGTGACACCACGAAGTCTACAACACTGATAAACCAGGAGTAAGACAGTAGATTGGATGGACTGTAATGTAGAAGGCATCCCATCTCAGTTAACAAACTATCAATACAGAAGGCTTAACCTGTAGCATCTCAGTCATCTCTTATATGAGGACTTAATAGTTTCATGGTGAGATACACAACCTTCACTAACTTTCTTCTGAGGAAACATTTTTTGATTATGCTTTAGCAAACTATAACAAGCAATGTAAAATAAATTATTGAGGGCCTGCTACAGAGGCAGGCTTAAGGGGTGGTTGGAAAAATAAGAGATAACAGTTGTGGGAAGGTGCAGTGATGGTGGAATTTGTGTTGCTATATTGAATGTTTGTGAAAAATTGTCATAAGCAACTTTGTAAACCAGAGTGTTATATACGGTGTAAAGGAAAAATAAAATTTAAAAAATAAAATAAATAAAATGACAGTTTCAGATCAAATACATGGTTTCTAAACCTGAATCCCATAGGTGAAAATTTGGCAGTCAGAACTAGTAGGACTTAAAGTAAGTGTATGGAGCATCCAAATATGTTTGCAGTGATCGATACTTCATGGAAGCACTCATTCCCTTTCAAGAAACACTTATCAAACTCTTTCCTGCACCAGGCTTTGGGAAATCAGAAATGAGGAAGTTTCTGTCTGTTGCCAGGTTGGGGTCTCAATGTGTCGTGAGGGTAACAAGGACATGAAGTGGATAATTACAGTGCTGCATGCATTATTGTACAGTCTTGAGACAGGCCTCAGTAATGATTGTTGCTGAAAGTCTTGAAAGACATTTGAATGATAAAATTCAGTTCAGTTTCCTTTTTCTTTTCTCTGTTACTCATGCTCTTTGCTTTGCTCCTTGTAATAGGTGGGTTTCAGGCCAGGGAGATAATACAGATTTTAAGGAGAACAAGCCCCATTTTGATCCCTGGAACCCCCAGGAGTGACACCTGAGTGCAGAGCCAGGAGTAGTCCCTGAGCTCTGCCAGGTGTGACCCTAATAGATAAAAATTCACCTTTCACCTCCGTCTTAGAAATATTGTTGAGGTTAAAGAATGAGAATGTTTCTGAGACTGTCAGGGCACTTAACTTAAGCCTCACCTAGCAGCCAGAAATGTAGGGGTTTTGCCAAAGAGCAAAAGGAGAAAAATTCCTTATTGATTTTCTATGACTCTTAGAGACATGGTCAACATTTACGCCCAAGTAATTGCTCCTGGTATCTATCCCGACCATGGTTCCCATGACATCACACGGAAACACCGTGTCCCTGATCACCCTCAAGGCACCTGTCCAGTCCTGATTCCTCAGACATGGTAAGAATTTGCTGGGCCAAACTATCTTCATGTGCGTTTTCTCATTCCATCCCTTCAGATAGTTACTAATTCAATTTTCTATTTCTATTATTTTTTTTTAATTTTCTGGTGGTGTCGGTGTCCTTGTCAACATGAACTTAGCCATGTGCATTGATTCATTCAAATGCCTAACAACCCGAATCTGACAATTACACTTGAATAGATGTGGCTCACTGCCAGCAGATTCTATCTTCGTTGTCTACGCACCAACATCCAATTATGGTGAAGGAGAAATTGAGAAGTTCTACATGGAGCTGGAGAAGTTCTATAAAGAAGACCACACCTTCTACAAGATCATTGTCAGTGATTTTAATGCCAAGATAGGACTGAGAAGATCAGTCAAAGAACTCCACATCGGGACCCATGGCCTCGAATGGAACAAACAGAGTGACAGACTGAGTTCATCATGTCGACCAAGACCATCCATGGTAACTCACAGTTCCAGAAGACCGAATCTAAACGTTGGACATGGGAGTCTCCTGGTGGATGGTTCCACAATGAAATTGACCACATCATATTCAATCGACGGTTTTGCCTGACTGATGTTGCTGTTATCCCAAAATTCCAAATGGGATCAGACCACGTCTCCTTTGTGCAAAATTCTACTTCACAGAGTGGGGAGAAAGAAATGCAAAGTTTAAGGAGAGCTCCCAGAACAACCACCAGCTGGGAGCTCTTTGGCTCTGTTGCGGCAACATGGGAAGATGCCGTCATTGACAACATTGACAAGGAATACGATCGACTGGTTCAGCACCTCCATGATTGTGCAAGGAATACCAAGAGAGATATCCCCCCCCCCCCACACACACACACAAAAAGCCTGTCTTCAAACACTCTTGAGCTTATTCGCCAACGTGGCTTGACACATGACTCAGGCAACCGCAAGCGAACATTCGAGCTCGCAAAACAGTGCAGAGAAGCGGTCAAGGAAGACCTCAAAGACAGAAGAGCAGCAGTGCTGGTAGATGCGGCAGAAGCCAGGAAAAGCATTCATAATGCCCGTCTGTCCTTCACCAACTACAAGACCAAGATGACTGCCCTCCGATGTCCTGATGGATCTATCACATCCTCCAGAAGGGCAATGGAGAAGATTATTCATGACTTCTACTCAGATCTCTTTAATAGCCACGACCACTTGCCCACATACCAAATTCTACAGGATGGATATGTTGTTCCCAAGGTCCTCCCTTCCGAAATCTGACATGCCATCTCTTCGGTAAAGAAACAAAGAGCACCTGGCCCAGACAAAGTCAGACCTGAACACCTGAAGAACCTACCGTCAGTATTCATCAATACACTGGCTCAGCTCCTCATATGCTACCTGTATGAATGCAAGGTTCCATCCCAATGGAAAACCAGCAGACTGTACTACTGTACAAGAAGGGAGACATCCACGACATTGGCAACTATCACGCAATCTGCCTATTGTCTGTCATCTGTAAGCTGTTCAAGTCATCCTGAATAGGATTGGCAGAACACTAGATGAAGGACAACCATGCGAGCAAGCCAGGTTCCGAAAAGGATTCAGCACCATTGACCATATTCACACAATAACCAAACTCAATGAGGTTTTTTGGGAATTCAAGATGCCGCTCTGTCTAACGTTCATTGATTTCAAGAAGGCCTTTGATTCTGTTGAGACAGAAGCGGTCATTGAAGTGCTTGCCAATCAGGGCATTCAAACTCAATACATCAGGATCCTCCGTGAGCTGTATTACGGATTCACTACCAGAATCTCACCATTCTACAAAGAAGTGATCATCCATGTCAAGAGAGGGGTTCAGCAGGGTGATACTATTTCACCAAAACTCTTCAGTGCCACCCTCGAAAACATCATGCGACAACTAGAATGGAAAGGAATGGGAGTGAAGATAGATGGTTGGCAACTACACCACCTCCGCTTTGCTGATGACATTGTTCTAATAATACCAAACATCAGCCAAGCAGCACAAATGCTGACCGACTTCGACCATGGGTGTGGAAAGGTCGGATTACAGCTGAATCTCACAAAGACAATAGTCATGAGAAACAGTCTTGTTCCTGACATTCCATTCACTCTCAATGGAATGATCATCTCCGAATGCAACAGTTATGTATACCTATGTCGAGAAGTCAACATGACAAATGACCTGGCACCTGAGTTGCACAGGAGGAAGAGAGCAGATTGGAACGCCTTCAAGAGTATCGAACAAATAGCTAAGAGGATGAAGAACCTCTGTCTCCGAGCACATCTCTTTGATTCCACTGTTCTTCCTGCATTAACATACGCCTCAGAGACCTGGGCCCTACGAAAACAGGATGAGAACACTATTCAGGTCTCTCAAAGAGGAATCGAAAGAGCTATGCTTGGAGTATCACGCTTCACTCAAATGAGTTCCAACCTCCGTCAATGCTCAAGAATCAGGGACGCTGTCTCGTTCGCCAAGGTATCGAAAATAAGATGGGCTGCACGCGTAATGAGATTTAGAGAGGACCGCTGGACTAGAGCCATTACCGATTGGATTCCATGGGACGTCAAAAGATTGCGTGGATGCTCACCTACGAGATGGTCAGACTTCTTTGTCAAGACCCTGAACGATCAGCTTGAGGCTCTTCATGTTCCTAGAATGAACAGATGCCACTGGGCTACGCTAGCACGCAACAGGGATGAATGGAGACATTACTGGCGCCCTCTCGAGCAAATCAATGAGTAACAGAATATCAAGTGATCAATTTTCTATTTCAAAGGATAAATATCATGACAAGTGACAAGAAGAAACTGGAGTCAAGGTCTCTGGATTCCAAATTCCAACCCTATCTGCCACACAGCACAGATGGCTACCGAAGACTTCCATGCAGTGTCCTCATTCAAGCACCCTAAAACCTGCCTGTCAGACACAGCCTAATCCCTTTCCTTTACAAACTGTGAGACTCAGGCTTGTGTGACTGCTTCAAGCCTTTCTGAATGTCTTCTCATAGCCTTCAATATGTCTTCCTACTTGCCTTGTCTGGATGAAGGGAGGAAGGCGTTTGCTGAGAGCGCCCAAGAGTCCAGCTGCTGCCTTGGGCATGGGAGCAGCATGTCATCGCTTTGTCAGCCACTGCAGTCCAGTGAGGGAAACATTAATTTTCTCATTTTACACATGTGGAAAGGAATACTCAGGTCACTCCAGTAATTTGATCCGCGCGACATAAGAAATCAGAGATGGTTTTCCTTGGAGAAGAAACTGCATCCTTTTCAGGCTTTTAGACTAAAGCAATTTTGAATTGATACAATTTTCAAGTAAAGACTTTCTACTACAATTTTTTTAAATGGCAGATACTTCAATTTCACAGAGCAGACTCCCCTATATTGGAGCCTCCCATGAAGAGTATTTAGAGTCTGGGGAAAGGGTTCATTTGAATGAGTGAGCATGAGGGTTTTCCCCTGCTTCAATTCTTACAAATAACAGTAACAGGACTGGAGCAATAGTACAGAAGGTAAGGTGTTTGTCTTGCATGCAGCTGAACCAGGCTCGATCCCCGGCATCTTATACAGTCCCCTATGCAACATCAGGAGTGATCCCTGAGTGCAGGGCCAGGAGTAACCCCTGAACATTGTCGGGTATGTGCCCCCCCCAAAAAAAAATAGGAACAAAGGCTTGAGTTTATTGTTGTGGCCTCAAGTTGAGGTGTTCTGCTTGGCACCTCAAAACTGGCGAGGGTGTGAGACAGCAGCTACTACTTCTTGGCTTGGCAGCTTCTGCTCTAAGGTAGGAAGAAGTTACCAAACATGAGGGAAGAAAAGATAGCAAGAAGAGCAGGAGCAAGAACTGTAAGGCAGGGCTGGAGCGATAGCACAAGGGGTAGGGCATTTGCCTTGTACGCGGCCAACCCAGGTTTAATTCCCAGCATCCCATATGGTCCCCTGAGCACCGCCAGGAGTAATTCCTGAGTGCAGAGCCAGGAGTAACCCCTGAGCATTGCCGGGTGTGACCCAAAAATCAAAAACAAAACAAAACTGTAAGGCACAAAGAGCACACATGAGACCATGTTGATCCACACGGTCCACCAAGCACTGCTGGAGGTAGCCCTGGTGGCCACCAGCATCTGAGCAGCAGCATCTTGTCCAGACAAACACCATCTGCCCTGGGCTGATTATAGCCTAGGGTGCTCCCTGGCTCTGATCACTGCTGGGGAGTCCCAGCCCCCAAAGAATATTTTTTTTAATGATGACTGGAAATTGAGGGAAGCTGGATGGAATTTCAATGGTGCCTCAGAGAAGCTCTTGGGGTCATAGATTATACCACTTCATATCTAGTACATGACCTCCGAATGGAGGACAGAGAAGGAAGAACGTAGACAGCCCCTCCCCAGCTCATGGTCTTTCTCCATGATTTTGCTTTTTCCAGATACGCAGTCTTCTGAGATCAGCTTTTACTTTAGAATAATCACTTAGAAAGTTTTCTGTGTCTTCTTGTGACCTAAAGGCTCATTTTTTTCCTGCACTGAATGGTAATAGTCCAGTGTCTGCATGTACCTGGTTCAGTTGTCCATTTTCCCACTAAGTGATATTTTGGTTATGTCAAATCGTCACAGAAATAAAGTGGCTTACATTGTGTGAATGTAAGTTCTCAGGTCCTTTGGGTGAAAACCAAAGAGCATAACTACTGGCTCATGTGGCAAAAAATATGTTTATCTTTATAAGAAAGCACCAAAGGGAATTGTCTTCCAACATGGATGCCCTATTCTGCATTCTCATCTGAAATAAACAAAAATTCCTGTTGCTTTCTATTCTTACTAGCACTCCCTATGGTCACAGACAGTGGCCCAGAATCTGGCCACTCTTATAGTGGGTAGTCTATCTCATTGTTGGCTTAAATTATAATTCCTCCATGACAGCATGCTTCACTTCCAATTCCACTCTATGGACCAGTGACTTTAGACACTTAGGTTATCCTAATCTAATTGCAAAACAGCTGAGAATAATCTTTCCATGTTCGTAGGAAGAGGTGAACTTCTCACCTTTACCTACACCTCTCCCCTCACTCTGTTTGCGTTAGCAATCCCAGCACCCCAAATCCTTTTTAACCTCACTTTTGTTGCTCTCATCCCCCTCGACTTTATTTTTACAATTTTGAGACATTTATTTTATTGTCATCAGTTCTCTCTGACTAGTACCACAAACCCTCCCAGCTCAGGGGTTTTGTCTGTTGGCTCCCAGGCCCAGTAGAGGACCTGAGATACTTGTTTGACACATGCATATTTGTTGTAGGTCTAGTCTCTGGTGCTTATCAAGGCCCAGGCAAGTTTCTCAGGCCTATTCCATCTTTCCTTCGACACCAATCTGCCAGCAACCTGTTTTTCCTTCAAAACTCAGCCATGAGCCTTCTCTTTTATGGATCCTCCATGAGCCCCCAGCCCCTGTAACATGAATTGTGCAGTCCTGCGACACATTCACACCCTGTGCCGATGTTCACATAAATTTATTCTGCTAGTGTAGAGTTGTTTGTGGTCTTCCCTGTGAAGTAGCAAGTTCTGAAAGGACCTTGTTAGGTTACAAACTTGGATGTTCCAGCCTATATTTCTCAGTTTGGACAATCTCTAAAATGCATGAAATTTGAATATGGACTGAGTGGTCAATGTTATTGCTTTAAGTGGGATGATGGCATTAGAGTATATACAACGTAGGCTTTTGTATGTCCCAAGGGCATCCTGAATTATCTATAGGTGAGTTAATGAAATACATGATACTAGTATGCTGGAAACGGAGGAGGAATTAAACATGATATAAAAAATGTTTGTAAGCATATTTATGTGAATGTGTGTGTGTGTATATACGCACTGGATTACTCAGCTATGAAAAAAGATGAAATATTGCAGATCATTGCAACTTGGGGTTACAATTTTCAATTTGGGGGTATCAAGCTAAGTAAAGGGAGTCAGTAAGAAAAAGACAAACACAGATTGTCTCTCATATGTACAGTATAAAGAAACAAAGCAAGGAAGCAGACAGTCCCCAGTGGAAACAAATCCTGAGATATTTCCAACAGAGTTGTGAACTAAAGTTGCAAAGTGGGGTGGCGTGGCAGGGAGAAGGGACCTAAGGATAGATATTTGGACACTCGGGGGGGATATCATTGTAAATATAAAACAATAATATCAAATCTATTACATACCATGATCCTATAATAACTACCCAAAAATGTTAGTATCAGTTGAAGTTGGGTGGTGAGTACATAGTCACTAAACTGTCCCATCCACCTGTGTGCGTGATTAAAACAGAGATAAGATCTGGCGTGGATGGGTGCCCTGCCCTCACTGAGCTCTCCAGGTAAGACTTCTCAACTTTCCGGTTCTGACAGATGCTGGCAGAGGCCAATGTAGATGTGGATGATTAGGACTGGGAGCCAGGAAGACCACCCACACGGCACCCCATTTCCCAGGATGTGGATCCTACCCCACCCCCACCCTTCAAGGAATGACGGAGTTTATATCTGTGACCAGGGAGGATGAACTATTCGAGGTTATCACCAAACCTGCGGGGATTGTAAAGCCAGGTGCTTCCACCGCCTTGGGAAAGGAAACCAGGAGCGTCAGGTCAAGTGTCATGCCTTGGTTCCCTCAGTCTCAGCAGCAGTAACAACTAAACCCAAGTCTGGGGTCCAGACTCAGCATCCCTCCACCTCCAATCTGGAAAAAGCCTGAGTCTTCCTCAGCCTTTTTCTACACCATCAAAGATGAACCCAGGAAATGGGTGTATGCACACTGGGTAGGTGGGTAAATATTTCCTAAAGAACTGTGTGTGGGAGCCTGGACATAGCTCAGTGTGTGAGGCCCTGGACTGAAGATCCAGCAACTGAAAACCAAACAAAATAACTGAACAAACAAACAAAGACTGTGGTTCAAACGTGCAGCAAAACGCACTAAAGTTCATCAAGGTGAAATCCAGAGTACCTTGGAAATGCTAGAGTTTATGGTGATGTAGTGGAGGGATCATTAGGGACATGAAAGGGGGTGAGGGGGGTGATGGCACAGAGTGAAGGAAGACTCCTTGTTCCTGCCTTCTGCCCTCAGGCAGGAGGGAACTGTGTCTTCAGCATACAAAGGCAGTTAACGTGCTTGGACTGTCTACAACCCAGTGTTTGTCATCGTTGGACGCTCTTAACCATATTACAAAATCAGGGGCCAGAAAGATAGTGCAGTGGGTAAGGGCTCTTGCCTTGCATGTTAAGAAGATCTGGGTTCTATCTGCAGCAGCACAGATGGTCCCTAAGAGTCCCACCAGGAGTGATCCCTGAGCACAAACTCAGGAGTAAGCCCAAAGAATTTCTGGGTATGGCCCCAAATCACCACCACCATCACTAAGACCAAAATTATCATCTGCAGATAAATCCAGTGGGGCTCAGGAAGTATGGCTGAGCCCCCAAATGCCACGCACCTAACAAGCCACTGATCCAAGGTCCAAGCCACTGATCCAATCACATCTCTCCACCTTCTTTTATTTTATTTTATTTTTTTCTTTTTGGGTCACACCCAAAAATACTCAGGGGTTGCTCTTGGCTTTGCACTCAGGAATCACTCCTGGTGGTGCTCAGAGGACCATATGGAATGCTGGGAATAGAACCCGGGTCAGCCACGTGCAAGGCAAACACTCTACCTGCTGTGCTATCACTCCAGATCCCTTCTTTTTTATTTTTGAACCACAGCTGCAAATGTTCAGTGCTTACTCTGTGGTTGGGTTTGAGGGACCATATGTACCATATGCGGTACCAGGGATAGAATCAGCTGTGTGCAAGGCAGGGATCCTACCCACTGTACTACCTCTCCAGACCCACATCTGTCCACCTTCTTAGCTTTCCTCTTTGACTCAGTCATGCTGTGTTTGAAGAAGCCAAATACTTTGTCCACCTTAGGATCATTCCTATAGAAGCCAGAGACACGTGTCAGCCTGGAACAAAGCAGTGGTCAGATCAAACAACATCTCTTCCCACTCTCCTGGGAAGGCCTCTGGTGGCTGTGCCACACTCTGCAGGGTGAGGACATCCCAAACCCTGTTGGGGCACAATAGTAGGGAGGCAATCATACAGGCTGAGTCCTGGTGCAAGCTTCCACATTCACGTTCCAAGCTAGAGTACAGAGGCCTGAGCTCAAATCGCCTTAAACTCTTCTCACCTGGATCTCATGCCAAGTCCCAAAGGGCACAAATAGAGGACAAGATCTATGAGCTGTCATGCCCCTCTTTCAAGGCGTCTTTCTGCTGTGAAGGTCTCTCAGCTACACCCCCTCCCCACACTGGCTCCAGCTAAATACATGAATGAACACACACACACACACACACACACACACACACACACACACACGCATGCCTCTTTCCAGATCAGCTTCACAGATAAGAAACCTGAGCCCAAGTAAAGATGTAGCTTCATCAGGAACATGTGTGAAGGACCTCTAAAGAATAACGGTGGCTCTGAGGAAAAGATCAATGAAAACGTGCAACCAATAATCTATCTGCCAAAGTTCACCAACAGACGCTACAACATGGCAGCACCTTGATAGCGTTATGCTGGATGGAAGAAGACAAATATTCTTTCACACACAAAAGTCACATGTTGTTGGATGTCCCTTCCTCATGAGACATTCAGAAAAGACAGACTCACAGAGACAGAAAGTAGACTAATGACTTAGTAATAGTAGACTAGTGGTTTCTTCCAAAGGCAATTAAATGTTCTAATTGGGGTGATGGTTACATAATGATTTGAATATAGTAAAAACCCATTGAATGCTTTTAATGCACTTACTACATAGCATGTGAATCATATCATAATAAAACTGTTACCTGTATTTTTAAACTCATGATTAGGTTTCCTACATTTCTAAGGAGATTTGCGTTATGATCCCCTCTAGAACATGTCATTTTAATACAGTTCAGGCTAGAGATATTGCACAGGAATTAAAGTACTTGCCTTGCCTTGCTGTGATAGAGAAGGGACCACCAAGTAAATGATGCTTGGAGGGCTTGCTCAGGATGGGAGATGCGTGCTGAAAGTAGACTATGGACCGAACATAATATTCACTTAGTACCCATATTGCAAAACATAAAACCCAAAAGGAGAAAGAGAGAGAGAGTAAAAGGGAATGTGTCTGTCACATTGGCAGGGGGTTTGGGGGAAGCAGGAAGGATACTGGGAGCATTGGTGGTGGAGAATGGGCACTGATGGAGGGATGGGTCCTTGATCGTTGTATGACCGAAACATACAACCTCCGGCTCCGGGCACATCTCTTTGATTCCACTGTTCTTCCTGCATTAACATATGCCTCAGAGACCTGGGCCCTACGCAAACAAGATGAGAACACTATTCAGGTCTCCCAAAGAAGAATAGAAAGAGCTATGCTTGGAATATCACGTTTCACTCAAATGAGAGAACGAATCAGGAGTTCTGACATCCGTCGACGATCAAGGATCAGGGACGCTGTCTCATTTGCCAAGGTGTCGAAAATCAGATGGGCTGGTCACGTAATGAGATTTAAAGATGACCGTTGGACTAGAGCTGTTACTGATTGGATTCCACGGAATGTCAAGAGACCGCGTGGCCGCCCACCTACCAGATGGTCAGACTTCTTCGTCAAGATCATGAACGATCGGTTTGAGGCCCTTCATATTCCCGGAGCGAACAGATGCCATTGGGCTACACTAGCACGCGACAGGGACAAATGGAGACATTACTGGCGCCCGCTCGAGCAAATCGACGACTAACGGGAAGTTAAGTGATTAAGTGATTAACTGTAACTGTACCTCACAGTGATCCATTAAAATTTTTTTTTAATTAAAAAATAAATTCTTGCCTTGCATGTGGCCAACCTGGTTCCATTCCCTGTACCACATGAGATTCCCCTGAGCCCTGCCAGGCATGATCCCTGAACACAGAGCCAGAAGTATGCCCTTCAAACCACCAAATATGGCCCGAGAAAAAAAAAATTGAGAAAGTCCAGAGGCTAAAATACCAGGATTTCTCTAGTCAAACCTTGCTGAGTTTTCATCATGGCCCATAATGAAAACCTGCAGATGACCCAGCACAGGCATTCTGTCCATCCTGTGGACCAGATCTGACACAGGATCCAGCCATGGCCAGAAACAGCCTGACTCCTGAGCCGGAAGGGGGCTTCAGTCAGAGCATCATCTACAAGTCAGGGAAGCAAGAAATATCATGTGGGGCAAATTCAATGACCCCTCTCAGGTTACACATTTTGCATTCAAACTAGTTACTGCTGTGGTGGTTCCTGCACATCCAACAGAGGCCTGGACTGTCAAACCATGGCTCACAGGTGAGGGCCCAGGTGTTCTGGAAAGACAGTTGTGTCCGTGTCCCATGCATCCATTCTTGAGAGCTCACTCCCAAAGCGAACAGGAGGTATAGTCCTCTTGTCTGAAATCCAGAAGCAACATAGAGCATCTATGCGTTAGGAAGACACACCAGCCATCTTTCCGGTGGCATGGTTAGAGACCTTTATTCAGAATTTGCTCATGGCTTTAGTCACCAAGTATGCACTAGAATGTGCAAACTACCAGGTGTTGCACTGGATTCCACATGCAGTTTAACAGGGGCAATTGAGTCTCTACTCACAGGATATTCAAAGCAATTCGGTAACGTAGGGGAGGCTGCTATTGCATATCCATTTTACAGATGAAGAAACGGAGGCCAAGAGTTTATACACGACTTGCCCCAGGTCTCAGTGCTGTGTCAGCATCATTGAGACCACAGGCTTGGGGTCCTGAATGCAGGTCTCATGTTTCATCTCTCTGACTCTGGATTCTCTTTCTATGACACCAGAGAATGGGTCTGAGAGTGTCTCTCAAATGACTTCACCCTGAGCACATTCTTTGGGACTTACTTTATAATTTTCAGGGAACAATGCCACAGGAAGTTGCAGGATCTCTTGTTCAAAAGTTCTTAAGAGTCTTGGGTCTGGGACTGGAGTGATAGTACAGCGGATAGGATATTTGCCTTGTACACGGCCAACTGGGTTCAATTCGCAGCATCCCATATGGTCCCCCGAGCACCACCAGGAGTAACCCCTGCGCATTGCCAGGTATTACCCAAAAAGAAAAAAAAAAGAGTCTTGGGGCCAGAGCAATAGGACAGCAAGCAGGGCATTTGCCTTGCACACAACCAGCCAGCCCAGGTTCATTCCCAGCAGTGCATATGGTCCCCCGAGCACACTGAGTGCAGAGCCAGGAGTAAACCCTAAGCACTGCTGGGTGTGACCCAAAAACAAAAACAAAATTTAAAAAGTCTCGAGACAGCAACAACTGCATCATGCAAGCAGAGTCCAGGGTTCTTCTGAGCACGGGTCACCCCTTGGACTCAAAACCAGCACTGCTGGCTTTGGTCCGCGCCCCACCAGCCCAGACAGACAGAGAAGTCAGATCCTGGCAGCTCTGCTCTCCGGCTCACAGGAGAGACGCTCCTGCTCTGAGCAAGCTGCCCTCCATCCCACACCCAGCCTCCTGCCCGCACCGCTGACCCGGCCGCCTTCAGCACTTCCGACACTGCAGATGCACAGTCTCTTGGCTGACTCTCTGGTCACCCAGGGTGCAGGAGAAACCCAATCCACTTGCCAAGGTTCAAAGGCAGAAACTCATGGATTCATTAACACTCCCCTGGAGAAGGGGAAGTCCCTCTGCACAGCACCGGCACTAGTTCACAGGGTCTCCAAGCTCCGTCTTCTTGAACCCCTTCCTCTCCACTATTGGTCCTGCCCACGGCTGTCACACAGAAAGCAAGACTCTGCTAAGCTTCTCTCCAACCAGCATGCGTGGGTCTCGGAGGACGAAGCCCCCACAAAGTAGTTAGATGTGAGGAACTCAGGAGGAAGGAGGATGGAGGGGACAACTCTTCTTGTGAGGAGAATAAAACTATACAAATGGGAAACTACAGACAGGTGTTGCTCCTGTAAGATAAAGAGGAAAGAGGCTTCCTTTCATAGCTGTGAAATTTGCAGATATTAAAGACATTATCAAGAGATTACACAGGAACTAAAACGCTTTGAAAGTCCTGCCCACAATGTCCGTGTGTGCAAATCTGGGGCCTTCATTTCCAAAACATTTCAAGACGAAAATGTCATGCCTTGAGCCAGAGCAATGGTACAGGTATGAGCCTTATCTAGCACACGGTTGACCTGGATTTGATCCCCAGCAACCCATATGATTTCTTGACATCCCCCAGGAATGATCCCTGGGTGCAGAGCCAGGAGTTACCCCTGAGCATCCCTGGGTGTGACCCAAAAACAAACAAAGAAGATGTCAGAACTTTGGGGCCCAAATTTCTCACTGGAGGAATTTTCTCACTCAGCAGCCCTGAGCCTGCCTCTCTCCTGCTTTTGTTCAGCCCCCCAAGTAGTCATGGCTTTTGCGTTTTATTATTGAAAAGAATCCATAGAAGAATATTTTCCTAGGCATGAAAATGATCTGGTCAATATCCATAAACGCTATTTCTTCCTGACACAGCCTTGCCTTGTATTTGCATATTATCTGTGGCCAGTCATCAGGGGACAGTAAATAACAGCTGCAGAGACTGTTGTGAGCTGAATTGTTTCCCTTCTGAGCCCCCAATTTCACGCTCTAGAGCCTTCATCTCCCAGACTTCAGCTCATGAGTCCTTCAGAGACAGGGTCTTTGTGGAGGTAAGGAAAGCACATGAGTCACTGAGGCGAGTCTGGCTGGGTCCTTCAAAGAAGAGGCGATTAGGAGACACAGGGGCACACCCAGAGGAAGCCCCCGGGAGAAGGTAGACAGGGAGCAGGGCCTCAGCACAAGCCCATCCTGTCTGCCCCTCCGTCCTGGACTCCAGCCTAGAAGGTCGCAAAGTCAACTTCTGTTACGTCAGGGCACATCTGTGGGGTTTTGCTGTGGTAGCTCCATCTGTCTGGAAAGCTGAAAAAATACTCTTCAGGGCTTTTAGAGGAAGAGACCACTCACTATGCGGGGAGCTGGCCAGTGATCCCCGCCCGGCCCTCAGGCCCCTCAATATTAGCTGAGTGACCTCGCCCACTCACTCCATTTCCTCTTCTGTAAAATAGCTGGCCGAGAGTTCCCAGGGAGCAGAGAAAGTCCGTGAGGAGTATGAGTCAGAGGGCACTGCCCCCAGGGCATCCCCAGGACCAGAAACAGGGGTACACGGGAAGACCTGGCACAGTCCTCATCACAGTGTCCTGAGCTGAGCCCCAGCGTCCCCAGGCAGCCCTGTCCCTGCATCCAACAGCCGTTCTGTGACGGCTACATCCGACCTTCCTAAAAATGGACATTGAACTCCTAAAAACCATCCCTCTGTGGGAGATAAAAATGGCAAGACTTGTGGGGACACGCAGCCTAGGGCTTCATTGGGGACATGCTGAGAAATCAGAGAGGACAGGGTCAGGGAGAGAGCACGGGCAGACGCGGGCCTGTGGCTCTGTCCCACCCACCATCCCCACTCCACATGCCACCCAGCCCCAGCGATTACTGGCCAGCCCTGGTAATAGCCACATGACAGCCCTGGTGCTCTCCCCGTGAAGGACCTGAGCTGCCTGTATCTGTGGACCCATGCGTTAAACTGTCTGGCCCAGCTAGAACCAGATTACTGGGGGTGGCGCCCAGGCCCATGAGCACTGCTTGGAAGCAAAGAACAAAGGCAGGATGTCATTGACAATAACACACGTCTGTGCCTCGTATGTGTGTACATGTATGTGCACATGTGTATGTGTGTGCATGTGAGTATGCATGTGTAGAGGTGTGTGCATGTGTATGTGTGTACATGTATGTGTACTCATGTACGTGTGTACAAGTATTACACGTGGAGGTATGTGCGCATCTATGTGTGTACCTGTGTGTGCATTCGTGTGGATGTGTTTATGTGTGTGCCTGTGTATGTTGTATGTGGACATATTGATGCATGCGTGTGCCTGGGTGTGACTATATGTCTGAGATCAGCTGGGCATAGTTTTCTGCAACTTCTGTGCAACTTCAGTACAAAACCACGCAGAAGCAAATGTGCACGTTGAAATGCATGACCCACTCAACTTGTTCCCTCGTCGATCAATTTTATGGGACAAGTTCACATTTTCAAAACAAGTAATATGACAGGACTCAACCTAATGAGTCCTTCAAGGTCCCTCAGATATCGCTGGGACCTGTGTGTGAACTTTTTAGGGGATGAGGTCAGCAGGTAGTGGGAGTGGGGGGCAGGAATCCCACCCACTTCCTGGCAGGCTCTAGCGCCCATGTGACTAATCTTCAGAATACAGAGCGACCCCAGTCATATGCCCTGGAGCAGCCCAGCCAGCTGGCCTGGCCTGAGTCGCACCAAAGCTGCCCCAGGTGGTGCTCTGCAGAGCATCAAGCGCAGCCCAGGTGCTCTGCTGCTATTCCCCCATGGCCCCCAGAACAAAGGCAGCCCCTCCCCCCCCCACACATAATGGCCACTTGACAGGGCTGGAAAAGAGGCTCAGGGGAACTGACAGACTCTTGGAGAGTGGGAAGTGCTGACATTCCACCTGGCATCGCAGCATCGCAGGTTGCAGGTTCAGGCCAGTGTCCAGGGCAAAGGCTGCAGTGACCCCGGGCAGCAAAGGAAGAAGAGGGACACTGGGGAGATCTGGCGAGCACCTGCATCTGGAAAGTGCAGGCTCAGGTTTCTCCGTCAGCAGGAAGGACAGGCTCTGTGACAATGTGCTCTTGGGAAATGGAGACCTTGGTACAACAGCTTCTGGTTTTAGTTCTTGGGCATACCCAGCTGGGCTCGGTTTATTCCTGGCTCTGCCCTCCGGGATCACTCCTGACACGGTTTGAAAGGAACCAGGTAGGATGCTGGGAATTGAACCCAGGTCTGTCGGTTGGTCAGTTGGTCAGTCGTGTGCAGGTCGCAGGATTTCAGCATTTAGTCTTGGGGGAAGGGAGGCACGGGGGGAGGGTAGTCACATTTTACAGTACTCCTGATGGTGTCAGGGTTTGAATCTGGGGCTCCCACATGCAAAACACACACACACACACACACACACACAACACACACACACACACTCACATACCACACCCCACCCTAGCACTTTGTCTTGATCTTGAGCCAGAGACTCATAAAGCTGGCATCAGGCAGTACATAAGGTGCTTTTGGGACTTGACCTGGGTGCCGTGGCAGACACTGTTACGAAAGCATGTGGCCTCCCGGGGGACCCTCCCTTGCACCCTCCCTCCCAGCCATATCCTGGTTCTCAGACTCCGTGTGGCCTCACGTGGACAGGGAAGCAGCAGCCCCCACAGAGGAGCCATATTAACACTGAGCTGGCTTGCCAACCTCTCGCCTCTGTCCACTAGCTCCCCCTGCTCTGAGTACGACCATCCTCCTCGGCCACCTCTCCTTCAGGAACAGGAAGGCTCTGAGGGGCCCCTCAGCGGCAGCCCCCACAACTTGTGGGAAACAAACCAAGCTCTTCGAGAACATGCTCCAGAGACCTGAAAGCTCAACCTGGACCCAACCTGAAAGCTCACCTGGACCAATGGACATGAGCAGTTTATGCCTGCCCCTAATACACTCACTCACACGTGGGGGCGCACACACACACACACGGACACACCACACTCCCATACAACATAGGTGCACATTTGTGCATACTCATATAGTCAAGGAACCTGCAAAGAAAGCCTGCTGCCCCCAAGGCAGCCATCTGTTTAAAACAGAGTCACCTCCCCCAGGAGGAAACACACGTTTCATATTGTACGTATGTGTTGTGTATGTTTATATCTACTGCACTGCTGGCCTGCTGGCTATACTGACTGATACACACAGAGATTGCTTTAAAGTTAACCACACATCCTCTAGCTCCCAGTTTCCATCCCCCGTCTGCCCCATCTGTGGTCACTAATCTCTCTCAATAGCGTTTGCATACATGGGGCAGGATCCTGACCCTGCAGCGCCACCTCCTGGTCATGTTTGGTATTTCTGGCGGAACCAGATAGGAAGAGGAGCCCACTGAAGAAAGTTCCCAAGGATCTCAGGACTCTCCTGACTTCAAAGTTCATTTGCAATGGACCAGAGCTGAAGCAAAAGGGGAAGAACCAAAAAAAGTGAGTGAGGGGCCGGAGAGATGATGCAAGCGGGGAGGGCGTTTGCCTTGCACACAGCCGACCTGTTATTTTGATCTTCGGCAACCCATATGATCCCTGAGCACCGCCAGGGGTGATTCCTGAGTGCAGAGCCAGGAGTAACACCTGAACATTCCTGGGTGTGACCCAAAACAAAAATAAAAGCTAAATTAGCAAGTCTGGACTAGAGGGCAAGGCTGAACCTCAAAAGATCTGGGAGGACCTGGAAAGAACAGGACAATAGCCTGCAGGGCAAGTACTTACTCACTTTGAGTCTTGGAGATGCTCAGGACTCCGCAGATGCAGGCTCCGTGCTGTGCTGGGGACCCACCCTCGACACAGAAAAACCAATCTCTGGTGATGAGGAACTTCACACAGGAGAAACTTGCATTTCGAGAGATGGCAACCCAGGAGAATGGCTGAGCCTGTCGTTCCAAAAATAACCTTAAACTACAAACTCTCCTCCCTGCGTGCAAAGGCACAAAAGGTGTTTTGGGGGCATAAGGGTCAAATATCCAAGCGTTCCTTGTTTGTTTTTTTTTTTTATGTCAACTCGAGTGGCAGCTCCTTCTGGTTTGTTAGATTCCCGTGTGTGCATGTAACGTCCCTGCGGGGATCAGCGCAAATTCTGCAGCAAAGCCTGGAAAGGAGATAGCTCATGGGGTGACCTGGCCAGTAAGGAGCTACAGCACAGGGGTCGCTGTGCTCAGTCACAGGTGAACCAGTTCAGCAGAGAATCCGTGGCTTCCTCTGAGTTCAGGCAGTAAAAATGGCATGAGCAATGCCAAGCTCCTTGGGTGTGAGTTTCCAAGAGTTCCTTAGCATTCCAGAGTGGAGGGGTTGGGGGGAGGGGAGGCGGGTGGGGCGGGACACATGATGAGGGTGATAATTCAAGGGAGAAGAGTGTCCAGGGAGTCTCAGGGCTGGGAAGCTCAGGGGTGTCAGCTGGCCCTGTGAGGAATTTACAGACCTGGACTCTTAGGGTATAGAAATGCCTTCCAAAGTGGCTGGTGATGAGGAGAGCAGAAGCCGGAGGACCCACCTTTCACCTTCCAGATTGCCACGCCCACAGGCACCTCTGGGTCCTCACTCCAGCCAGAGAGACACTGACCAAGTCCTTCTTCACTTGGTGCCTGCCTGCTCTTTCTCTTCCTTCCTGTGGCTCTCTTTTTTCTTCTCCTTCCCCTCTTTCCTCTTCCTTCCTTTCTCTCATTGCCTCTTTTTCTGTCTCTCTTTCTTTTATACAGGCCACTCCGGGAAGCACTCAAAGGCTCTGTGCAGTGCCAGGGATCAAACTCACGGCCTTGCACAAGCCAGGCCTGTGCGCTGTGCTTGAGCAGTGTCCTGGTCCAGCTGTCTGTTTTCTCAGGGCAACCCCCTGCCCTCTGCCAGGCAGGTCTGCTGTCTCACAGGAGACAAGCCCCTGAGTTGGAACAAGGCTGCCCAAGTGATCCCAGCAGACATTTCTGTCCCGCCCAGACTTCTGGCAGCTCTGTTCTGGGTCTCAAGTCCCCTCTATAGAATCAACAGGTGAGAGGGCCAGAGAGATAGTACAGAGGGGAGGGTGCCTGCCTTGCTCTCAGCCGATCCTGGTTCGACCCTGAGTCCCCCAGCAGTAATTCCTGAGTGCAGAGCCAGGAATAAATCTGAACATTGCTGGGTGTGGCCCCAAAACAAACAACCCAAGAATCAAGAGTTTCGGGAAAACGGTTACAAAAAGCTTTCATATTCCTTTGCTCTCTGAAAACTCAAAAACTAAGGGACTGAGACCATAAATGAAGATTGGCAAATAAATACATGATCTAAAGAGACAAGTGTATAGACAGGGATGGACTGGAGATAGCTGTGAGTGGATACGTACATATACACATCTGTGTTTTCTACACACACACACAAACACACACACACACAGAGCCATTACTCTGGGGGGTGGGGCTTAAAACAATGACCACCTTCCTCACACCTGAGTGTGTGTGTCCCAGCGCACACACTCAGGCATCCCTCCCACCTCCCAGAAACAGAGAGCCAAAATCTAGATGTTGACTTTAACTCTCATCCTCCAGGCTGGAGCAATAGCACAGTGTAATTGGAAAACTCTTGCTCATCCTTCAAAACCCAACTAAAATGTATCTTCATTAGAGAAGCCTTTTGACCCCCACACCCTAATAATTTCCCTTTTATAATTGATCAGAAAGAAACATAATTATATTCCTGTTAGTGTATCTCTATTAAGTACTTGACATGTTACATAAAGTATGTCCTTTTTTAAAACAAGCATGCCAGAGGGGCTGGAGAGACAGTTCAGTGGGTAGGGCACACTTGCCTTGCACACGGGCGGCCCAGGTTCTATTCTCAGCATCCCATGAGATCCCCAAGCACCACCAAGAGTGATCTCTGAGTGCAGAGCAATGAGTATCACCAAGTGTGGCCCAAAATCAAAAACATGCCAGGGTCTAAACTATTAGGCCTGTTTTTATATGAAAGAGCCTCAAAAAGCCGTGCTCTGGGCTTTGAGCTTTGAGCGGCCACGCAACATCTTATCATCTAGTTTTTACTCTGGAGAACTTGGCAGGCTACATAAAAAGTATCCTGCCCACACGGCAGAGTCTGGCAAACTCCCCGTGGCGTATTCAATATGCCAAAAACCAGTAACAATTATGGGTCTCATTCTCCTGACTCTGAAAGAGCCTTGAATGTGGCACTTTTTAAAATATCAGGGCTAGGAACGAAGGAGACGTTACTGGGGCCTGCTCGAGGCAATCGATGGACAATAGGAAGACAGTGATACAGTTGAGCTCCACACTTGGCAAGAGGCAGAGAGCCAAAATGTAAACTCCCTACGGGGGCTGTAATGATAGTACAGAGGGCAGGGTATTTGCCTTACACACCAAGGCCGACCCGAGTTCGATTCCTCCGCCCCTCTCGGAGAGCCTGGCAAGCGACCGAGAGTATCTCGCCCGCCCGGCAAAGCCTGGCAAGCTACCCGTGACATATTCGATATGCCAAACACAGTAACAATAGTCACAGTGTAGACATTACTGGGGCTGCTCAAACAAATCGATCAACAACGGGAGGACAGTGACAGTGACTGACCACTGACCCAAGTTTGATTCCCGGCATCCCACATGGTCCCCCGAGCACCACCAGGAGCAATTCCTGAGCACAGTGCCAAGTCTAAGTACTGAGAGTTGCTGGGTGTGACCCGAACACAAACAAACAACAATACACAAAAAGATGCAAACTCCAGGCTGTCTAGACAGAGCCTGGATGCCCACTCTGTGCCACCATTGTCCTGACTAGGTCCCTCACAGGATGTCAGCTCTGGAATCAAGGCGCATGGCCCATTCTTTTCAGGTCCTTCTCCATCAACACTGGTTCCTGATCCATAATGTGATCCCTAGGCCCATGCCAAGATCTTCCCTGCTGCCCAGGTTGTCTCTGGGTGAGAAGTTGGGCTGTGATTCGTATGTGCATACGTGTCAGAAACCGTTAGCCTTCCTCCGGCTGCTATGTTCGTGTTGACCAGGAGGTGGCAGAAGTCGAGCCATTCAGTCTCCATCTCTGCCTAGTCAGATGCCTTGGGGTACCATGTCCTAGGTTGCCATGTCAGAATCCTCAAAATTCAGGGCTTGTGAGTGAAAGATTTAATGTGCAGGTGATGGAACAAAAATATATGGAGCGTGAAATTGGTGTTAATAAAACAGGACGCCTTGCACCTGGGCAGAGAAAAATACCCTCTGCTGAGTCAACATTAACTGCCTGAAACTGCCAGGATTCCATGTGGAAAATCAGGTGTCAAAGGGACAGCGGTTAGCTACCAGCAACCGAGCTGCATGAGTGTCCCTGTCATAGGCCCTGTGGTGAGGGGAGAAAACCCTTGGCTGGGACATTGGAGGGGTCCCTTCAGAGCAAACCTTAGTTAGAAGCTTTAAGAACTATTGAGGGCTGGAGTGATAGTACAGTGAGTAGGGGTTTGCCTTGCACGCGGCCAACATGGGTTCGATCCTCTGCATCCCATAGGGTCCCCCAAGCACAGCCAGGAGTAATTCCTGAGTGCATGAGCCAGGAGTAACCCCTGAGCATTGCTGGGTGTGACCCAAAAAGAAAAAAACAAGAGTTATTGAAGTTTACACAAATAGATCAACTTTTTCTTTTTTTTCTGGCCACACCTGGTAGTGGTCAGTAGTTACTTCCAGCAGGCACTGTGCTAAAGGTGGGGGTCACAGGTGCTGGGGGACCGTGTGGTGCCAGGGATTGAACCCAGACTTCCGCGTGAAGAGCCTGTGTGCCAGCCCCTGTGACTCACTGGGTTCCATCTCAAACCTGGTACAGCACTGGCGGGCACAGCAGTCCTGATTGCTCACTCGGGAGGTGGACTGGAACCCTGTGTTGGCATATCTGGGCAGATGCCTTGGATACCTCTGAGAAGGTCAAAGGCCCGAAAAAGTGGTGTCACGGTGCCTCTGAAGGACCCACAGAACCTGCTCTCTCCATCAGTATGTGCTCGCCCCCCCCCCCCACTCTGTGTCTTCTGGGTAACCTTAGTCAGGCCCTGATCTCCCACAGCTGGGTTGGGGGTGGGGAGCGAGGGGGTGGCACATCCTTTGAGCGCACACACTCAGGCATCAGTAAAGGTATGTGGGAGTCACCCACACCTGCACAGGACACTCTGCACACAGACCCATATCCAGACCCACACGTGCTCACATGGGCTGTATGAATGGAAGGGATCTGTGAGCCCCAGGACCAGGGTTTTTGTTGTTGTTGTTGCTGTTATTGTTTTTAATTAAATTACCATGAAATACAGTTGCAAGCTTTCATGTTTGAGTTTCAGTCACACAATGATCAAACACCCCACCCTCTACCAGTGCACATTTTCCACCACCAATGTCTCCAGTATTCCCCTGCCTTTTCCAACCCTCCCCCTGCCTCTATGGCAGACAATTTTCCCCATACTGTCTCTCTACTTTTGGGCATCATGGTTTGCAATACAGATACTGAGAGGTTATCGCGTTTGGTCCTTTATCTACTTTCAGCACACATCTCCTATCCCGAACTATTCTCCAATCATTATTGTCTTAGTGATCCCTTCTCTATTTCAGCTGCCTTCTTCCCCAACTCATGAGACAGGATTTCAACTATGGGACAATATTCTTGGCCCTTGTGTCTACTGTCCTTTGGTGTCAGTCTCATATCATGTTATTTTATATTCCACAAATGAGTACAGTCCTTCTATGTCTGTCCCTCTCTTTCTGACTAATTTCACTCAGTATGCCCGCCATGTCCATCCACTTATAAGCAAATTTCATGACTTCATCTCTCCTAAAAGCTGCATAGTATTCCATTTTAAGATGTACCAAAGTTTCTTTAACCAGTCATCTGTTTTCGGGCACTCGGGTTGTTTCCAGATTTTGGCTATTGTGAACAGTGCTGCAATGAACATACAGGTGCAGATGTCATTTCTACTGTGCTTTTTGCATCCTCGGGATGTATTCCCAGAAGTGGTATTGAGGGGTCATGTGACAGTTCGATTTCTAGTTTTTAAAGGAATGCCCATATTGTTTTCCAAAAAGTCTCAGGGCTAGTTTTTGGCTTTGGTTATCTACAGCAGTCATGAGACAGACCGCCATTGAGTGGAACTGGATGAAGGGAATGCCGTTCCCTAACTGAACGTTTTTACAACTTCCTGTGATTCTGCCCAGTTGTTTGAGAGAAAATATTGAGCAATCCGCAAGCCTGTGTCTTTGTGTGCCACAACGATGCTGCTGTCTTGAAGCCAGGCTTGGGCTCCAGCTTCCTTTCCAAAGCCCAGGGGACTCAGACCAGCATAGCATGGGGGGAACCTCACTCCTCTGACCCCTGGACTAGCCCGGATCCCTGACTCCTGAGCCATGACTGCGCTTTTTATTTCTTAAAAGCCCGTCTGGTATGGACACCACACTGTGGAAATGGGTGAGGTCCCCCCCACCAGCTTCTGTGCGGGCAATAGCAATTTCACAGGTGCTCTGTGCCAAGGAAAACAGCCCCGGGCATTCCTCATTCTGCTTCACCAACCACCGCCCTCCATTGTCCCCCTCTGAACACTAGAGCAGAAAGCTGGGGTGACCGTCAGCCATTCCACAGCCTGGCCCGGACTCTCTGCACACGTCTCCAGCCTGACTGGTTCCCTCCATTCCTCTCATGCCTGCAGAGTCCCGACCCGCCTCCCCAACAAGACCAGGGCTGCAGCACCAGACAGGACCCAGCGTGAGACCCCTCGGCCCCAGGCATGTCTCCAACCTGCAGCCCTAGAGGGTGACCGCAGTCACAAAGCCGTTTCCACATTGTGCTTGCTAGGTGCTAGGTGTTAGGTGCTAGGACTCTCCTGACCTGCCTCTAGCCAAGCTCTCCTAAGCCTCGGGGCTTTGACCTTGGTGCTGCCCTGGTCAGCCGCTTGTCCAGCTATGGATCCGCTTGGGTCAGATTCTGAAAGCATCCTGGGCATTGAGCTCTCCTGGGCATTGAGCAGATTCCTTGCTCCTAACGCCCCCACACATGATGTCTGAGCCCCCGAGTGCCAGCCCCCACCCATCCCACCCCACCCAGCTCAGAATTACTTGCTCTCCGCAGACCTCCCGCAGGCCTCACACTGACTTGATTTTTCCGTCCTCATCTGTTGGGACTAGGGGTACTTCTGTCCCCACCCACAGTCCAGGGGAGTCCCTCCCGCAGAGCTCCTGGTACGCTGCTCCCCTCAGCCCTCCTTTCCCCTTGCCAAGTCCACGGGTGGGGCTAGGACAAAGCTCACCCCCTCTGTCCACTCTCTGGGAGGAAATAGCATACCAAGCAGCAGAGTCTCAGTGGCCCGGTCACCCTCTCTGCGGCTGTCACCTCTCCAGGCCTCGTGCAGCACATCCTTGCTCAAATGAGCAGGTTCCGCCTTCATCTCGGCTCCCTCGGGAGGCACGGGGGGGTGGGAAGCCTGTATCTCTCCCAGGTGTCCAAGCATCGGTGAACTGGGCACACGGAGGCAGGCAGCAAGTTGCTCCAGTTCCATCATAACAAACTTTCCCAGGGTGCTGGAACTCAGTTCAGATATGGAGCTCCTTCCGGGGACCGTGGCTGCTGCTTTGTTAATGAGGCCAGAAGGTGGCCAAGACCATGTGGCCAGCTAGCAGCGTTCCACCAAGCAGTCGAGGCGGGAAAGGAGTGTCCAGTGCCAAAGTCGGTGCCAAGCAGAGCTGCTGCCCGGGGCTGTCTTCCTTGGCACAGAGCGCCTGTGAAATTGCTAGTGCCCGCATGGAAGCTGGTGGGGGGACCTCGCCCATATCCACAGTGTGGGGTCCAGGCCAGACGGGCTTTTAGGGAATGAAAAGAGCAGGCATGGCTCAGGAGGCAGGGATCTGGGTTCGCCCACTTGCCAGCACCAGCTAAGGAGGGTAATCTCAGGGACCCCCTCACCCACTTTGTTCCTTCTCGACTGATGGCTTCATAGGAACCTGAGGGGGTCCTGGCTGTCCACACTGCTGCTTACTGAGTCTCTCTGGCTAGCATCCTTGGTAAAAAGTGACAAACAGGTAGGGTCCAATAGAAGAGTCTGGTGGTCTCCCCCATGCTGCAGGCAGGTAGATGGGGTGGGAGGGGGTCCTGATAAGGAGGTTTTCAGGAAATAATAACACTAAGAAGAAATAATAAAACTAAGTAGCCCAAAGGCATGAGGACCACACCCTTTGAGATGCAAATACCGAGCTCTGTAGAGGTGGGGGAATGAGCCTCCACCAGTCGCAGAAACTGAGGCACCACTCAGAGATGGGTAGGACCACTCAGAAATGGAGAAGTTCGGGGAATTTAAAGGTCATAATTAATAAGAACGTGAAGGACTATCTAGAGTCTAAGACTTAAGACTTTTTCAAGTCCTGTGACAATACCTAGATTGATTTTTTTTGGCTGTCTGTGTGTGTGTGTGTGTGTGTGTGTGTGTGTGTGTGTATTGGGGAAAGTCTTCACCTGGCAGTGCTCAAAACTTACTCCTGGGGACTGGAGCAATAGCACAGTGGGTAGGGCGTTTGCCTTGCAAGCGGCTGACTCAGGTTCGATTCCCAGCATCCCATATGCTCCCCTGAGCACCGCCAGGGGTGATTCCTGAGTGCAGAGCCAGGAGTAACCCCTGTGCATCGCCAGGTGTGACCCAAAAGGAAAAAAAAAAAAACACCTTACTCCTGGTCTGTGCTCAGGAATCACTACTGGTAGGGCTTGGAAGATCAAATGGATGCCAGCGATCAAACCTGGGTTGGCCACATGCAAGGCAAGCTCCTTACCCATTTGTGGATCTTTAATAGGAAAACTGGAACAAGGATGTTTACAGAGGATGCAAGGATTATACAAGGTGGCCTGGCCAGCTTCAGGCCTTTTGGATTATCTATTTGGCCAATGAATTTACTTCTGGGTCAGAATCCATGATCTCGGGGAATTGTTAACTTCCAATGTATCAGAAAGAGCCTAGGAATTCACGAAAAGGTTAAAAATGTAGGATGAAGGCTGGAGCGATAGCACAGTGGGTAGGGTGTTTGCCTTGCAAGCGGCTGACCCGGGTTCAGTTCCCAGCATGTCATATGGTCCCCCAAGCACAGCCAGGAGTGATTCCTGAGTGCAGAGCCAGGAGTAACCCCTGAGCATCGCAGGGTGTGACCAAAAAAGCAAAAAAAAAAAAAAGGTAGGATGGGGCCCTCCAAAGTGGGACCACTCACAGCAGCTGGCAGGGGGAAACTGAGGCTTCCTCTTCTACCAGGAAGCTTGCTGGGGCATAGACAAGAGCACAGAACCCTGCCACGAGGTGCCTGGGATTGAAGTTGGGTGCACCCCTGACCTCTCCGGCCCCTCTACGCCTTCCATGAGCACCCAGCTCTGCAGCAGCATCTCTGTGTGAGCAGGTTGGAGAGAGCAGAGTAAGATCCAGGTAGGGAACTGGGGGTGGAGGTTGAGGATGGGGGGCAGGGGAGGGTTGGGGGAGACACCAGCCGCAGGTCTGAGTGCACCTAGACTCAGAGGACGGCTTCGTGCATATGTCTTCTGCCCAGGTCTGTGCAAAGGGAAGAAGCCACTCCAAGGGCATCCCCGGTGCTCCAAGGACAGCCATGGTCCCTCCTGCCTGCTGGGGCTCCTGCAGCTTTATGACTCCATCGGGCTGAGTGCCTGAGTGCGCTTTAATGAATGGGCTCTCAGCAGCAATTCATCAATTAGCCCGAGGTGGCTGATCGATGCCCCCTGAGGCTCCTCTCCTACCTCCTGCCTGGAAAGAGCACAGGCTGCTTCTCAGTGCTGCCTCAGCCTCCACCCAGCCTCCACCCTGGGCTGCTCTCTGGTCAATGGCCAGAGGGAGGTCAACCTATTTAGGCCAAGGGGCAAGAGAGCACCTTAATTTCACTCAATGGTGTGCATATATATCATTGATGCTTATTTGATTGTTCCCTTTCCCAGCCCTTCATTGCTGCTGCTCTTGCCCTGGGCCCTGGTGCTCCCCAGGAGGTGGGGCTCAGGGGTGGTGCTCACCCACCTTCTCACCCACGGTTGCTCTCCCATCATGTGTCACATGTCTTTGCTTGTGGTGTTCCCCAGGGGTCCGACTCCTTCATTACGATACCCCCTCACACTCACTCACTGCATGGCCCCTCTGCAGTGGACCTGAGAGGGGTGTTGGAGCAGGGGGGCGTCTTAGACCACAAACCTGCTGGGATCACACTCAGAGCATTTGTGCATGGGGGAATCGAACTCTTGACCTCAGACTCGTAAGGCAGTGACTCTCGGCCACTGAATCATCTCCAGGCCCTAAAGGGCATTTTTTTAAAGTACCTAATCAAATATGCACTGTCCTCCCGTTGTTCATCGATTTGCTCGAGTGGGCCCAGTAACGTCTCCATTGTGAGACTTCTTGTTACTGTGTTTGGCATATCAAATACGTCACGGGGAGCTTGCCAGGCTTTGTCGTGCAGGTGAGATACTCTTGGTAGCTTGCCGGGCTTATGCATTTAAAAATAGAACTTGCTCCTTCAAGGAGCCTCTGATGGTGCAATGCCTTATTGCTATAAGGAGTTGGGGGAGCAGGAGGCATGTGGAGTTCCGAACACAGCAACATGGATAAGGGAGGAGAAAGCAGGAGAGGAAGATGTCGGCAACTCCAGTGCCAAGCTTAGGCTCGTGAGTCAATCCCCATGGGCTTGATCTCTGGCAACCCATAGGGACTCCTGAGTCTCTCAGGAGTGATCCTTGGCAAAGCCCTGAGCACCACCAAGTATGGCTCACAAACCATTTTTTTTTAAAGTCTAAATTTCTGAGCCACTATGCCTTGTGACAGAGTTCTGTCAAAGGAGATTAAGCAGAAGGTGTTGGAGGAGACTTTAAGGAAAGTCCCTTTGATGCCTATCCTTTCAGGAATAGACGTGATGGCTGGAGCTCCAGCAACATCTGTGATCCCTGGGCAAGGAAGCCATGCTGAGGGTGGCTATAAGTAGGACTTTCAGGTGCCTCTTCTCTGAGGAATGTCATGGCAGTCTAGACTGGGGTTCTTTTTGCATAAGAAAAAAGTAAGTCCCTATCTCCTTTGTAGGCTACTCATTTTTGCTTTGGAACCACACTCAACAGTGCTCAGAGCTTACTTCTATTTCTGTGCTCAGGGGACAATCCTGGTAGGCTTCAGGGTACCATATGTAGTGCCTGAGATCCAATCATGGTCAGTCTCATGCAAGCCAAGCACCGCTCCCACCATATTCTTCATCTGGAACCAGACTACTCTTTTTCCCTGTTCTTTGCAATCAAATTTCATCTCAAGAAGCTGACAGTCAAATACTCATGCTGTAGTGAGGAGGCATCAAGGTGATCGTTGCAGGTCAAATAAGAACATTGAAAGTACCATGAATGCCCGAGAACAGATGACTGGTTAAAGAAACTTTGGTACATCTACACAATGGAGTACTATGTAGCTGCTAGAAAAGATGAAGTCATGAAGTTTACATACAAGTGGTCCTACACAGAAAGTATCATGCTAAGCGAAATGAGTCAGAAAGAGAGGGATAGACATAAAAAGATTGCATTCATCTGGGGAACATAAAGTAACAAAATAGGAGACTAACACCCAAGAATGTCCGAGATGAGTACCAGGAGGTTTACTCCATGGCTTGGAGGTCAGCTGCACATGCTAGGGGAAAAGGCAGCTCAGATAGAGAAGGGAGCACCAAATAAAGGTGTTGGGAGGATCCTCCCAGGATGGGAGAAGCGTGCTGAAAGTAGACTATAGACCAAACATGATTGCCACTCAATGCCTCTTTTGCAAACCACAGCACCCAAAAGGAGAGAGAGAACAAAAGGGAATGCCCTGCCACAGAGGCAGGGTGGGATGGGGGGGACGGGGCATGGGAGGGATACTGGGATCAGTGGTGGTGGGAAATGGGCACTGGTGGAGGGATGGGTACTTGATCATTGTATAACTGAAACCCAAGCACAAAAATTTGTAAGACTACAACTGTACCTCATAATGTTTCACTAATAAAAATTAAAACAAAAAAAAGTACCTTGAGCAATCTCTGCTCCTTGCCCTCAGGGATCCAGACCAACTTGCAAGTCCAGAAAAGAGCTGCTCCCTTGCTCACCTTGCGAGCTGGTTCTCCAATTCTGTGGCCCTGGTACCCATCCCACGGCTCCTGACGGAACATGGAACCTTCATTCCAGCGGGGCAGAACTTTGAGGACAGGATGAATTCCTTCCCTTTGGGGACCCCTGTGCTTCATTATATGACGGCACCTCCCCTCCCCCCACCCCCACCCCCAGCTCCAGCAGGTAAGACGCTTTGAGGTGGCAGATCTGTACACACTGTTTCTAACTGCAGGAGACGCAAAGGTAGCAGACCGTGAATATTGGCTCCATAAGGCTCACACCCACAGCAACATGGATCTCAGAAGGCTATTAAAATTAAAATCTCTTAGGAATCTGGTATTGTTCACAAATAATCATGAAATTTGCATATGAATAAAGTCTCCCAGCTAATAGCACTTTTAGAATGGTACTGTCTGTTTTCATTAGTATTAATTTAATCTGGGGGGAGAGGGGATACATACTTGGCAGTGCTGAGGGCTTAGTCCTGGTTCTTCTCTCAGGGATCACTCCTGGCAGTGCTCAGGGGACCATATGGGGTGCTCAAGATTGAATCCGGGTCAGCTGCATGCAAGTCAAATGCCCCACCCACTATATCATCACTCTGACTAAAGGGAATTTTTTTTTTTGAGGTCACACCTAGAAGTGCTTATTCAGAGCTTAATCCTGGCTCTGTGCTCAGGGGTCACTCCTGGCAGTGCTGATGGTCAAACCAGGGTTGGCTGCCTGCAAGGGTTGTCAAACACCTTACCTGTTGTCCTATCTTTCCAGTCTTTCATCAAGGATTTTAAAACATCCTTATGATAAATGTGATTTATTTAGGGCTAGATTATAAAGATTATCTTTTCTAAAAGTTACTTTAGTTTTTTGTTTGTTTATTTTGCTTTTTGGGTCACACCCAGTGATGCACAGGGATTACTCCTGGCTCATGCACTACGGAATTACTCTGGTGATGCTCAGGGGACCATATGGGATGCTGGGAATTGAACCCAGTCGACCAGGTGCGAGGCAAACACCCTACCAGCTATGCTATTGCTCCAGCCCCAAGTTACTTTAGTTGTTTCTTTTTTTAACTTTTTTGTTTATTGAGGCTCTGTGATTAAAATACTGTTAATGATGTTTTCAGTAACATGGTTACAGTAGCAATCACACTTATAGTGTAGTCACTGCCCTTCTACCAAAGCACCCCAAACACTTTGCCACTGTCTTTGTCACTTCTCCTCCACTCCTTCCTCCTCCTTCCCCTGACTGTTTGGTAATCTCACATCTGCTGTTCAATGCCAAGGTTTTCTCATCATTTGACATTGTCTATTCCCTCAGAAAGATTATCTTTAAGATTTGGTATGTCAAGAATTGTTCTTTATGAACTCAAGTACTGTTGGCTTCCATAATATTAGGTTTCCATGGCCCATTTGTCCAGACAACAACTAACCAACAATACAAGAAAGTCTCTGGTTCAAGGTCAAATGAATGTCATTGCTCCCAGCATAAAAGTGTGTGGAGTACTGGCCATGCCCCATGCACGAGTAGTCATATAGCCCCAGGAGGGAAGTATTCTGATTATACCAAGGTGCAGGGAAGTTAACTGCTTGTTTGTGGTGGTACCAGCAGGAAGTGGGATTGGACTATCTGAACCCAGGGTTGTATAACTCTTCTAACCAGCATCTACTGCCTCAAACATGAGTGACTGACAGATAAATCAATCACAGGAGAGGTGGAAAGCAAAAACCCCAGTGAATACAGTTAAATGTGCCCTATTCCCCAGGGCAGGTCTTGGGAGAAAGCCCTAGTCTGTTCAGAGTGGACAAAAAGTTCTACTCCCTGTGCATCCCACTGGAGTAGGAGCGGACACTGAGGCTCAGAGGGTGTCCACAAGTGGCTTCAGCCCCAGGCAGCTGATGGCACAGAGCAGAACACTTGTCTGACCCTGGAGCTTCCCCCAAGTGCTTGTGGGTTGAACTTTGACCTCAGCTCAGGCAGGACTACAGTGCTGGAGGGAATTTGGAGGGGGAAACTTTCTGGCAGAGGTGATTGCCCAGTCCTTCATAGTGGGACTGAGTTTCAAGGACAGTGAGAGTGTCCTTAAACCAGGGAAAGGGTCTCTGAGGGAAAGTAATGTGAGGTCTGGGGGGCTGGGGGTGGGGGGGGGGTGGCAGGGAGAGTCCCAGTCTACCTGGGGTGCAGAGCTGGATCTGGAATGGGAGAGAATGAGGTAGTTGGGTGCTCGGTGGGCTGGTGCAGAGTGGGTAGGGATCAAGCCAATCTCAGGCATATCAACTGTATACAGTAATCCCTGCTGGTGGGCATCTGCTTAGAGAAAGACCAGTGCTTCACTTAGCTTTTTTTTTTTATTGCTGTTGTTGTTTGTTTTGATTTGGGGACCACATCCAGCAGTGCTCATTCATGGCTTATTTCTGGCTCTGCACTCAGGAATTACTCCAAGTGGGGCTCGGGGGACTATGTGCGATACTGGGAATTGGACCCCAGTAGACTTCATGCAAGGCAAGTTCCCTACCCACTGAACTATCTCTCCAACTCCCTGGTTTAAAATGAAAATCTTATTTTGTATTACGAAAGTAAGTCGTGCTTATAAAAATGTATGTAAGATGCTTATAAAATTAAGAATTTATCAATACTGTATCTCAGAAGAAACCACTAATTCTCTTACCCTTCAACTATCTTCCCATGTAAATACATTTGGGGACTATTCCCAGCAGTGTTCAGGAGCTCCTCCTAGCTTTGTGCTCAGGGATCACAACTAGTGGTCTTGAAAGGACCATTTGCACTGCCAAGGGTAAAACCAAGGCAAGCACCTTAAGCAGCCCCTGTACTATCTCTCCAACGCCCAAATCTTTTTTCAATTAAAATTTTGAGATAAGCATAGAGTCACATGCAGTGATGAGAAACAAAACAGAAAACTCTCTGGTGCGCATGCCCCACTTCTCTCCCTGGAAACATTTTTTAAAACCACAGTCGACCCAATAGCCAAAATCTGGGAACATCCCAAGAATTCAAGAACAGTTCTGGATAAACAAACTATGGTACATATACACAGTGAAATACTATTCAGACTTACGAAAAGATGAAATCATGCAAGTTAAGGTGGAGGGTAACAGGCTGTGTGAAAGACAGACACAAAATGGTGTCTCTCATATCCGGGATCTAAACAAGGGAGGGGAATAACAAATGTCTAAAGGCAATAGAAACTGAGACTTGCCTTTAGCACAGGGGAGAGATGGGGGATTAGGATGGGAGAAGGACGCACTGGGAGATTGTGGGGAGGGAGGCGTGCTAAATTGTGTTATGCAGGAAACCGTATCATTAACAGTAGCATCAACCATGGTGCCTAAAATAGTAATAAAATTAAGGAATTACTAGACCTGACTCTGCTGCCCTTGGATATTTCCTATTCCTCCGGAGCTAGCATCAGCTGTCTGCATTCCCTCTCCTTTTCATTGCGGGGGTTCTTCAGGTTTCCTTTGCCCCTCATCTGGACATTCACCTCCCCATCAGCTATTGGGCACCAGCTCCAGCTGACCACACTCAGTGCAATAGGAGGCACATGGCAGGGATTCTGTTACATTTAGAAGCTCAGGGTGGAGCCTTCCACGGCTGAGCTGGGAGTAGGAACAGGGACCGCAAGCAGGAATGGAAATGTTGGCATGTGCCGTTTCTGATTTCATCCATCATTGCTTCTCTTTCGAGCGCCCTTGGACAGCACACGCTAAGGTCTCTTAGCTGCCCAGGGGTCGGGATCTCGGGTCAAGGACCCTGGAGGGAAAGCTGCCGTGAAAGCTTTTGCAGTCTGGCTGAGCAGCTGACTCTGATGGGCTCAAAAATGCTGCCCAGAGGAACGAATGGTGGCATGTCACAGATGCTGTGTGCAGGCACGATGTCGACGCCCGCTCCAAGTTTTGTTGCTGTCTCTTCAGCCATGCATGACTCTGAACAGACTCTCATTCCTAGGTTGTGCTTAGATCCTAGGGAAAGTTGTCAGCCTACTCTTGACAGAGCCAAGGAAATTGTCATTCTTTTTTTGTTTTGTAATTCTTGACCACGCTGACGAAATTGCCATTCCTTTCTGGTTTGTCATTTGGTTGGGCCACACCCAGCTGTACTCAGGGCTTTTGGCTCTGTGCTCAGGGGTCACTCCGGATAGTACTGGGGGACCATATGCAGTGCCAGGGACTGACCCCTGGTGGGCCACAAGCAAGGCAAGTGCCTTAACTCCTACATCATCTCTCCAGACCCTAAAATTAAAATTGTTACTCAGCCAGTTGATCAGACAAGCCTGCTCACATTTTGATTTCAGTTCCTGTTCCCGTATGCCCTAAGGGCATCTCGTAAGCTACCCTTGTGGGCAGCAGCCTGTGGGCGAAGCCTGGGGTGTGCTCCTTTCTGCACTGCTGCTCCGTCTGTATTTCCCCGCAGGGATGTTCTCAGGCTTCTGCCTCTGCAGATTCAGATGCTCGTGTTTCTCTTCCAGCTTCTGTTTCCCCGCAGCTTGGGCGCTGCTTCTCTTTGGCTTCTGTTCCACCCCCTCTTCTGTTTCGCTGATCAAGGCGGCGACATGCACGAGCCATGGGAGAGCTGAGATCATCTGTGGGCAGCAAGTCAGCTAGATCAGAAATCCCTCTCCACCTTGACTGCTTTTTAGGGACCCTGCTGTCCGGTTCTCATGAAGTCACCCAGGGCCTGGATCAGCAGTGCGTAGTGCTGAGAGCCAACCTGAGCTCGGATGCAGCAGGCTGGATAGACCCTTTGGACCACATTATCCAGACTGAAGCAAAAACGGCCTCCCTCCGGCACGCTTATATGAGATTTGGCCCCAGCAACCTCTCTTTCTTCCGCATGTTCCATTAGGCTTTTCTTTGTATCTGACTCTTCTTCAACCTTGAGAAGGGCGTCGGCAACTTCATCTGCTGCCCTTCTGGTTCCTTCAGCAACCCCCCACCCTCCCCGCCACAACACCCTGCTGAGTTCCTGCTCTCCTGAAATCTCAGCCTCATGAAGGGCTGCTCGCCCTCTGTTAGAGTGTGTGCTGACGGCCTGGCTGCAGATTTCTGAGCTGCTGTGACCTGCACAGTGAGACCACAAAGGAACAGTAAGACAATCTAGAAATCAGCAATAGCAGGAAGCCTCTCTCCCTAGGTTAGAAAGGGGACAGACCATAACAGACCAGTAGAAGGGGCTCAAGGACACTCGGTCACCACTGAAGAGGTTGCATAAGCAGAGAGGAGGGGGCGATTCCCATAACGCCACCTCTGCACATCTGCCTACCTCCCACCCACACAAGCTTCTGATGGGCCAAACTCATCCAGAAGTCAGCTGCCACTCTAACCAGGCCCCCAGCCTGTGCTGACCAGCCCCCTCTGTGTTAGGCCAGGAGCAGAGACAGAAAGGGCACTGAAGGGCCCAAGATCAAAATCTTGTCTTTTCTTGTCTCTTTTTTGTTAATTTTGTTTGGAGGCCTCACCCAGTGATGCTCAGGTCTTCCTCCTGGCTCTGCACTCAAGAATTACTGCTGGCAGTGCTCAGGAAACCACGTGGGATGCTGGAGATCGAACTTGAGTCGAAACATGCAAAGCAAGCGCCCTATGTGCTGTCCCACCACTCTAGTCCCTGATTCTTGTCCCATTTTATACAGTGGAAGCCAACACCAGGTGGGGCTGAGAGTCTTCCTCAAATTATTGAACAGCCGACAAGAACTTGCATCTAACTATCTTGAATCCCAGTTCTATACTCAGCCCGGCTCCTAGCTGAGCAAACAACTCCTGTTTGCTTTTGGTTTAAATAGTTCAAACAACTATTTTTTCCATAGATCCAGGGGTTGACAGTACCTGTACTATTTTAAGTGGGAGGATGCCAGTGTAATATAGCACAGTGGATAGGGCATTTGCCTTCAACAGGGCTGACATGGGTTCTGTTCCTGGCTTCCACATGGTCCCCAAAGCCCTGCCAGGAGGGATCCCTAAGCACAGAGCCTAGAGTAAGCCTGAGCATGATTTTTTTCTTTGCTTTTTTCTGATTTTAATGTAGAGAGTTTTATTTATTTTCTAAGATTTTTTTTTAATTGCATTACTATGAGCTACAGTTACAAAGCTTTCATGTTTGAGTTTCAGTCATACAATGATCGAACACCCATCCCTCCACCAGTACACATTTTCTACCACCGGGGCTGGAACAGTGGGTAGGGCGTTTACCTTGCACGCAGCCGACCTGCGTTCGATTCCCAGCATCCCATGTTGTCCCCTGAGCACCGCCAGGAGTAACTTCTGAGTGCAGAGACAGGAATAACCCCCGTGCATCGCCGGGTGTGACCCAAAAGAAAGAAAAAAAAACTAAAAAAAACCCCACATTTTCTATCACCAACCCATCCCAACCCTCCCCCTGTCTCTATGACAGACAATTTCCCCCATACTCTGTCTAGTTTTTGGCATTATGATTTGCAAAACAGATACTGAGAGGTTATCATGTTTGGGCCTGAGCATGATTTGGTATGGCCCAAAAACAAACAACCAAAGAAGATTACAGAGAGGGGCTGGAGAGATAGCACTGGGATAAGGAGCTTGTTTTGCACACAGGACTTCAGTTTGATCACCATTGATCCCCAGTACCACATATGGTTCCCTGAGCACTGCCAGAGTGATTCCTGAGAACAGAGCCAAGAGTAAGCCCTGAGCACTTCTGGTAGTTAGCCCCCCAAAAAGAATTGGAAAGAGGCGAGTCAGGGATGAGGGTGGGTCAGAGGAGATGGCGCCCTCCCCCCTACCCAGTTGGGAGCTCACACCTGCTTCCCAGGAGCATTATCTGGCACAGGAAAATAAAAGGGACTTTACATTTCAAGAGAATCCCATGTACCACCATAGGTAATGCATGAAAGCCAAAGCTTGCTAAGACAGGTTGCATGTTGTCTTGTGCTCATGTACTCTTTCCTACTTCGCTTGGGGAAGAAAGCCAAGCCCACCAAGGAGGATGTAGTCTAGAAGCTGAGGGTTGGAAGACTGATGGCAGGTCTCAAAGCTGGTATTCTGATGAACAAAGAGCCTCAAAGCAAGGGGAAGAGGGGATTTTTCTCCAAACTATAGGCTGAGTCAGTGGCAGCCTAGTGCGTCCCAGCCTCTGCAGGTACCATGTTGTTTCTCAGGTCCAGAAATCAATACAGGGAGATGTTATACAAGGAGAGGGCTGAGCCAGTCCTTTTCTTATGCAAGGGGCCAATTTTGAGAGCCCCCCCTTGGACACAGCTGGCAATAGGTGAGCAGGCAATAGTTCATCAGGCTATCAGCCAGGGTGTCACACGGGAATTAGTCACCAAGACCTATATTCACCCTGGTCCTGTGGTTCACCAGGTACACCATGTTCTGGGACCCAGCAGAGACTTGGTGACCTACATGTGTCTTTTTATCAACGATATCTGTTTTCACAGCGAGATTATTTGGTCTCAGGGCCCCCTCTGCTCTGTCCACATGGCCCACCAATAAGTAGCGCAACCATCAGGCAGCAGCTTCCCGGCTAGAATCCCAACTCACTGGGCTGGGAGGGTTCAGGGGGACTTGGTTCTGTGTGTCATATTGTCAACTCTGACTTCCAAGACACAGGGGCAAAGGACATATGGCATTTAGAATATTTCCTGTTGGTTACCTATGCTTTAGAAAAATCCAGAGAGACTGCTCTCTTGACTCTTGTTCTACTCCAGAAACTGCATTTTTTTCTACTTAATCTAAGGCTATTTACTTTCCCATGAGACAGGCAGAGAGAAAAATTTCTGAGTGCTGTTGATACATTTTTCTTGAGCTAATTTTTGCTTGTGAATGTCAAGGAAGTTTACCTTCCAGGACCATGATCTAAATGTCTGGATAAAAATCAGAGGTTTGGTTTTAATTTTCTCCCAAAGTTTGACCTTGGACTACATAGCTCCAATTGTAAAGCTGAAAAATTTGGCACATGAATTATGAAAATAAGTCATCAGGTAGTGCACAGAGAGTATTTTGAAAAAATAGAATAACAGCATGCATGCTACTGTTAGAATCTTGATCGATAGTGACTAGGATAGGTCTTGATCAATAGTGGAAGAATTCAAAGAGTCAAGTCAAGTCCAGATTACAGCAACAACATCAAGAACTGAAATACTCTCAGCAAAAAAGATTTTTTTAAATTAAATCACCTCGAGGTACATAGTTACAAAGTTGTTCATGATTGGTTACAGTCATACACTCTTCCAGCATCTGCCCCTTCACCATTGTAGGTTTCTCACCACCAAAGTTCCCAGCTTCCTTCCTTCCACACCCCACTCTGCCAATATGGCTCTTCTTCCTCCTTCTTCCTCCTTCTTCCTCCTTCTCCTCCTCCTCCTCTTCCTCCTTCTCCTTCTCCTCCTCCTCCTTCTCTTCTTCTTCTTCTTCTTCTTCTTCTTCTTCTTCTTCTTCTTCTTCTTCTTCTTCTTCTTCTTCTTCTTCTTCCTCTTCCTCTTCTTCCTTTTCTTCTTATCCTCTTTCTCCTCCTCCTCCTCTTCCTCTTCTTCCTTCTCCTTCTCTTTCTTCCTTCTTCCCCTCCTCTCTTCTTCTTCTTCTTCTTCTTCTTCTTCTCCTTCCTCTTCTTCTTCTTCTTCCTCTTCCTCTTCTTCTTCTTTTCCTTCTCCTCCTCCTCCTCCTCCACCTCCTCCTCCTCCTTTTTCTTTTCTTCTTCTTCTTCCTCCTCCTCTTCCTCTTCTTTCTCTTATTCATCTTCCTTTTCTTTCTCTTATTCCTCTTCTCTTCTTCCTCCTCCTCCTCCTTCTCCTCCTCCTCTTCCTCCTTCTTTCTTCTTCTTCTTCCTCTTCCTCTTCTTCTTCTTCTTCTTCTTCTTATTCTTCTCCTCCTCCTCCTTCTCCTTCTTCTCCTCCTTCTTCTTCTCCTCCTCCTCTCCCTCTTCTTCCTCCTCCTCCTTCCTCCTTCTCCCCCTCCTTTCTTCTCCTTCTCCTTTCTTCTTCTCCTTCTTCTTTTCCTTCTCATCCTCCTTCTTCTTTTCCTTCTCCTCCTCCTCCTCCTCCTCCTCCTCCTCCTCCTCTTCTTCTTCTTCTTCTTCTTCTTCTTCTTCTTCTTCTTCTTCTTCTTCTTCTTCTTCTTCTTCTTCTTCTTCTTCTTCTTCTTCTTCTCCTCCTCCTCCTCCCCCTCCTCCTCCTCTCTCTTCTCTCTCACTTTCAGCAAACAAGTTACAATTTTTCTGTAATCAAGGCCTTTAGTGTTGAGTTTTTTTTTTCCTCCACTCACAGTGGACTCAAATAGTTAAAAGATCATATTTCTTTCTTCTCTACTCATATAAAGCCAAACTCCCGGAAGTGTGTGGTTGCATTTTGCGACCTCTTATTATCTATTTCTTACTCTTGGAGAACTCGGCAGGCTACTGAGAGTAACCTGCCCACACGGCAGAGTCTGACAAACTCCCCGTGGCATATTCGATATGCCAAAACCCAGTAACAATAAAGGTAAAGGTAAAGGCCCTCCCGTTGTTCATCGATTTGCTCGAGCGGGCCCAGTAACGTCTCCACTGGAGACTTTGTTGTTACTGTGTTTGGCATATCGAATACGTCACGGGGAGCTTGCCAGGCTCTGCCGTGCGGGCGAGATACTCTCGGTAGCTTGCCGGGCTCTCCGAGAGGGGCGGAGGAATCGAACTCGGGTCGGCCATGTTGGCTGCGTGCAAGGTAAACGCCCTACCGCTGTGCTATCGCTCTAGCCCTAATGGGTCTCATTCCCCTGACCCTGAAAGAGCCTCGAATGTGGCACTTTCTAAAATTTCAGGGCTAGGATGAAGGAGACATTGCTGGTGCCTGCTCAAGGAAATCGATGAACAACACTGACAGTGATGACAGTGACAGTGACAGTGACTCATAGTGGGCTAACTTAAAAGAAAGAGCATGTTTTCCAGACCAGAGAGATAGAACATGGGTTAAAATTCTTGAATTGCATGCAGTCAACTGGATTTAATCCCTAGCACTGATGGAACCACCCCAGACAAACCCTGCAGGAAGAACATAGAAAGCAAATGATTTTGTTTCATTTCCAAGGGGGAAACTCTCTTTCTTACGCTAAGTGAAGCAAGTGCTGGCCTGGGTCTCCTGGGGATTAGATAAACACCTCTGCTTGCAGTAAAACAAGGAAGCTAGAGAGTGAGTTCAGAAAGCCTGACAGGGTGATCTGGAGATGCTGCCCAGATGCTCAGAGCATCAGCGGGGGAGGGCCCCAAGGAGCACAGAAGCAGGAGAGCAGTTGTAGGGTGAAGAGCACAGCACCAACACAGGAGCAATTGGCTGTCACGAGGGTGAGCCTCAGAGCAGCTGGGCATGACTTCCCAGAGTGACTTTGAGAAAGACTTACTAGGCCAGAAAGGAGGGTTCACTCACTCACCCCAACTAGTCCCAATGTTATTCAAAGGAACACAACCAAAATGTCTAGGGCATTCTTATATGCAAACATTGTTCTGAATACAAACATAAGGCAGTCATTTACCGTAAACGTTGTATAATTGGTACATAAGGCATACACTGGATGTAGTAACATTACACGTAAATATGTTGTTTGTAAAACATAGACACCCATTGTGTTGAAAGAATCCATATTAGGGCATCAAATTTTTGTGTACTTTAGCTAACTTGCAACATTGCTTTCTGTAAAACTGCTTGGCTGCTTTGCACCTGGGGGAGAGGGGACTTGCAAAGTGAACAGGGCATAACTTCTTTCTACAAGATTCAGGTGTATTTACTGTCCCTGAAATGTATTGTCTCAGTAAAGCACCCTGCAGATTTGGGTAAAGGCTAACTCAGGATGCTGGTGGTTGGGGGAAATTGCCCTTTCCTGGAATGTATTGTCTCACTAAAGCACCCTGCAGACTTGGGTAACACAAAACGAGGATGGTCAAGGGAGATTACCTAAGGCTTAATGATTCCAGCTATAACCTTGCTTGTGCTGACAATCGATGTACATAAATGCTGATCTTTGAATCTATAGGCTAAGGAGTGAGGTACTTTTAAATGGATTGGTTAAGAAAGTATATGTTGTTACAAATCTATTGGCTATGAAATGCGCGGGCTTTGCTGTAACGGCCAGTGAAGGCCTATATAAGATCCCCTTTGAAGAAGTTCGGGGCTCTCAGCCACTGCCCGTTTTCGGGGTATGCTGCGGAGCCCCAGCATGCTGGTCTAAATAAACCCCGTTTTTACTCCTGCAGGAATTGTGTCTATCTGGTCTCTCCGCGCCTCCCAGGGCCAGGGAACTCCCGATCCCAACAGTGTGTAGCATATAAATTCACAGCACACACACACACGAAGCATTCAACTGAGTGCAATTCACTGTATGTAATGCATGTTCACCTACACATAGCATGTATGCATTTGTATATACACAATGCATCTACTGGATATAATATGCCATGTGTGTGTATTTATATATGATAAATATTAATGCATAAGACATTCATTATGTGCAATAGATTATGAGTAATGTATGTGCATATACATTGGCACATATATGCATGCATGTGTACATAAACAAGGCAGCCATGTGTGCAGTGGTATATATGATGTTATGTACAGTTATGTAATACAACCACCCATCCCTACACACTCCCATAAACAGAGATTCCAAAAGAGGCATACTGGAGAAGACTCTGAGGACCAACACGCTTAAAGGAAGTGAAGGAAACAGGAGTATGCAGAGGTTGGATGTCAGTGGGGCATTAGGACATTGTCACAACACAAAGATGGCAGCCCACCCCATGGCCTCTGTGGCTCCTGGGAGCCCCATGAGATGAATGACTCCAGAATTGTCTATCCCTGAGAGCAGGTGACCAGGAAAATGAATGCCTTCATTAACCCGTCCCTGGGATGGGGTGCCCCAAGGAGGTTTTATCCTTGCATGTGAAGGTTGACTGTGGTGATAACTGAAAGCCTCAGCTGAGAGTTCTCACCCAGCAGCTGGGGGAGTGGAGGTGTCAAACCTGAAAGGGCCTCTGGAACCCGCAGACTCTGTGAGATCCAGGTAGAAATGGCCTGTAGCCCGTTCAGAGCCCCAAGACTTGAGTCAACTCCAGGGAGGGGGGGAAAGCTGACTAAGATTTTTGCTCTCCTTTGTCTCCTGAGATTCTACTTATTTTACTAAAGAGGAAAATTCAATCTTATATTTTTTTTTGTTTGGATTTTTGGATGGTTGTCAAGTTTTTATTTCGGAGCCACACCTGGTTGTGCTCAGGGCTTACTTTTGGCTTTACTCCTGGCTCTGTGCACAGGGATCACTCCTGGTGGTGCTTGTGGGATCATATGTGGTGCTGGGTATCGAACCCAGCCTGCTGTGTGTCAAAGATAAAACAGACATTTCTCCAGAGAAGAGTATGAATGGCCAATAAGTAATAATTAGTAATGAGAAGAAATAATTAGCTCAAGACCATGAATCATTCAGGACATGAAAATCAAAATCAAATGAGATACTGCCACATGACCATGCTGGTCAATGGCGAGTGTATTTGTGGATACACCAGAACCTGTGGGCATGACATTGGAAATGGAAAATGGTCCAGGGGCCATGAAAAAAACATAACAGCAATGACTCAAAAAGTTAGAGCTAGCACTCCCACACAATCAGGAATCCCACTTCTGAGTATGTACCCCCCCACCAATAACTGAAAGGACAGTCTCAAAGACGTATTTGTACATTTCTGTGCATGGCTTTCTTCACAATAACCAAACTGTGGATGTGATACAAGTGTCCATCAAGAGGCCAATGGGAAAGCAAAATGTAACACATCTACGATGAAATATTAGTCAACCCTGGAAGAATAATGAAATTCTAAATTAACATGCAATATCCTGAAATGAACAAACCTGGAGGTTATTTTGCTAACTGAAATAAGTCCATCCTCAAAGAAAGGACAAATATATATTAGTCTGTTTCTCTGCAGTACTTCTAGAAAACTCCATAAAGACAAAGTAGAATCAGAATTACTTGACTGTTGATATAAAGCTCGGGGAGTTAGTGTTTAATTGGAATCACATTTCCATTGGGATAATACACTCTAGAGATAGATGGTGGCTGCATAATAATGTGAGTGTACTTAATACTGTTGAACTTTACTCCTAAAAATGGTTGAGGGTAAATTCATGTATGTGTATTTTACCATAATTAAAATTCTAAGTAATCTTGGGACTCCAGCCCCAAGATTACTTAGAATAGCACAGCGGGTAGGGCATTTGCTTTGCATGCAGCCGACCCGGGTTCAATTCCCATCATCCCATATGGTCCACTGAACACCTCCAGGAGTAATTCCTGAGTGCATGAGCCAAGAGTAACCCCTGAGCATCGCCACGTGTGACCCAAAAAGCAAATAAAATAAAATTCTAAATGATCTCTAACAGTGAAATATATTAAATATAGATCCATAGAGCATGAATGAATCTCAAGTTCTAAATATGAGAAATGAAATAAAAATAAAAATCTAAGTACTTACCTTATGTTAAGTTACCTTTTATACATTTAACTGCATACAGTTACCTTGTATGCAGCCAACCTGGTTTGATCCCCAAAAGTGCATGGTGCTCCAAAGAACAGAGTTGGGAATAGACCCCAAATGCTGCTGGTTGTGGCCCAATCCCACACCCCCCCCAAATGCAAATGCAAAGCCTGTGGTGACAGGATTAATGATCATTTAGGAATGAAAAGATAGGGAGGGATTCAAAAGAGAAAAGATCAAAAGGCATGCAGAACGTTTGAGGGTGATGATATGTTTATATTGCTACTAGGATACTGGTTTCATCGATATTTACCTTTGTCAAAATTTATCAATTTATGGTGCTAGAGCAATAGAACAGCACATAAGGTGCTGACCTTGCATGAGGTCCACCCAGGTTTGATCCCCAGTACCTCATCTGGTTCCCCAGGGATTGATCCCTGCACACAGAGCTGGGAGTAATCCCTGAGTAAGTACTACCAGCTGTGGCCCAAACACAAACCAAAAAGTGTCAAAGCATGCACCTTAGACATGTGACGTTTATCTCCACAAAACTGCTTCAGAAACATAAGCCTTTGCCTTGCCCCATGTGGGTCAGTTTCCACCTCATTTCACATCTTGGCTGCAGTAGACACAGGCAGTCAACATGGTGGGACTCTGCCAACACTGACATATTGCAGGATGTCACCTTTCCAGGACACATACGGAGGACTCTCACAAAAGAAATACAGTTTCTCATGATTGAGATACTCGTACCCTGTAGGAGTGCTACAGATATCAATAAAACACAGAATAAAATGTTTTTTAAATACACAACTATCAAAGACGTTTGTGAAAATGATGATCAGTGAAACTGGGATAACAATCGTTTCCAGCCTTTTATTTTTCCAAAATAATAAGTTACAGCTTTTTATTTGGCAGTGGAAAATTATTTGTGGGGCTGGAAAGATAGTACAGTAGGTACTTGCTTACCTTGCACATGACTGACCAGGGTTCGATCCCCAGCATCCCATATGGTTCCCTGAGCACAGAGCCAGGAGTAAGTCCTGAGCACAGTCAGGTGTGTCCCCCACCCCCTAAATAAAGAAGGTATCATCTCAGGGTGAATGTCACCAGTGAAATAGTCTCCGAGTTATTCCTGGCTCTGTACTCAAGACTTGTCATGTACGAGGACCGCGCCCTAACAGAGATCCAACCAGGGTTTCAAGGGAAGTGGCCGCATGCAAGTGCCTTATCTCTTATCACATCTCTCCTGTCCTAACACTGTTTTCATGAAGGAAGGTGGCTCCAAAGCATACTATTGTAAGAGCTTGCTAGTTTGATAGAGCTGCAGTACAAAGGTCACACTGGGACTGAAAGAAAAAGTACAGCGTTTAAGACACTTCCCTTGCATGCACCTGACCTGGGTTCAACCCAACTGCCACTGGCTCAGCCTATGGTTTGAGGAAAACACACCCCCTCTTGCTTTGGGGCTCTTTGTCATCAGGGTACCGGCTTCGAGACCTGCCATCAGTCTTCCAGTCCTTGGTTTCTAGAATCCTTCCTCCTTGGTGGCCTTGGCTTCCTTCCCCAAGCAAAGCAAGTAAGAGTACATGAGCACCAGCCAACATGCAGCCTGTCTTACAAAGCCCTGGCTTTTGTGCATTACCTATAGTGTTACATGGAATTCCCTTGACAAAAGGTAAAGTCCCTTTTATTTTCCTGTGCTAGATAATGCTTCTGGGAAGGAGACGTGAGCTCCCACCTGGGTAGGGGGGAGGGCACCATCTCCTGTGACTCACCCTTCAGATGGTCCTTAAAGTCTCTCCAGGAGTCTCAGAGCAGAGTCAGGGGTAAGCCCTCAGCACTGCTAGGTACAGCAAAAACAAAACAAAACAAAAGTTTCATTATGTGGATAATCCCCAACCCCAGGCCCCAGCAAAATAGAGGTCACTGTATTATTATCAGTAATGAAGAGCGACTATACATCCACTCCGTAGGCTTTCTGGGACCCCATTTTCTTATAACCAAGACAGACATATTAAGAGAAAGGGGAAGTCTTAAGCTGTAAGATTCTTTCTGAGACCTCTACCCAAAACCGCAGATTGGTCTGGAGAGATAGTACGGGGTGAAGGCACTTACTTGGTATGTGGTCAACTCTGGTTCAATCACTGGTACCACCTATGTCTCCCAAGCCCTGCCAGGAGCGATTCCTGAACACAGAGTCACAGGTAAACCCTGAGTACTGCCGAAATGATGCACATCCCTACCGCCACCCCAAATTCCAAATGAAATCAGCATGTTGTAATATGATATAAACTCAGTTAGGTCCAATGCTAATTGAGACCAATGGTCTCCACATTTTCACACCTTCTCGCTGGCATTGGCCCAAGGAACAATAGTTTAAACTCACTGGTGCAGCTCAGGGCTGCTTAAACTTTTCCCACTGCAGCCCCTTTTCATCAAGTGAATGCCACCAGAAACACCTTGGATACATTAGACAATTGATTTTGTATTAATTTTTAGTCTTTACATGTTCAGAAACCTTTGACTGTTGCCAATTTTTTTGTGACCCTGCATTCTGTTATGAGGTTGTGAACCACAATTTCAGAAGCCCGGAGATAGACCAGGATTTCTTGGTAAGATTGATGTCTTTTGTCCCAGGGTCTGCACTTGCATTGCCAGATCCCTGGCCTGTCCGCACCAGAACCCAAAAGCAGTCTTTCCCAGTCTGGCATCCAGAACATCTCCAGACATTGCCCACTGGCCCCAACTGAGAATCACTGATTTAAATCCCCTCTCGTGGCTGGAGCGATAACACAGTAGGTAGGGCGTTTGCCTTGCATGCGGCCGACCTAGGTTCGATTCCCAGCATCCCATATCCCTGAGCACTGCCAGAAGTAATTTCTGAGTGCAGAGCTAGGAGTAACCCCTGTACATCACCGGATGAGAACCAAAAAGAAAAAAAAACTTTGCTCCCCAAGGCAATCCCAAGTGAAGATAATATTCTAACTCAATCTTCAAGACTGCCAGTTCTATCTTCCTTTAAAAAAAGAAACCGCTTTAAGGAACTATGTCACAGTAATGAGCAAAAGCTTCTCTGACCATGTTTCAAAAATGGAAACCAATTAAATGCCTGCCACGCTCAACTTGACCAAGAGTCACCTCAGAGCTCTTAAATGAGCACTGAAGTGGGCCGGCTTCAAAGACTCCACCACACAGACATTCCTAAGAGACGTGGGCCTCAGAACAGAGTCAAGTGTTGCCTTAGCATCCACTCAATGTCTGGAAACCCAACACTCAGACACTTCAACTGATCTGCATTTGAATCTCCACTCTGCCACTCCTAGCCGTGTGATCTTTCTTCTCTGAGCCTCATAGTAAAATAGTCAGGAATGCATGAGGGCAAGCTGCTAATTGCCTAGGCTCATTATCACATTCTTGTCTTGCTCCATGTTAACAGAGCCCTGAAGTTTTGCTGCTCTTGCCAACGGGAAGAAAATGCTAAAGTCCCCTCACCTTACAGAGATAGAAAAGAGACCATTCCTACTACCATAGCTCCATCTTGTTACATGAAGCAAGGATGTAACAACTGGAGCCCGGGCAGTTCTTTTGGGCTCAAGAGAAAACCTCTGTATGGAAACCACGTGCTGAGGAAGCGTAGAAAGATAAAAGTTAGGGTCCTGACTGCGAGATGACACCTGAGGCTTTCTTTATTCAAAAAGAAGGACACAAACTGCCTGCATTAAACTAAACTTAAATTATTTCTGTCATATGCAATTCAACCTATTCTCAGCTGAGTGTGGGTTATATACACAAAACCCCTCATGAGGAGGTACCTGCTGCATTAGTGATGGTACCAGGGTCTTCGAGCAATTATCAGCCCCCTTCAAGAGTGAAAAAAAGTCAAGCTGCATTTTACCTATTCTTAAACATCGTTCTTTAACTTACAATGTACATTTATTCACTGCTATTTTGAATAACTGATTAAAGTTCCACATGTCTTATTAGAATTCCACAGGGAACAATTCACCCTTAGTGTCTTTTATTTAAAGTTATTGTTTCTAGATAATGCTATTTAAACCTGCATGTTTTATTGGTTGCATTACTGTATGAATAAACTATATAATTAAAATAGGCAAGCACTGGGGTATAAATGGGTTTGGGAACAGCTGTCTGGGTTGGCATGCTGTCCTGCTTAAGGAGTGGAAATGTAACTTCTCAGAAGTAGTATGATGACCATGAAATTTCAACTAAAAATGACTGGGGAAGTAGTGCTTAAAGAAAAAGATGGGTGTCAATCTGTCTGAAAAAATGATCCTACTTAGCATAAGAGAAAGAGGAAACTCGCAGTAGTTCATGTCTATTATATATTTACATAGCTAACTGTATCTTTTCATCTAAACTTAACATTGAATAAGTTAGAAGCAACCTTTTTCACTATCACAGCAACATGTTTTAATTATAAATAGTTTCATATTGCATTCTCTATCTCATAATATATTCAAAGCAATAAAATTCCTCAGCATTCTAAAAGGTCCATTCAGCCTCTATAGCACAATAATTTATCATTTCACAGCACATTCTTCTGCCCCAGATCTACCTTCAATTTCAAAATACATTTTTATCTTTCTTACAACATGCTTGATACTGTTTTTAATTTTTTTCAATTTTTATCTAGGATCTATAATTTACTATACTATAATACTGGGCTGGAGCGATGGCACAGCGGTAGGGCATTTGCCTTGTGCACGGCTGGCCTGGTGGAGCCCGATTCTATTCCTCCGGCCCTCTCGGAGGGCCCGGCAAGCTACCGAGAGTATCTCGCCCACACGGCAAAGCCTGGCAAGCTAACCATGACATATTCAATATGCCAAACACAGTAACAACAAGTCTTACAATGGAGACGTTACTGGGCCAGCTCGAGCAAATTGATGAACAACAGGAGGACAGTACTACTGTAAGACTGGTGTTTCAGGCATCCAATGTTCTAACTCCACCCACCCCAGCCCCAATATTAGCACCCCTCCACCAGCATCTCATGGTCACCTCCAACCCTGAGTCTTTAGCAAACTTAAAAAAAAATTTATTGTCTGGGTCACATTCTTATAATAGTGCTGACACTTATGCTTTTGATGTACTCAATCCAACCACCAGATAGAAAAGGAAATTCAGGCTCAATGATCTTAAGCAGCTTTGCCCCAAAACACACAGAAAGTAGATGCTAGAACAGAGATTTCATTGCTCATCTGTCTGGTTTGAGCACCTTAATTCTTTTTGCAATACCATTATTTTTGCTCTTAAAGCAAAGAGAGAAAAAAGAAACAGAGGAAAGAATCTGTGTCAGTCAGTTCGTGTTAAAGGATTTTCTGGTTTTTTTTTTTTCTTTTTAGGTCTCACCCAGCAATGCACAGGGGTTACTCCTGGCTCTGCACTCAGGAATCACTCCTGGCGGTGCTGACAGCACCATATGGGATGCTGGGGATCGAACTCAGGTTGGCTGTATGCAAGGCAAATACCCTACCGGCTGTGCTATCGCTCCAGCCCCGGATTTTTCGTGTTTTGTCTTTCTCTGGCAGCCAGCATTAACGGAGAGTGGGGAGAATGCAGAAGATCCTGTAAGAGACACGATCTCTCCAAAATGCTGGTTCATCAGCATCCCCAGCTGCAGCATGGCCACTTCCTGTGCCTGACTGGTCATGCAAATGGATTCGATTCATCAGTGTCTATGCCTGGCCATTTCTTAAGTATTTTGAATATCATTTCAGTCAAACTGAAACCCAAATACCAAATGAGCAGCGCTTCCCAAATGGAGTCCAGAGAGATTAATCAAAGTGAAAAGAGTCTTGTTCATGGCTAAACTCAATTTCCCGTGGAGAGTATTTTTAGAAGAACCACTGCAAACCTGATCCATTCATTCCATCTGTCAGTGCTCACATCACAGGCCTCACCATAGCCTTCTTAAATTTTATTTATTTATATATTTTTGCTTTTTGGGTCACACCTGACAATGCATAGGGATTCCTCCTGGCTCTGCACTCAGGAATCACTCCTGACGGTGTTCGGGGGACCATATGACATGCTGGGAACCGAACCCGGGTCAGCCGCGTGAAAGGCAAATGCCCTACCTGCTGTGCTATCGCTCCAGCCACACCATAGCCTTCTTAGGGTCACAGATGAGGCATTCCTGCATCCAGGACTTTAGGGACCAGGAGATAGACAGGCCATGAAAATCCAGAGCAGAAAGCAATCAGAGAGGTGAGCCCAAGGGGATGAAGACATCCCAGAGGCCTTCAGAAGAGGGTGTAAGTGACATGGGAAGGAAGGGTAGAGAAGGGATGGGGGGATGGGAAGGTAAGAAGTGGATTTCTGTGCAGAGTGTAGAAACAGCCTTTGGAGGAATAACCATGACAATGAGTCCTTGGGACAAGATCGAGTAAGAAAGGGATCAAAGAGGGTGAGAGAAGGTGTGTGTGTGGGGGGGTGTGCATTGTGTGGAATCTTCAGGTTTACAGGACGTGCTCAAGGGATTATAGACATAGCTCAGCTGACTAAGCACAAACTTTGCATGCAGAAGACCCGGTCTTGATTTCCAGCGAGGATGCCTTGCAAGACAGACCATGTTCAGAAGCTTGGGTCTGTACCCTGAAGCAGTGGGAATCCACTGAAGTATTTGAAGATCTATAGAATTCTAACTGAATTTAGGAGCTAATCTTATAACCAGGTTGGGGATAGATTAGAATTGGGTGAGGGTGGGAATGAGGACTTCCGTCTAGTATAATAACCCAGCAAAGCTTTGGGCCACAGGCAATAAGTGCTGAGCCATTACCATAGCCCAGATACTAGTTAGCCCTGCACCTGAAAAAACTGCTCTCAGTTCCCAAAACCACCCCTGACAGGGCTGGAGAAATAGTACAGCAGGCAGGCGTTTGTCTGGCACCTGTCCAACCTAGCTTCAATCCCCAGCACCCCATCTGGTCTCCCAAACTCCACTAGGAGCCAGGAGCAAGCCGTGAGCACTGCCAGGTGTGACTCCAGAACAAAAACAAAACCCCCTCTGAGGCAGATCAATGATTATTGCTGGTAAAAAATCTTGTATGCTCAAAGTAAAACCTCCATGCTCTAATACTCTCTCACTATGGGTCCAAATAAGGTCCAAATAAGACTGGTGCGGGGTGTTGAGAAGCAGGTAGGAGTGAAGGTGTCAGAAGTGTCTGGGTGTGTGGGTCTGCAGGTACTGTGTCATCTCCAGACGACTAGGGAAATCCTCTCGTTGCCCAGGTTCGGTGGTCTCATGCCGCTACCCTACCTGGGACGGTCGATGCCATGGGCAGATGAAGGAGGAAACAAGAGCCAGGTTGGTGATCAGTTGCCGTTTATTCCATTCTCCCCACGTGCCTGTTCCAGCCTCACTAAGCCCCCCATTCTAGTCTCACACTGCTCCTCATTCCCATCTCCTCCTGTCTCCCAGGCTAGTCTCTCTACGCTCCCTGTTCTGGTCTCACTAAGCCCCTCATTCCAGTCTCACTCTGCCCCTCATTCTCGTTTTCTCCTGTCTCTCCCATTCACCTCTCCACCCTCCATCTTGAAGACTTGGTCTCTCTCTAGTCTCTCTCTAACTCCCCTCATTGGGGGTAGCAGAATCAACATATCAAAGCCCTTCCTAGATTGCTGATCAGGCTCAAGGGTGGAAGTAGATCTAGGTGTGTTTCTCCTCTCCTTAGTCCAATAACTTAATTAACATCTTAATTCTACTTCTTAATATTAGTTATTTTGTATGGACACAGTAAGAGATACATTAAGCTTGTAGGGTGGGTCTCCTGAGGACATCTCGCTATAGATCCCAGACTACTGTGCTCAGGCCAGATTAATCTTTCCTAACCCTAGCAGAGTCCTAGTCCAGCTGTTACTTTTTGGATCATGACAGAATTTGTCCATGACCATGCTCTTAACTTATAGTTAAGTATATGGCACTTTGGTCTGGCCCATTTCGATGCCAGGGTAGCTCACAGCTTGCCCTGGGTCCATCCAGTCCCTCATCAGGACTATGCTTTTGGGATGCTAGGAAGTAAGGGTAAGTGAAGCTTAAATCGAGAGAACAGATGCCCAGGAGTGAATATCATTCAGAGTCCATTAACTCCCAAGTTACAAAAGTATAGCATTAACTGTCTTTCTGTGTCTATACACAAAAAAGGACATTGCTCTGAATTAACTATGCAAAGGATTTAAGAAGAGAAAGGCAATATTTACAAGGTAACAGAGTTTGATTAGGAGTTACAGGAAATTGACCAGTTGGGGAAGAAGAGCACAAAGAAAGAGGTTACAAATAAACACAAAGGAATGGGAGCACTGTGATGGGAGTAACCCAATATACCTAAGCTCCCTGTGGAAGGCATAAGGGACAAACCAATGTTATCCTACAAGTACCATGGGGTTATGCTGCTGGGTATCTGGATCTTGAGTCGCCATGGGGTGGAGATCAGGTGTGTGGATCTCATGCTCATAGTCTTGGGGACTTCTGTTCCTGCTCTTCTTCTTACATCTTATTTGTCTCAGGGGTTTTTATCTCACCTGATGACTTGGGGATTGAGTAGAGCCAGCAGCTCCTCTCAAAGGCTGCATGTAATCTTTCAGGAACACACTGGTCTCTACCAGACAGAAGCAGCAGACAGTGCCTTCAAGTCGGATTCCCCACCCCCAACCTCAATCCCCTCTGTCACAAAGCTGTCTACAACCGCATGCAAATGATTCCCACGCATTCCAACAAACAGTGTTTACATTTGGGATCCAGCTGTCAGGATGAAATAGCTGCTCTCAGGTGCTGAAGGGCCCCTCCAAGGCATGTTTTCAGATTTCAAAAAGCCATGTGAGCCCACACTTCCCCCCATGGAAGTTTCAGACTGAAGCCTCTTTGTTCGTGCCGAATGACTCATGGACGCCCTTTAAAAGAGAATGAAACAGACGTGTTTTGATGAGGAAAATACATAAAGAATGCAGTGCATTTTTCCAAACAGCCATCACACCATCTAATCTAGGCCAATAAGGGCAAACCCGCCAAAGCTCTCAGGCTGACCTTCCCCCCCTAGGGCCTCATCCTGGGCCTGGGCCCAAGGGTGAGAGACATGAGGCCAAGGCAGGAGAGGGAATGCCAGCTGTCCCAGGGCTATTAGTTTTTCTGGGGTTCCCTCTGAAAATAGGCTTCCTCTTCTAGAATAGTGTTCTTTTCTGGGTGCAAATCATTTTCAGTTGCAGGGTAATATTATAACCCTAAGAAGAGAAGGATGCATTTATATAGCCCGTCCTGTGGCTTAGACACCGTTCAACCTCTCATGAATCCTTGAATTCTGTAGGATTGCAGGGGAAGAACTGAGGCACAGAGATAGTAAGACACCCACCCAGGGTCACACAGCTGCTAGTGATACAGCTGTGTACACACCAGAGTCTAACTAGAGTCTGGGCTCTGAGTGGAGGGAAGAGGCCTTCCCATGGTGGAGTCAGGGAGACAAGGTCTGACTCTAACCTCTCTGGGCCTTGGTTTTTCACTGTGTTTTGAAGTCAATGACAGATGCTGTTATTAGAGGATTAGCCAATGGCATGGGCCTCAGTCAACAAATACCAGGTCGGAATTTGAGCAATATACCTCCTCCAGGAGCCCTTTGAACTCTTCCAAGTTGGGTGGAAAAACAAGGAGATAAAGGAAAGCACAGAAAGAGGAGAGGCCATAGTATGCTTTTAGGAAGTGGAAATGGTATTAATTGAAAGCAGTAGAACCAGAGAGAGAGAGGATAGTGGGTAAGCTACTTGCCTTGCGCATAACAAAACTGGGTTCTATCCCCAGTACTGCATCTGGTCCCATGAGCACCAGCAGGAGTGATTTCTGAACACAGAGCCAAAAGTTAAGCCCTAAGCGTCCCTGGATGAATCCCCAACCCCCCCCAAATAAAAATAAATTAAAAATAGATTGATATGTATAGGCACATACAATCTACACATACCTGGATTTCTAATACACTCACACACAAATATGTATGCAGAAATGGGCTCATAATTCACACTTATGCACAGACATACAGCATAGGCACATACTGGTTCCTAATATCCATTAACACCGACATAGGCACTAACCTGGACTTAATATGCAAACACACATGCATACACACAACAGATTAGCCAGAGCCCAGCAATTATGACACATAGCACCCGCTCAGGTACATAAGGAAACTGCTAGAGCAAACCTTGAACATCAGTCCTATGACGCTTATGTTGCCTTGGCTTCCTAATCCCAGGGCCTCATTCTGGACCCTGATGATACATAAGTTTTCTAGAAAAAGAGCCCAATGGGCCCTGGACTTTAGTCTCTTCCAGCTGGGGCAACTCCAAGTCACTGATGACAGAAACCTGCTATAAAATCAGGACAGTGAGGGGTAGGAATGATAGAACAGCAGGTAGGGTGTTTGCCTTGCACATGGCCAACCCAGGTTTGATTCCTAGCATCCCATATGGTTGCTCGAGCACGGCCAGGAGTGATTCCTGAGTGCAGAGCCAGGAGTAACCCCTGAGCATCGCTGGGTGTGACCCAAAAAGGATAAACAAAATCAGGACAGTGAAAAGCACAGAAAGGGGTCTCTCGTGAAGGTCCTCCCCCCCCCCCCAAGAAAGTCCACTAGACCCACAGTTCTCCTGGTCAGGAAGGAAATAGTTTTCACAGGAATAGGGACATGAAAATGCCTGTGTCTGGCTAGAAGCTCCAGATGCATCCTACCTCCTGCATGGTATTACCACACATACTCACGCTGAGGGTCTTATCCTTTAGTCCTCAGAACTCAGCAGGGCTTTACCCACCGAAGCCACCTTACTGCACTTGCCCTGGTCAATGTCCCAGGACACCGTAAAGTCTTTGCCTCATTACCAATGACTCCCACCCCTGGCATCTGCTCTGCTTCCCAACCGAGATGCTGCTCAGATTCCTGGCATGGAGTTGCACCCTATGAGCCCTCTGGCTCTACTGACCTGCTCTTGATTTTTAGACCATCTCATTATACAACCCAGGAAGTCCCCATTCTCATGTTTCACTGCTCCAGAATTGGATTTTTAATCACTCAAGCCCTACAGAGCTCTGCTAGAAAATATTTTATAAAGTGAATCAAACACTAGACTAAGCATTCTGAGCATCGATTTGATGGGAAGTGGAGCCTTTGAAAGTTTGGAAGTAGACAAGTGGAAGCCTTTTGTTCATTCTGCCACTCCAGAAACATTTCCAAGGGGCTGGAAGTGCAGCTCAGTAGGAGAACATGTACCTCAAATGGACAAAGCTTTGGTTTCAAACCCTAGCACCCAAAAGAAAAAAAAAATAGAAGCATTTGAGAACTCCCTTGTACCTTGCTGGAGCCCGGGGAACCACTGGTAAACAAAGTCAACGAGCCCTCCCCAAAGAACACACGGAAAAAAATTATTCATAGACGTTTTCAACTGCTGGCTGTGTGTGAGACACTGAGCTCAGTGCTTGGTGACCTGAGGCGCACTGTCAACGATAGCTCTGTTGGACACTCAGGCTGGTGCATACCAGTGTTCAGCTGTTTGAGGTGGACTGAACTGGGGTGGACAGGCCAAGCAGGGGCTACTTGAGCACGCAGCTCTGATGGTGGGGGGGCGGGGAATGCCCATAGATCAGAAAGGCAGGGAACTCTTGAAGCCATCAAAGCAGGGAAAAAAGCTGAGGAGAGCCTGGATGGCTGGGAGTGGAAAGCAAAGGAGAATTCGAAGGCAGCTTTGAGGACGACTTAGTGATTAACAGCACGGACATTTGGAGGAGAAGTTGGTCTGCATGGGGCTGAGGAACATGATTCATGCTTAGATTTGGGAGCCTGCACCTTGGTTCGATGAGCAGTGAAATATGCCACTGTGGGGCCCGAGGGATAGTACAGTGGGTAGGGCATTTGCCTTTCACACAATTGACCTAGGTTCGATCTCTGGTATCCCTATAGTCCTCCGAGCACTGACAGGAGTGATTCTTGAATGCAGAGCCAAAAATAACCTCTGAGCACCACTGGGTGTGACACCAAAACAAACAAAAAAACCACCTGAATTGTCAAGTGGAGGCCTCCTGAGGGCAGGGTGGAAACTGCACTTCAGCACTGGGACAGAATGATGATGATGTTAAGTTCCAGCTCTGTGTTGTCTTTGCTCCATGACACTGAGAGTCCCACGTTACCTTTGGGGGGAGGGGGGGAGGAAGGGAAGGAGGATAATGGCAGCCTCTTTCACTTGCCTCCCTCCCAGGGAGCCAGGGGGATGGTGGGAACTGTGTCAGGCCCTGCACAGTTGCTATTCTTCTTACTATAAAGCTGGGAAAGAGACGCAGACATGCTCTGTGAACATGAATGATGAATGATGATGCCCTCTTGGGTTTGACCCTCCGGGTCATCAGACAGTCCCCAGAGAACTACACAGGCAAGGACTATGGGGATGGGGGCTTCTGGATGAAAATCATGCTCCCAGGTCTTCGTTTGACCACCCCACACTGGGCTAAAGTCTGAACACGCACCTTTCCTCTGGGTCACTGCCACCACAGAGCCTGATGCTAAAGAAAGAGAGAGCCATGAGCCTTTTAGAACTTCATCTGTCATGCAAACAGGAGTCAATTACTTCGCTCCAGAAATAGCATCCCTGGAGGATAGATGGAGGCTATTAGCTAGTCCCTGGCACGGATGCTGTCTCCCAGCCATGCTGTCCAGCTGCAGGGCTGGACTTTCCTGGGGACCCATGCCTGGAACCCCCCTGCCATCCCAGCATCCTGTGAACCCCAAACACCTCTATTGCAAACTCAACAAGCTACTCTGTGCCTGAAACCCCAGTACTTTCTCTCCCTTGTGACCTGCTAAGTATTCTGGGCTCAGGATAAAATGCAGGAGAGGAAAACAGGGAACAAATATCAGTCTCCCTGGATGCTGTTTTTCTACCAGTCTCTTTTCTCCCCAGGCTCTCAGAACCACTGCGACGTCCAAGAACCGGAACAGCTCCTAGGCAAGGCCTACTTTGGCTGCTGCATCTTTATCATTAGTTCAGAAAAGCAGCCTTTGGACATGGAGATGCCACTGAACTGGTTTTCTGTCTGCCACAATGGGGTTCTTTTCAGTGGGGTCGGGGGGTGACCATATTCAGCAGTGCTCAGGGATTACTCCTGATTCAGTGCTCAGGCATCACTCCCAGCAGGGCTGGGGGATCAGATGAGGTGCTAGGATTAGAACCAGGTCAGATGTGTGTAAAGTAAAAACCCCTCCTGCTTTACTACCTCTCTGGCCCCTCACAAAAATTATTCTTTCCTTAGTGCTGTGTGCCTGGAAATGGGGGAAAGGAGAGGGACTGTGCCTTCCTACTCTGCTTCTGTTCTGAGAGACCTGGCAATTGCAAAGGCCCCAGGCCTAGTTCCTGCCCCGTGAGGAGGTGAGGGGGGCTCAGGGGGCCTCTCCCAGAGTTTCTGATGTGACATATAGTGGCATGCTCCTCCCTTGGAGAAATAGGAGCATCTGGTCCCTCCCTGCTGATGCCTGAGGTGTGTGTCTTACTATTTCATGTCAGGGAAGGTGTGGTTTGGGGTTGGTTTGGCTTGACCTACAGCTGTCAAGTTCAAAACATTAAGGGACAGTTATCTTAGCCCCAGAGCTCCCTTCTTACTGGAAGGTGGCGGGTTCATGCTGTGCTGGTGAACACAGAGTCTGTCTTGGAGAATGCTCACTCATGGGTTGCTGCTCGGGACCATGGAGAGAGAGAAAGATGGCTCTGGGGCAGGGCAGTGCCAAGTACTAGTTTCATCTGTGCCCGCACAGATTGAGTCCATTTCCTCAGCTGGGAAACAGGCACAAAACTCTCACCTGGGGCCTGGAGCGATAGTACAGTGGGTAAGGCACTTGTCTTGTTGCAACTAACCTGCGTTCAATCTCCAGCATTCCTAATGGTCCAGAGAACCTCCAGGGGTAATCCCTGAGTGCAGAGCCAGGATCCAATCCCCTGAGCGTTGTTGGGTATGAACCCCCCCCCCCCCCAAAAAAAATCACTGAGTGTAAAAGGACACAGAGCCATGCCTGGCATGCAGTAACCTTCCAAATAGTAGCCTTCGGTCCTTACTATTTGTATTTATTTTACACGAGGCGAAGGGGAGCATGCAGTGCCAGGGATGGGATTAGGGGCCTTGCACATGTTAGACGTGTGCCCCACCCAATCCCATTCCTGTTCTTGTTTGTTTGTTTTGTGGCCCACACCTGGCAGTGCTCTGGGCTCCCTACGGGTGGGGGCGTACAATGCCAGAGATCAAACCAGGGTTTCTGGCATCACAGTCTGCTCTCCAGCCCATTAAGTTCTCTCTCAGACCCTATTATTACTTTTTATAAGCACCTCTTTATGAGAGGGGGAGGGAGAAGGAAAATGCTGGCCATAGAGGCAGGCTGTGGTGGGGAGAGGGTGGTCAACTGGGGTCATTGGTGGTAGGAAATGTACACTGGTGGAGGGACGGGTGTTGGAACACTGTATGACTGAAACCTAATCATGAATAGCTTTGTGACTGTGTATCTCACAGTGGCTCAATAATAATAATAATAATAATAATATAATAAAGAACCCTCTTACATTGTCAATTCAAGAGGCCACTGATGACAAAAGGCTCCTCATCAGGATCTATCTGATGATTACCTAATTTACATGTTAAACCCGATTCAGTAGACCGTGACAAAACAAAACAGCATTTCTTGGTGAGAAGCAGTTTTGAAAGCATTAATTTGAATGTAGACAACAAATCCCTCAGACATAAGTGCAGCATAGCATAAGTAAATCCCACAGACATTAAGTATAGCATAGCACTCAGAGAACTATCCCCTTGACAGCAGGGATGTTTCCATCAGTGACTTCAAGGCAAACAGCCCCTAAAGGTGGGCGATCCTTTTCCCAGACGTGCCCTGGAAGACATGTAAGAGACATTCCTTGAACGGTGCCTCACTCGGAAAAGTCAGCACAGCTTGTCCTTGGAAGGGCTGTCACCCGTCCGATGCTGTGGGCACAGTGCCTTTCACATGCACCTTGCCCCAGCAAAAAGGACACGATTTCTGTTGTAAGAATTGCTATGATAACTGACATGCTATAAAAACTCCAAAGAGCAATGAAGAGGCAGCAATCCGCCTTTCTGATGGCTGCCAAAGAATGAGCTCCACTTTTTATTGCCTAAGGAGATAAAATCAAACATGGTTTTGGCTCCTGGAAGCTACTCTGCTGATTCGATGGCCCTCCCCTGCGTCTGTTTAGATAGTGTGTGCTCACTTGTCTGCTCTGAAAGCTCCCTTGTCTGTCCTCTGGGGCAGGGACATGACTTTTCATGTATTTCCCCATGGATCTAGGCCAGGCTCTTGCCCAATTCGTTCTTGGTACCCTTCCCGTCATTTTCACCACCATCTGGAGCTTGCATCCTTCTCATACTCCAAGCTCCCGAGCATTTAGAACCAGGGCTGAGGGAGTAGAGAGCAATGTCATACATCCCCTCTCTTGCGTGTCTCAGTCCTGTCAAGTCCGGTTCAGTGACCCTCCCCCCTCCCCAACTTCTCCAGGAAGTCTTATTTTGGCAGTCAGATTGGTCTCTCCCTCCTCCCAAAAACATTGTGGGGGCTGGAGCAATAGCACAATGGATAGTGCATTTGCCATGCACACAGCCAACCCTGGTTTGATTCATGGAAACCTACTGGAAATGATTCCTCCACCCCCCCCCCAAAAGAGGGGGGAAATTGTTGGCACATCTTACGAGGCTACGCTTGCTCTTCCCATTTACTGAATAGCATGAGTATCTCTCTCTCAGATTTAGCTCCCCTGGTCGAGTTAAGTCCTTGTAGCAAGAGGGCCAAGGCTGGAATCTCTGTTCCATCATGTCCTAAATATGGACTTCTCTAAGCCCAGAGCTTAACTGTTCCTATTTAATTGCTAAGTTGTGCCATGGGAATAAAAATGCCTGAATAACAAGGGGCTCTCAAAGGATAAATGGCATAAAGTGTTGACAAATTACTAGACCACCCAAAAGATGCTCCATCAGTGCTAAAAGACTGATGAGAGCATGGAATGAAAGAGTAGAAGTAGCTGTCTTTGTCAATTTGTACATAGGAATTATGACAACTTGTCATCTCAGCAAAGGTGTGTACTGTTTGTAGATTCCAGAGCTCTAGATTCCATGATGGGACAGAGAGTGCAAATCAAGCCCCTCTGCCGGAATAATGCTAAGACCCTTTCCCCAAAAGCAAGAACATTCCTCAGAGAGATAGATATAGTAGGTGAGGGGCTTGCCTGACATGTGACCAGCCTGGGTTTGAACCCCGGCACCACATTTGATCCCAAAAGCCCACCAGGACTGATCCCTGAGCACAAAGTAAGGCCAAATACAGTTGAGTATGCCCCCCCCAAAGAAATGTACTTATATAAATTAATCCTAACTATAAACTGCTAGAATCTTCTTACAAATCGTAATCAACTCAACCAAGTTTCTAAGATCTTCACTGAAGGCACACCCTTTCCAGTTTATCAAACTCAACATAGCTTCTTGGTTACTTCCAGTGTTCACATAGTTTGTGTCATTGAAAATTGGTATTTCTCTCCCATTTTACTCCCTTAGATGCTGAAAAAATATGCCTCTTGATAGTGACTGATGGAAAGTATTTCCCATCAAGTTATGCACTACAAAGCCTATTCTGTTATGAAGGCAATTGGTGAAGTCGATTTAACATATAGACTTCCCAGCCAGGACTTGGCCCCAATCCAAGAGTCTCCATGTCACAAAAGATTGTGAGGATGCTTTAGAGGTTCTTCCCTACTTTAGGAACTGACTCGCTGAAATGTACTGTTATGTGAAAGAAGAATCTTGTGAGGTTTCTGGAGCTGGAATGAAAGAGAACCATCTCCAACAGGGACAGAAAGATGTAAGATTGAGGGAAATCACAGAGGTGTATGTCTATATCTCTCTGTGTAGGCCAAAAAGCCTTTATTTGCAAGTAGGTCCAGAGAGACAATACAGCAGGGAAGGTGCATTTTTGCATGCTGTGGCTGACCTTGATTCAATTCCTGGTACTTCATATGGTCCCTGTCAGGAGGTGATCCCTGAATACAGAGCCAGGAGTGAGCCCAGAGCACAGCTGAGTGTGACCCCAAAACAAAACATAACAAAAAATAAACCCAGAATCTTTGTTTATAAAAACCGGCAGAAGGATGGATTATTAATCATTGCTCTAGACCAGCATTTCTCAACCAAAACCATATGGTCCCCTGTAGGCTCCCAGGATATTCCAAGGGGACTAAAAGTAAAAATTGCATAAACAGAGAGTCATGGCATGTGATTAGAGAGCCAACCAGCAGAACAGTAGGGGTTGGGGGAGGAGGGCGCAGGAAGAAAACAAGTTCAGAAGAAGGCCAATATCAGACCAAACACAGCTTGAGAAAGGCTGGTGTAGACTATCGCATTCTAGACCATGACTGGTATTCTTGTTCTTTTCTGCAGGCAATGCCAGGCATAGTTAGAATAAAAAAGAGGTCTTGAACCTTGGATTTTCCATACTTCCCCCAATACAAATTCAGTCATTTAGAGAACATATTTAAAGCAACTAAGTACTAGTTCTTCAGGATAGAAAGCAGAAAGGAACACAGACTGTATTCCGTTATAAACTCAGTCTAGTAATGAAGACTGGCATACCAATGTGATGTGAAAATACTATGAGAGAACAATGAACAATGTCCTGGGAGCAAGGACAGGTAGATCAGTGTCCTGCTCCACATAGGCAGAGAGTAGGAGAGCCTGAGTATGTTAAGGGTTTTGAGACCATTTTATTTTATTTTATTTATTTTTTGCTTTTTGGGTCACACCTGGCAATACACAGGGGATACTCCTGGCTCTGCACTCAGGAATCACCCCTGGCGGTGCTCAGGGGACCATAGGGGATGCTGGGAATTGAACCCAGGTCGGCTGTAGGCAAGGCAAATGCCCTACCCGCTGTGCTATTGCTCCAGCACCTTGAGACCTATTTTAGAGTTGAAAGGAGCTCACCTAGTAGGAGAACAATAGAGCATTCAAGTTGGATGGAAGCTCCTGGGCTGAGGCACAGAGTTGCAAAAGAGTCATGGTGATTTAGAGAGCTAGAAACAGTCCAACCCATTCTCCAACTTCAGCCCAGAAGTTTTTTTCAAAAATGTGCTTAACATGGTTCTGTAACTCTCTACTACACTTAGGTAAAGTCACCAGCTCCTTAACATGGGATCTTCTGAGTACTTCCACGACCTGCTTTCCTTCCCTGCTTTCTGTCTCATCACTCACAGGTCCTCCTTCCCTTCCATTGCTGAAAACTCTTACTCTTTTCACCTGTAACCTTGCTTGTACCATTCCTTTCACCAACTTCCAAGTCGTATTTTTTTTCTTTTAGGGTCACACCCGGCGATGCTCAGGGGTTACTCCTGGCTTTGCACTCAGGAATCACTCCTGGCGGTGCTTGGGGGACCATATGGGGTGCTGGGAATCGAACCTGGGTCAGCTGTGTGCAAGGCAAATGCTCTACCTGCTGTGCTATTGCTCCAGCCCCATTCCAAGTCATATTTACCGTTGCTCACTTGTTCAATTCTAGGATTTGGGGAACTATGGTTATTTTGTTCCTCTCTGCATTCTCAGAGCATTTTGTTCCTCTCTGCATTCACAGGATCTCCAACACAGGGCTGGAGTGGGTAGGGCATTTGTCTTGCACGTGGCCAACCCGGGTGACCCGGGTTCTATTCCTCCGCCCCTCTCGGAGACCATGGCAAGCTACCGAGGGTATCTTGCCCACACAGCAAAGCCTGGCAAGCTACCCGTGACATATTTGATATGCCAAACACAGTAACAACAAGTCTCACAATAGAGATGTTACTAGGCCCGCTCGAGCAAATCGATGAACAATGGGAGGACAGTGACAGTGACAGCACAGGATCTGATATATAAAACAAGAATGAGGAATAAATTCTCTTGGAAGAGAACTTAAAACGACTCACCATAGCCATGCTGAAGGATCCTGCATCAGGCTATTTCATTCAGGATACCACCAGGGGGACGGGTGAGGCCCCTCTGTGTCCCACAGGACCCAGCCCTGGCAGCCAAAAACCTCCAGAACTCAACCGCCACCATGCTCACGACTGCTCTCAACAAGCTTGGATCAAGACTCACCCATGAGTAAATTCCTGGACCGCACGGCCGCGATATCTCATACCTCACACCATTCATACTCGAAGAGTAGCACACCACATTTGATGGGGTTTAAAGTAGAAGACAGTCAATCAATCTTAGAGGGAAATATATTTTTACATATATATATATATATATATATATTTCCAACATTCCCTCTTCCGAAATCCGACATGCCATTTCGTCAGTAAAGAAGCGAACAGCACCAGGCCCAGACAAGGTCAGACCCAAACACCTGAAGAATCTGCCGTCGGTACTCATCATTACACTGGTTCAGCTCATCACACGCTACCTGTCTGAATGCAAGGTTCCATCCCAATGGAAAACTAGCAGAACTAGCAGGACTGTACTACTGTACAAGAAGGGAGACATCCACGACATTGGCAACTATTGCCTGATCTGCCTATTGTCTGTCATCTACAAGCTGTTCACTCTAGTCATCCTGAATAGGATTGGCAGAACACTAGATGAAGGACAACCATGCGAGCAAGCCGGGTTCCACAAAGGATTCAGCACAATTGACCATATCCACACGATAACCAAGCTCATTGAGGTTTCTCGGGAGTTCAAGATGCCGCTCTGTTTAACATTCACTGATTTCAAGAAGGCCTTTGATTCTATTGAGATGGAAGTAGTCATCAAAGCCCTAGCCAAACAGGGCGTTCAAACTCAATACATCAGGATCCTCCATGAGCTGTATTACAGATTCACTACCAGGATCTCACCGTTCTACAAAGAACTGATCATCCATGTCAAAAGAGGGGTTCGGCAGGGTGATACCATTTCACCGAAACTCTTCAGTGTCACCTTCGAGAACGTCATGCAACAGCTAGAATGGGAAGGAATAGGAGTGAAAATAGATGGTCAGCAACTACACCACCTCTGCTTTGCTGATGACATTGTTGTAATAACACCAAACATTAGCCAAGCAGCACAAATGCTGGCTGACTTCGACCATGAGTGTGGAAAGGTCGGACTAGAGCTGAATCTCATGAAGACAATGTTTATGAGAAACAGTCTCGTTCCTGATGTTCCATTCACTCTCAATGGAATGAACATCTTCGAATGCAACAGTTATGTGTACCTGGGTCGAGAAGTTAACATGACAAATGACCTGGCACCTGAGTTGCGTAGGAGGAAGAAGGTGGCTTGGAACGCCTTCAGGAGCGTCGAAGAAATAGCTAAGAGGTTGAAGAACCTCCGGCTCCGGGCACATCTCTTCCATTCCACTGTTCTTCCTGCATTAACATACGCCTCAGAGACCTGGGCCCAACGAAAACAGGATGAGAATGCTATTTGGGTCTCCCAAAGAGGAATTGAAAGAGCTATGCTTGGAGTATCACGCTTCACTCAAATGAAAGAAAGAATCCGGAGTTCTGACCTCTGTTGATGGTCAAGAATCAGGGACACTGTCTTGTTTGCCAAGGCATCGAAAATCAGTTGGGCTGGACACGTAATGAGATTTGGAGACGACCGCTGGACTAGAGCCGTTACCAACTGCATTCCACGAGACGTCAAAAAATCGTGTGGCTGCCCACCTATGAGATGGTCAGACTTCTTTGTCAAGACCCTGAACGATCGATTTGAGGATCTTCGTGTTCCCAGAACAAGCAGACGCCACTGGACTACACTAGCACACGACAGGGACAAATGGAGACATTACTGGCGCCTGCTTGAGCAAATTGATGAATAACGGGATGACAAGTGATATGCACACAAGGCGCAACCTTTAATAACATGTTAGTGATCTCTTATAGAAGGGCTTAATGTCCCCTGGGTGAAATACAACAATCTTCACATACTTTCCTCTAAGGAAACTTTTTTGGGAGCATTTTCGGTGGTTTGTTCATAACAAGCAATACAAAATAAATTATTTCGGTTCTGCTTTGGGGCAGGGGTTTGGGTTTGAGATGGAAACATCCGAAATATGGTGGTGGGAGCAGTGTTCGAATATTAAATGTAATCAAATTTTGTGAACTACTTTATAATAAATAAAATGTTAAAAAGAGTGATTTATCTCTGGGTATATATAAGGTTTGGCAGGAAATCAGGCTGAACAGTTAAGCAGTGAAGGGCGTTGTATAGCACCACACTAAGGAATCTGAGTTTTATTCACAGAGTAAGGGGACCCACTGAAAGAGTTTTAAGCAAGCACCATTGCTGATGTGCATTTTTAAAAGGGTCACTTTCGGAAAGCTAATTCTGGCAATCATGTAAACAGGATGGATTGGAGTGTCGCCTGAGTTGGAGATATCAAGGTTCGCTATGAAGCTATAGTCTCATCAGGGCTGACCTGCTGAGAGATGAGGTGGGAACTGGGAAATGGTGAGCCCACCAAGGGAGGATTAAATGGGAAAAATCATTAGGATATGCTGAAAGGACAGAGTTTGTGGGAGGAAGAAAGTGAAAGATTTAGGATGCTAGCAGAGTTTCTCTCAGGACAACCACATGAGGAAGAAGAGCATATTGACTGAATTCAATGATGACGTGAAAGATTCATTGACTTTGCCGTGACACTCACAGAAGCATCAATCAAAGAGAACTATCTGTTCCACTTCTTGCATCCTTCCCGTGCAAGGAGGCTGGGGTAGCCATCTCCGTCTGCCCAGTCTCAGACTCAAAATGTGTGAGAGCCACCTGTGTCATCCTCAAGTCAAAAGGACTTGGAGACCCTCCTCGCCCTCTCATAGTCAAGCTTCTCATGTGATAGCAGTACCTTTCACTTCTGGTCAGAGACATGCTTATTGCTTCTAGGAGGTGCAGGCGGGGTTGCTGTGTCATGTCAGGGAGCAGGGTACAAAGGCGCCTTTGATCAACAGCCTTTTCTCCACTGACCCCCTGCTCCTGCTGCTGTCTCCAGCCAAATGACCTTGACTGACCCATGGTGCCCAACCCAATGTTCCCACAGGACTGGCCCAGCAGCTGGAGGGTGAGAGGTGGGGGTGGGGGTAGATGGGGCCACTTCTTACCACATCTAAAGGCTACCCTATGGAGGTTCAGGACAGGACCCCAGGGGAGACTAGGAGTCCCAAAATAGGGTGGTTGTGCTCGGAATCTTATGGAAAATCTGAAGAGGCTCTGAGCAGACAGCACAGCTCACTTCTTGGCAGCTGTTAGCGGGACTCACCAAAAGGCATTGCCGAACTGACCAGTGAGGTCAAGCCTGGCTCAAAATCTCAAACCGAGAGGGAGAGTCCAGGGGAGGAAGGAAAGGGACATTGGAGCAAATGTGACCAGGGTGTAACCTGGTTTAAAAAAAAAAAACAGAGAAAGGAACCCTGGGAAGACTCAGCCTGACTCTAGACCCAGAGGAGAACCTGCCGTCACTTGTGTGACATTGACCTGGGCTGCCCAAAGCAGCAGCTAAACACAGCTCCCAGTCAGGCAAAAAGCCTCAGAAAACAACGAACAAACACTTTCCAAAGAGAGTCGGTCATACTACAGCTTTGCAGAGGCTGGGAATTCCACAGGACTGAGAAAATGATGTCTCTATTAAAAGCCATGACTAGGTCTCTTATATGACTAAGGGTTATTACTTTTGCTTCAAGGCAGGAAATAGCCCCAGCTCCAAATCCTGCAGCCAAAACAACTGTTCCCTGGGCGGCAGTTCAGCAGGCACTTTCCGAACCAGTACAAGGTACTTCCCAATCCCGCGGGAATTTTTTCCCCCTCTCAGCTCCTAATTTTGGAAGTGTTAGCCCAGAGTGCTGAAAGAGTTGATCCTGTGTAGAAAGGCGTGTCGTGCTCCCTTACAACCCTACTCACCTCTGCAATGCACCCTGCGGGCACGGGCATATGCATGGCCAGCAATCCAGTCTGGGTTTTGAGTTTCTCACCTAAAATGCTGAAATTCCTCAAATTTGCTGGGCTCTAAGATCTCCCAGAGGGCACAATAATAGTAAAGATTTCATAGGCGTTCCCTGACGATGAAAATAGTTAGAACCTTCTAGAGTTTTTTTTAAAGGGTCCCCAGAAATCCTTAGATTTAGGAAAAGTGCTAGAAAGTACTTTCTATATTTGGTAAAGGACCAAATATGATGACCTCTCAGTACCTGTATTGCAAACCATAATGCCCAAAGGGGGGGGGGAGAGAGAGAGAGAGAGAGAGAGAGAGAGAGAGAAAAGAGAGAAAAAGAGAGAGGGAGGAGGAGGAGGAGGAGGAGGAGGAGGAGGAGGAGGAAAGTGCCTGTCAGAGACAGGCTGGGGGTTGGGGTGGCGGGAAGGGATACTTGGGGACATTGGTGGTGGGAAATGTACGGTGGTGGAAGGATGGGTGTTGGAACATTGTATGACTGAAACCATTGTATGACTGAAACCAATCAGGAAAGCTCTGTGACTGTGTATCTCACAATGATTCAATTAAAAAAAAATAAACACTGAAAGTGCTTTTGAGTCATAGAGCACTGGAGGTGATCATGGCCCCACCATTCCCACCCCAGCAGGCAAGCAAAAACCACAGTTGGGAGGGGACTGTGCTCGCCTAGAGGATTGCAGGGGCCCATGCCCAGCCCGGGGCTGTCAGGAAGACAGAGCACAGCGGCTCTCAGAACAGAGAAAGAGCTGGCGGCGGGGACGGGGGTTTTGCCAACCAGTCTGCCATTGCTTAGAATTCATAAGAAGATCATCCCTGAATAAGATGTTCTAAATCAGGGCTGGTGCTGCGGAGGTTATGAGTCATAACGATAGAATTGTTTGGACAGAACCTGTTCAGTGCTTAGTGACAGTGTGAAGTAAATGAGACCGTCTGGAGCGGTAGGAGGAAAAGTAATTTGTCGGGAGCAGCTTTCTGGGTACTTGATACTGAGATCAGATGGCACAGAGTCATAGGTACTGCCGGGTGACTAAGGCCTGTCTGAGCTGCTGCTCTAGAAGCTGATAAACCCTTCTCCGAAGGGCATTTGGTTTCTGTGCAGGGAACGGGTGCATCTTAGATTCCATCTTCCTGTCATCTCCTGATTTCCTGGGTCTAGCCCAGAGCCTGGCGCACGACACAGCATCTGTGAACTCGACCAAGTTACCCCTTTAACCAAAATCCCTCTGTATTATTTGACATTCGGACTCCAGCATTTAAAAAAAAATTTTTTTTAATGAATCACTGTGAGATACAGTTACAGACTTATAAACTTTCGTGATTATGTTTCAGTCATACAATGATTGAGCACCTATCCCTCCACCAGTGCCCATTCTCCACTACCAATGTTTCCAGTATCCCAGTATCCCTCCCGCCACCCCCCCCCCCCCCACCTCTGTGGCAGGCATATTCTTTATCTCTCTCTCCTTTTGGGTGTTATGGTTTGCAATACAGGTACTAAGTGGCCATCATGTTCGGTCCATAATCTACTTTCAGCACACATCCCCCATCCTGAGTGAGCCCTCCAAGCATCATTTACTTGGTGGTCCCTTCTCTATCCCAGCTGCATTTTCCCCCAGCATGTGTGGACTCCAGCATTTTGACTGAGATGTATATTCACTGCCAGAGCACTGCAGGATTTTCATTTTTTTCTCTTGAGAACTTCAGGAAATCCTCGGGAACTCTGGCAGGAATCTCTATCTCCCCCTAACTCCATTTCAGCAAACCAAACCATAAGATACCGTGCTGTTGTCCCTTCTCTAATCTTTAGACACCCACTGACTCAGAACTATGCCATCAAACAGACAAGCTGGAACCCCGCACTGGTTGCAGATTTGAAAACCAGCAGCCCAGGCTGGAGAGGTGTATGGGGGGTAAGGTAGGTGTCTTGCACTCAGCTGAGCTCAGTTCAATTCTGGGCATCACAGATGGTCCCCTGAGCATCACCAGGAGTGATCCCTGAGCACAGAGCCAAGAGTTAATGCTGAGCATTGCTGATATACATATATTTTTAATTTAAACTCCATGATGTACAAAGTTATTTATAATACAGTTGTTTCAGGCATTCAATGTTCCAATACCAATCCCATCACCAGTGTGACCTTCCTTCCACCAATGTCCCAGTTTCCCACCCGTCGCACAAACTTGCCCCCTTAGAAGGCACAAATTTACTTCATAATGAGTGTTATAACAAAATGGCAAATGGAATTATCAGAAAATAGATAAAAGTTTTGTGGTCAGGGTTGGAGTAATAGCACAGTGGGTAGGGCGTTTGCCTTGCGTGCAGCCGACCCGGGTTCAATTCCCAGCATCCCATATGGTCCCCTGAGCACTACCAGGGGTAATTCCTGAGTGCAGAGCCAGGAGTAACCCTTGAGCATCACCGGGTGTGACCCCCCCCAAAAAAGTTTTTTAAAAAATTTTTGTGGTCATTGTATCCCACAATGGTGTAACTAAAAGTCATTATCTGAGGAGTTACTGCGCTGGTTGATGCTGATAAATCCTTCTGTATAATTGTTTTCACTCACTGAATTTAGTGGGCTTCTACACAACTTTTCCATCAAATTTGCTGTGCTCCTACTGGACTGTCAGTACTGTGAAATTTGAAGGTGGTGTTACATCCATGTGCTACAGGGTCTGTGGGGCGTGGTAGCTGCTGGGCTCATCCAGAAGGGAAGAGAATCTACCTGTCCCCATTCTGAGAGGGCCACAGAGTTTTTAGCCCAGAGGTTTCAGCCCTAGGAAGATTTGGCGGCTTGGCAGCTTGTTAAGAATCTCAGTAACACGCTCTTTAGTCTTAGTTGCAAGTCACTGGTGAAATGCTAAGCAGTACAAGCCTTTCTCCCACAGTTTCCAGGATCTTCCAAGAGTTCACGATGAGACTTCAGAGGTGGAAAATCAGACCCGTAGAGTTGGGCTTTCCTATGGTATGAAAAATGTGAGGGAGGACCGTCTTATTCCAAGTTTAACCCCAATCATGGGAGCTTTGCTTAGACTTGATTTCCAAAAAATGACAGGGGCAGTGCATGCAGAAGCCTCAGGTTCCATTTCTGGTGCCACAGAGTCCCATGAGCACTGCCAGGGAGTAACCTATGAGATTAATAGCTAGGAGTACTTCGTAGAGTACCACTGATGCTGACCTCAAACCCCAAAATTACTTAAAATGTTAAAATGATACAAAGAAAAATCTAATCATTAGAGAACTACATTGTTTGCAAGAGCAAGGTGGAACATGTACTAATAATTGTATTGTTGGGGGCTGGAGCAATAGCATAGCAGGTAGGGCATTTGTCTTACACACGGCCGACCCGGGTTCAATTCCCAGCATTTAATATGGTCCCACGAGCACTGCCAGGAGTAATTACTGAGTGCATGAGCCAGGAGTAACCCCTGTGCATTGCCAGGTGTGACCCAAAAGGAAAAAAAATAAAAGAAAAAAATAATTATATTGTTGATTCATTGCTTGTGTCAGATATCTTACCTAGATTACCTCAAACTCATATTAGAGCCCTGGGAGCTATGTGGGGGGACCTCCCTGTACTCCTGAGTTTCCAAAGAAGAAACAGAGATTCTATAGAACAACTGGCTCAGGTAGGAAGACTGTGTAGTCAGGAATTGAATTTTAAATTCCAAAGATACCATTCTTCTTTTTAGTCCTTATCATTTAACCTAACAGCAAATTGTGTTTTGTGTTGGCAACAGCTTTATTCAGATACAGTTCACCATTAACACTGGAATATAATTTAAATTCACAGTTAAAGTGTGAAATTCAATAATTTTTAGCATAGTCACAGTGTTGTGCAGTTATCATTACAATCTATTTATATTTTTCCATCATTTTAGTAAACATTCCCACCACCCCATAAGAAACCCCATAGCCTTGAACTGATCTTCCCAATTCCTGCTTTGTCACTCCCTAGCTCTTTGTAACCTATAATCTACTACTTGCTTTTATAGATTCGTATATTCTAGGCATCTAATATAAGTGGAATCAGATAGTACATGCTTTTGTGTGTCTGGCTTTATCCACTAAGCACAATGTTTTCAAGGTCTGTTAATGTCAACATAGCCTTGAATTTCATTCCTTTTTATAAAAAGTTAGATTATATTCTATTGTTTGATGGTCTGAATTGTGACCCTCCCCCCAACTCATCTGTCAAAATCTTGACCTCAAATACTGCAGAAAGCAACTTTCCTAACTAGGGTTATTACAGGTATGATTTGTTAAGGTGTGGTCACACTGTGGTAGTTGGGTACTCCAGCATGATCAGTCTGTTTAATGTCCTTACAAAAAAGGGAAATTTGAAATTTGGACATAGACATGCATGCAGTATGAACACCAACAAAGTATGGAGGAGAGGTGATAATGATTGTTTTCTACAAACCTGTGATTCACGGCAATCCATCAGAAGTTAGAAGAGAGTTGGAGAGCACTCTTCCTCATAGCATCAAAAGGGACCAAACTTGTCACCACCTTGGTCTTATTCTCCAGCTTCCAAAACTATAAGAAAACATATTGTTCCTGTTTTTGATGGTTTTTTACAGCATCTCTTGTAAGTGTATGCAGAGTGTATGGACTAATCACATTTTAGTTGCTTTTACCACTTGGACACTTGAATGGTTTCCACTTTGGGGTTATTATGGTGCCTTTAAAAACATTCATGAGCAGGTTTATGTGTGGACATGTTCTCTCATTTCCCTTAGGTCCTGGAGGAACGGAGCTGTGCTGTGTCATATCAGAACCCTTTGCTTAAACATTTGAGAAGCCACCAGACTTTTCCTAAGTGGCTGCACCATTTTCGCTTTTCACCAATAAAGTATGAAGGCTCCATTTCCCCCACATCTTTACCAACACTCGTTATTATCTTCCTTTTAAGATTACAGTCACTACAATAGGTTTGAAGTAGTACCACATTGTGGGTTTGATTTGTATTTGCTTGATGACTAATGCTGTAAAACACCTTTTATAGGTTGTGTTTGTTTGTTTGGATTTTTGGGTCACACCCTTTGATGCTTAGGGGTTATTCCTTGCTCTGCACTCAGGAATTACTCCTGGCTGTGCCAGAGGGATCACTTGGGATGCCAGAGATTGAACCTGGGTTGGCTGTGTGCAAGACAAGCACTCTCCCACTGTTCTATAGCTTTAGCCGAAGCATTTTTTTCCCTAAATTTTTTATTAGTAAAACACCATGAGGTACAGTTGTAGACTTACAATTTTTTGTGCTTGGGTTTCAGTTATACAATGATCGAGTACCCATCCCTCCACCAGTGCCCATTCTCCACTACCAATGATCCCAGTATCCCTCCCACCCCCCCATCCCCCCATCCCACCCTACCTCTGTGGCAGGGCATTCCCTATTGTTCTCTCTCTCCTTTTGAGTGCTGTGGTTTGCAAAAGAGACATTGAGTAGCAAACATGTTCGGTCTCTAGTCTACTCTCATCACACATCTCCCATCCTGAGAGGAACCTTCCAGCACCCTTTATTTGGTGCTCCCTTCTCTATCTGAGCTGCCTTTTCCCCTAACGTGTGTGGCTGGCCTCAATGCCATGGAGTAATCCTCCTGGTACTTATCCTGGCTATTCTTGGATGTTAGTCTACTATTTTATTACTTTATGTTCCCCAGATGAATGCAATCTTTCTTTTTTTTTTTTTTATTTATTTATTGAATCACTGTGGGAAAGGTTACAAAGCTTTCAGGTTTATGTCTCAGTCATGCAAATATCAAACACATTTCCCTTTACCAATACTTATTTTTTCCCATGAAGAACCCCAATAAAACCCCACCCCCCACCCTTCCCCGTCCCTGTGAGGCAGATGAATTCTAGTTAACACTCTATCCGCTTTGATTAGATTGTTTCAATAAAAGATTCACCACTATTATTTAGAGTTTACCCCCCCCCCCCAAATCAGACATGCTGAAAAAGCATTGTGAAGTGATTTGCTTTCTACAGCTGGGTTCAAGAATTAAATGTTGGTTTTGGATTTCTGCTATTTTACCTATTGACCCTGGAAGTATTTCTACTGAAAGTCAGATAGTTAAGAAATTGGTTTCTGTGTTCTGGAGTCGTGGCCGTGCTGGAGAGCCGCTCGTGGGGGGCAACTGGTGGCCTCGGTAGGGCGTGAAGGGCGGAGCGAGACGCCCCCCTTCCCATGAGGTTTTAGTCGCCCCCACACTCCCGGCTCATACCTGCTGTCCACAAGGCTCCCATGTGGCCGCCATCTTTCTTTCCAGAGAGGAGAGGGCGAATGGGGCAACACCCTTTCCCCTCCGGCAGACTTGATGGGCTGGATCAACGCATAGTCCGTTCACTTTTCTGCTCCAAGCTGCTGGGTTCTGCATTAAGTCCTTGTGCTTCTGGGGCCATGGCCGTGCTGGAGAGCCGCTCGCGGGGGGCGACTTGTGACCTCGGTAGGGCGTGAAGGACGGACCGGAACGCCCCCCGACCCATGAGGTTTTAGTCGCCCCCACTCCCCCGGCTCATACCTGCTGTCCACAAGGCTCCCATGTGGCCGCCATCTTTCTTTCCAGAGAGGAGAGGGCGAATGGGGCAACACCCTTTCCCCTCCGGCAGACTTGATGGCCTGGATCAATGCATAGTCCGTTCACTTTTCTGCTCCAAGCTGCTGGGTTCTGCATTAAGTCCTTGTGCTTCTGGGGCCGTGGCTGTGCTGGAGAGCCGCTCGTGGGGGGCAACTGGTGACCTCGGTAGGGCGTGAAGGACGGACCGGAACGCCCCCCTTCCCGTGAGGTTTTAGTCGCCCCCACACCCCCGGCTCATACCTGCTGTCCACAAGGCTCCCATGTGGCCGCCATCTTTCTTTCCAGAGGGAGGAGGGCGGAAGGGAGCAACACCCTTTCCCCTCTGGGTAGAAATGATTGCCTGGATTAACGCATAGTCCTTTCACTTTTCTGCTCCAAGCTGCTGGGTTCTGCATTAAGCCCTTGTGCTTCTGGGGCTGTGGCCGTGCTGGAGAGCCGCTCGTGGGGGGCAACTGGTGACCTCGGTAGGGCGTGAAGGACGGACCGGAACGCCCCCCTGAATGCAATCTTTCTGTGTCTATCCCTCTCTTTCTGACTCATTTCTCTTAGCATGATACTTTCCATGTAGTACCATTTGTATATGAATTTCATGACTTCATCTTTTCTAACAGCTGCATAGTACTCCATTGTGTAGATGTACCAAAGTTTCTTTAACCAGTCATCTGTTCTCAGGCACTCAGTTTTTTCCAGATTCTAGCTATTGTAAACAGTGCTGCAATGAACAAACAAGTGCAGATGTCACTTTGACTATACTTTTTTGGTATTGCTGGGTCAAATGGGAGCTTAATTTCTAATTTTTTGAGGATCATCCATACTGTTTTCCAAAAGAACTGAACCGGTTGGCACTCCCACCAGCAATGAAGGAGGGTTCATTTCTCGCCACATCCGTGCCAGCACCAGTTGCTTTTGGTCTTTTGGATGTAGGCCAGTCTCTGTGGTGTGAAATGATATCTCATTGTTTTGATCTGCATGTCCCTGATGATTAAGGATGTAGAGCATTTTCTCATGTGCCTTTTAGCCATTCGGACTTCTTCTTTGAGAAAGTTTCTGTTCATTTCGTTGCCCCATTTTTTGGATGGGGTTGGATGTTTTCTTCTTGTGGAATTCAACCAGTACTTTTTATATCCTTGATATCAACCCCTTGTCGGAAGAAGCATTTTTTTTGAAGGGAGATGGGTGCTTTGGGCCACACTCAATGATACTCAGAGGTTAGTCCTGGCTCTGTGCTCAGGTATCACGCACAGCAGTGTTCAGGGGACCATGTGTGGTGCCAGGGATGAAGCCAGAGTTGGCCGCATAGAAGGCAAATAACCTAACCCCCTGTGCAATCTCCCCAGTGCTGTAGCACATCCATTCATACATACTGACCATTTTTATACATCTTTCAAGACATATTGATAAAAGTCCCTTGCCATTTTTGATTGGGTTTTCTTTTTATGATTGAGTTGTAACAATTATTGCTATCTAGATGTTCAGTCCTTTTCATATCTTATTTGAAAACATTTCCCCCCTTTGGAAGTTTACTTTCTTGATGTGTAAAATTTTAATAAATTTTGTTATGGGATGATCTTTGCTAACCACTGTTTCATGTAAATATGATGTGAACATGTCTACCAGGGTAGCATCTTGGGTCTGGGGGAAGCTGAGCATTTGGTTTATTTTTTGGCCACACTCAGCAGTGCTCAGGGTTTACTCCTGTCACTGTGCTCAGGGATCACTCCAGGTGGTGCTCAGGAGACCATAGGGAGTGCCATGGGTTGGATCAAGATTGGCTGCATGCAAGGCAAATACTTTACCTGTTATGCGATTGCTCTGGCTCACATTGAGCATTTTATTTACAGAGTGAATTAGAGTCTGAGCAGTTCAATGAGCAGGGCGTGCCTGTCTTGTCTGTTCATGTTTGGTATACAACTGGTTCATATACCAGTGAGCAGAGAGCATGGTGAGCACAGCAGGGAGGAAAGTGGGAGAGGCATTTGCAGCACATTCGTGTGTGAAGCCGAGTCTGCATTCCAGGTCCTACAGGACCTGGAGATGGGGCTACAGCACTTCGGAAGCAGAGTAGGAGATGGTTAATTCTTCCTTGACAGTTCAAGAGCAACTTTGTGGAGGGGAGATTTGGGTTTGATAGTGAAAGATGAGCACAAGCTTGTCACGGATTCAGAAAGCAAGTTGCAGGCCCTAGAGCTTGCAGTGAGGAAATAATGTCTTTGGTAAATGATGGGAGGACTAAGTTTAGGTTAGTGCTATGGGATGGTGTATGGGAAGTCTATGAAAGGCAGTGGGTAGTGTATTGGGATTTGGGCAAAGACTCAACATAGACAACTGTGTTCATTTCACCTGCTACCAAAGGGCTGTGTTGGGACAAAATGAGATGCTTGGTCGAGTTAGAATGGCATTAGCCAACGTAGCCAACAGTACTGTGAACATTTCAGATACGTGGGCCATGGGGTGCCCATCACAACTACCCAGCAGCACCAGCAGGGATGGCATGTAAGTGGCATGACTGGGCAATCAGCTGTGGCTATGTTCAAGTAGAATTTGATGAGCGCTTGGATTTGAGTTTTATGTTCACATAGTATGAAACATTGATTTCCCACCCCCAACCATTAATAAGTGCCAAACCCATTCTTAGCTCAAATGCATTCAAAGTCAGACTGTGAGCCACACCTGGCCCGGAGCTGTAGTTTTTCAGCCCTGAGTCAGAGTGGCCGGGGAGAGGGTAATAGTGGGAAGTTAGGGAGAAGCTGGGAAGAGATTGCAACTGAGCAGTTTAAAAGGGATCATGTCCAATTTAAAGCACCGGAGTTCGTTAGCCCTTTAGACGGCATGGGTAAAATCTAATGGGTCTAAAATGAAGGAGAAGAGAGGGATTTATTTAAAAACAAAAAATTGGTTGCAGTCTTTTGAAGATTTTGTGATATCTACTTATGTACAGGATGCTAATTAAATGGGTATTTTTCTTTTTATGTTTTTCCCCCTTTTTTTATAATTTTATTTATTGAATCACCGAGAGAGCAGTTACAAAGCTTTTGGGTTTAAGTCTCAGTCATACAATGAAATCCCCATCCCTTCACCAGCGCCCATTCTCCACTAACAAAACTCCCAGTATACCCCCCATTCCACACCCTCCTCCTGCCTGTGGGGCAGATAATTTCCACATTACTCTTTCTCTACTTTGATTACATTCAATATTTAGAAACCAGACCCACCATTATTATTTGGGATTTTACCCCAACACTCAGATCTGCTGAAAAGGCAACAGTAGACAATTTGTTATATATTGCTGGTTTTAAATAACATATGATGTCGCATGGACACAGTAGTGGTTGTGTGATTTGGGAATTCTGAAATTTTAACAATTAAATCTGGAGGGATTTTTGCCAAAATCTGCTGGGTTCCGAGATTTGTTCCTGAGTCTCTTGGAACATGGCCATTAAGCAGCTTGATCAGGAGCCAGAGAGACCATTCATGGGTAATGACTCAGGATCTCGTTGGGGTGGTGCAGAAAGGGCTGGCTCTACCCCCATCCCATGAGGCCCCACATGTCTCTTCACTGCGGGCCCAAATCTGACTGTCCAATGGCCTCTGGAGGATGGCGGCCACCGAGCCAACAGTGGAAACAGCCATCAGGTGGCCCAGCACCAGTAACCTACTGCAGGTACCGGACACATTTCTGCCAAAAGCCGCTGGGTTCCCAGATTTGTTTCTGAGGCTCTGGGATCACGGCCGTTAAGCAGTTTGATCAGGAGCCAGAGACACCGTTCATGGGTGGTGACTTGGGGTCTCATTGGGGTGGGGAGGAAAGGGCTGGCTCCATCCCCGTCCCGTGAGGCCTTGCGTATCTCATCACTGCAGGCCCAAACCTGCCTGTCCAATGGCCTCTGGAGGATGGTGGCCACCGAGCTGCCAGGGAAAACAGGCCAAGGTACAAAACCTATTACCACCTCCGATGGTCTGGCACTGGTAATCTACTGCAGGGACCAGACACATTTCTGCCAAAAGCCACAGGGTTCCAAGATTTGTTTCTGAGGCTCTGGGATCATGACTGTTAAGCAGCTTGATCAGGAGCCAGAGAGGCCGTTCATGAGCGGTGACTCAGGTTCTTATTGGGGTGGGGAGAAAAGGGCCGGCTCCACCCCCATCCCTTAAGGCCTTGCGTATCTCATCCCTGTGAGCCGAAACCTGATTGTCCAATGGCCTTTTGAGGGTGGTGGCCACCAAGCCGCCAAGAGGGAGCAGGCAGAGGGACAGCACCCTTTCCCCTCTGGGGTGGCCTGGTGACAGTAACTTACTGCAGGGTCCGGGTGCATTTCTGCCAAAAGCCACTGGTTTTTGAGATTTGTTTCTGAGTCTCTGGGGTCACGGCTGTTAAACAGCTTGATCAGGAACCAGAGAGGCCGTTCATGGGTGGTGACTCAGGGTATCATCGGGGTGGTGAGGAAAGGGCCGGCTCCACCTCCATCCCATGAGACCCCGCATGTCTCATCACTGTGGGCCCAAACCTGACTCTCCAACGGCCTTTGGAGGATGGCGGTCACCGAGTCGCCAAGAGGGAGCAGGCGGAGGGACAACACCCTTTCCCTCCTGGGGTGGTCCAGTGCCAGTAACCCATTGTGGGGACCAGATGTATCTCTGCCAAAAGCTGCTGGGTTCTGAGATTTGTCTCTGAGTCTCTGGGATCATGGCTGTTAAGCAGTTCAATCAGGAACCAGAGAGGCCTTGCCTCCAATTATAAAGCTGAGCCGGAGGTGGTTTGTGGGTGTGTGTCCCACATACCTAACTTTTGGCCATTTACATTCTTGGTAAACTTTGCCCCAAGTTTTTGGGGCCTGTCCAAAGGCTCAGCAGCAATTTTGGGGTATCTGGAAATCTGAAGGTGCCATCAGGCTGCTGATGCACTCACCTCACAGGTACAGATTGACCTGCTGGCGGCACCATACCCCCCCTTTTTTTGAGTGGAGGAGTGACAATGGGGAGTTAGGCCACACGTGACCATGCTCAGGGTTTACTCCAAGCTTTGTGTTCAGGGATCACTCCTGGCAGGGTAACCATATATAGTTCAGTCAGACTTAATCTGGATAAGCTGCATGCAAGGCAAGCACCTATCCCCTCTCCTATCTTTCCAGACCTTGCCTTTTCATTAACCACACCTTAGCCGTTGTGTTGTTCTAAACACTTGGAAACAGCAAATAGTATTTCTTATTTTGAGCACCATGATTTACAGTACTGTACATGACAGGGTTTCATGCATATGACATTATAACACCACACCCTCTGCCAGAGTATCTGTTTCCTCCAACATTGTCTCATCCCAACAAACAGATTAATTGCTATCTTCTATTAATTACTATTTTACTATTTGCTTAATTGCTATTTAAAGACTATTAGTCTTTAATCAAAAAGACTATTTTGATGAACACTAGTTGATTTTGTGTGTATATAGCACAATTTATATTTATTGAGATTTTATCTTGTATGCTAAGCATGACTCACAGTGGAACCATATGATGCTTTACCTCTTGTGAGGGAAGATTCTGGCTCAGGCTTAGCAGAGAACTGGGAAATATTTAACAAACTAATCTATGGTGGGAGGGGAGGTGATATATGCAATGTATGTAAGTCTAATCTTCATTGATATTAAGGTTGTATAGTGCCCTTTTTTTTGTAATAACTAAGAATACATACTCTATTGTAAACTTCCAAATAGAGAATTGTCACATAATGCCTTCATTGATTTTAGCAGAGTTTCTGTATTTACAGAAAAAATACGACATCCTATTATGACATCTTATTATCTCATTCCTACTTTGGACAAACTGGCAGGTTACCGAATGTAGCCTGCCCACACGGCAGAGTCTGGCAAACTCCCCGTGGCGTACCCAATATGCCAAATACCAGTAACAATGATGGGTCTCATTCTCCTAAAGAGCCTTGAATATAATCTCAGGGCTAGGATGAAGGAGACGTTACTGGGGCCTGCTCGAGGCAATCGACGATTAACAGGATGATTTGTGATTTTGTGATTTGTGATCTGTATTTACAACCAACTGGAGTTTGCAATTCAACCAGGATCTAACAAAATGAAAATAAGAATAGATGCTTGATTATTAATCATTTCAGCAAATTACTCATGCCACTGACAAATGTGTGTAGGTGCAACAAAAATGTTGGTTGACATTTAAATTTGAGGAGTAAGAGAAAAGGGAAGCCGTGAAGACATATGCTTTAATTTCACTCATCGGTCATTAACACGAGTGACCTCTTTGCTGAATCAGATGACAGTTCGCAAAAGCCTGAAAAACACTGGGCTGGATAGATTAGTACAGGAAGTAAGGTACTTGACTTGCATGCAGTTGACCCATGTTTGACCCACAGCATATGGTTCCCTCCAAGCATCCCCAGGAGTCACTTTTGAGGATAGAACCAGGAATAGCCCCTGAGCACTTGCTGGTGTGGTCTAAAAAGAACAAAAATAAAACAGAAGACTATTACCTCAAGTGTTTTCACCATTCACAATGCAAAACTATAGACATGACACACTTTAAAGATCAATCTTCATTTTTGACATTTTTTTTATCACTTTATTCAGTTTTTACACAATCTACAAACTAAAGGTCTTCACCTTCATTTTTAGCATTTGCAGTTTTCCTGCGTCAAATCGTCCCACTATGGACAATTCAAACTTGCAGATTATAGCGTTGGGAAGAGATGTGCAATTAGCACTTAATCACTTAACTTCCCGTTAGTCACCGATTTGCTCGAGCGGGCGCCAGTAACGTCTCCATTTGTCCCTGTCACCTGCTAGTGTAGCCCAATGGCATCTGTTCGCTCTGGGAACATGAAGAGCCTCAAACCGATCGTTCATGATCTTCACGAAGAAGTCTAACCATCTGGTAGGTGGGCAGCCACGCGGTCTTTTGACATCCCGTGGAATCCAGTCGGTAACAGCTAGTCCAGCGGTCGTCTTTAAATCTCATTATGTGACCAGCCCATCTGATTTTTGACACCTTGGCAAACGAGACAGCGTCCCTGATTCTTTTTTTTTCTTCTTATTTTTTTTATTAGTGAAACACCATGAGGTACAGTTGTAGACTTATAAATTTTTGTGCTTGGGTTTCAGTTATACAATGATCAAGTACCCATCCCTCCACCAGTGCCCATCCTCCACCACCACGGGTCCCAGCATCCCCCCACCCCCCATCCCTCCCATCCCTCCCATCCCACCCTGCCTCTGTGGCAGGGTATTCCCCCTTGTTCTCTCTCTCTTCTTTTGGGTACTGTGTTTTGCAAGAGAGGCATTGAGTGCCAATCATGTTTGGTCTATAGACTACTTTTAGCATGCTTCTCCCACCCTGGGAGGGTCCTCACAACACCCTTTATTTGGTGCTCTCTTCTCTGAGCTTCCTTTTCACCTAGCACGTGTGGCCGGCCTTCAAGTCATGGAGCAAAATTCCTGGTACTAATCTCAGCCATTCCTGGGTGTTAGTCTTCCTTTTTGTTGCTTTATGTTCCCCAGATGAATGCAATCTTTCTGTGTCTATCCCGCTCTTTCTGACTCATTTCGCTTAACATACTTTCCATGTAGTACCACTTGTATATAAATTTCACAACTTCATCTTTTCTAACAGCTACATAGTACTCCATTGTGTAAATGTACCAAAGTTTCTTTAACCAGTCATCTGTTCTCGGGCACTCAGGTTTATTCCAGATTCTGGCTATTGTGAAGAGTGCTGCAATGAACAAACAATTGCAGATGTCACTTCGACTATACCTTTTTGCCTCTCTGGGATATATTCCCAGGAATGCTATAGCTGGGTCAAATGGGAGATCAAATTCTAATTTTTTGAGAATTGTCCATACTGTTTTCCTAAAGGGTTGAACCAGCCAGCATTCCCACCAGCAGTGAAGGAGGGTCCTTGATTCTTGATCGTCGACGGATGTCGGAACTCCGGATTCTTTCTCTCATTTGAGTGAAACGTGATATTCCAAGCATAGCTCTTTCAATTCCTCTTTGGGAGACCCGAATAGCGTTCTCATCCTGTTTACTTAGGGCCCAGGTCTCTGAGGCATATGTTAATGCAGGAAGAACAGTGGAATCAAAGAGATGTGCCCAGAGCCAGAGGTTCTTCGTCCTCTTAGCTATTTCTTCGACGTTCTTGAAGGCGTTCCAAGCCGCTCTCTTCCTCCTGCGCAGCTCGGGTGCCAGGTCATTGGTCATGTTGACCTCTCGACCTAGGTACACATAGCTGTTGCATTCGGAGATGGTCGTTCCATTGAGAGCAAATGGGGCATCAGGAACGAGGCTGTTTCTCATAAACATTGTCTTCGTAAGATTCAGCTGTAGTCTGACCTTTCCACACTCACGGTCAAAGTCAGCCAGCATTTGTGCCACTTGGCTGATGTTTGGTGTTATTAAAACAATGTCATCAGCAAAGCGGAGGTGGTGTAGTTGCCAACCATCTATCTTCACTCCCATTCCTTCCCATTCCAGTCGTCGCATGATGTTCTCCAGGGTGGCACTGAAGAGTTTTGGTGAAATGGTATCACCCTGCCGAACCCTCTCTTGACATCAATGATTACTTCTTTGTAGAATGGTGAGATCCTGGTAGTGAATCCGTGCAATTAGCAGTTTGGAAAATTCCTGAAAATCTGACAGATCTCTAGAATCCACTCAAACTAGCTTCAGCACACATAGCTCTTTTGCTTTATCAAAAACAAAATATGTACAGATCTCAAATATGTTACTGTAAATTAATATGAATAAATAATCTTATCTATCGGTTTAACAAAATGACAATGCATATGCCTCCCATCCCAAACCCCACCAGGAGTGATCCCTGAGCTCAGATCCAGAAGTAAACCCACAGCAATGCCAGATGTGACTAAAAGCCAAATCCATTCTCAAATATTAGCTCTTTTTTTTTTTTGGCTTACGGGGTCACACCTGGTGATGCTCAGGGGTTGTTCCTGGCTCTGCACTCAGAAATGAATCCTGGCAGTGCTCAAGGGACCATATAGAATGCTGAGGATTGAATCCAGGTTGTCTGCATGCATGGCAAATGCCCTCTCCACTGTGCTATTGCTCTGGCCCCAAATGTTAGCTCTTGAAACAGATGACATGGCATGGGAAACAAGACACAGGCCTTGGATGCAACCGACCCTGTTTCAATTCCTGATGCTATCTATGTATGATCTCCCAAGCACAACCAGGGGTCCTTTCTGATCTCAGAGCCAGGATTAGCCCCTGAGCACAGCTGAGTGTGACCCAACCTTCTCCTACCACTCTTCTCCCTAAAACTTTTTTTTTTGCCACCCTCAGCTGTACTCAGGAATCACTCCTGGCACTGCTCAAGGGACCATATGGAATACAGGGATTAAACCCATGTGCAAGGGAAATGCCCTACCCACGGCACTTGCACTATTACTTTGCCCCTCTCTCCCCCAAAGGAGCACTGATATTTATTCAGCCATTGATTAAGCTGATTGAATTGGGCATGATCTCCACATTACTGTTTTTTTAATTTTTTAATGTTAAGGCTGGAGCTATAGCACAGTGGTAGGGCATTTGCCTTGCACGCAGCCAGCCCGGCTGAGCCGGGTTCGATTCCTTTGCCCCTCTTGGAGAGCCTGGCAAGCTACCGAGAGTATCTTGCCTGCATGCAAAGCCTGGCAAGCTACTTGTGACGTATTCAATATGCCAAACAGAGTAACAAGTCTCAAAATGGAGATGTTACTGGGCCTGCCCGAGCAAATCAATGAACAACAGGAGGACAGTTTGTTTTGTTTTTAATTTTGTAAGTTAGTTCACAAAAGTGAATGAGAATGAGACCAGTTGTAGTTACTGGTTTTGGCATATCGAATACACAGCGGATAGCTTGCCAGGCTCTTCCGTGCGGGCGGAATACTCTCGGTAGCTTGCCAGTCTTTCCGAGAGGGATAGAGGCTTTTGGGGTGAACTCTAATCACCCTTGTAGGTGTTACCATATTTGAACCCTATCAAATATGGTACGACAATTCCAGAAGATGGGTATTTAGTGTCTTATGATGTGTCGCGCGGCCGCTTGCAGCCGCGCGGGTCCGGAAACCGTCCTGGAGTGTGACGACGGCTGGGTAGTGGAAGTAGTGTCGCCTAGAGCTGTATTGCGGATTCACTACCAGGATCTCACCATTCTACAAAGAAGTGATCATTGATGTCAAGAGAGGGGTGCGGCAGGGTGATACCATTTCACCGAAACTCTTCAGTGCCACCCTCGAGAACATCATGCGACGACTGGAATGGGAAGGAATGGGAGTGAAGATAGATGGTTGGCAACTACACCACCTCCGCTTTGCTGATGACATTGTTTTAATAACACCAAACATCAGCCAAGCGACACAAATGCTGGCCGACTTTGACCGTGAGTGTGGAAAGGTAGGACTACAGCTGAATCTTACGAAGACAATGTTTATGAGAAACAGCCTCGTTCCTGATGCCCCATTCGCTCTCAATGGAACGACCATCTCCGAATGCAACAGCTATGTGTACCTAGGTCGAGAGGTCAACATGACCAATGACCTGGCACCCGAGCTGCGCAGGAGGAAGAGAGCGGCTTGGAACGCCTTCAAGAACGTCGAAGAAATAGCTAAGAGGACGAAGAACCTCTGGCTCTGGGCACATCTCTTTGATTCCACTGTTCTTCCTGCATTAACATATGCCTCAGAGACCTGGGCCCTACGCAAACAAGATGAGAACGCTACTCAGGTCTTCCAAAGAAGAATAGAGCTATGCTTGGAATATCACGTTTCACTCAAATGAGAGAAAAAATCCGGAGTTCCGACATCCGTCGATGATCAAGAATCAGGGATGCTGTCTCATTTGCCAAGGTGTCAAAAATCAGATGGGCTGGTCACGTAATGAGATTTAAAGACGACCGCTGGACTAGAGCTGTTACCGACTGGATTCCACGGGATGTCAAAAGACCGCGTGGCCGCCCACCTACCAGATGGTCAGACTTCTTCGTGAAGATCATGAATGATTGGTTTGAGGCTCTTCATGTTCCCAGAGCGAACAGATGCCATTGGGCTACACTAGCAGGTGACAGGGACAAATGGAGACGTTACTGGCGCCCGCTCGAGCAAATCGGTGACTAACGGGAAGTTAAGTGATTAAGTAAGTGGGTATGGAGTGTCTTATGATGTCCAGGAATATGTGAGGCTTGGCCTGAGCACATTCCCCAAAGCTTTTAATGTCCTCCAGTACCTTCTTATTCCCAAATGTCTAAGCCAGTGATTAGATTCTCAGTAGCAATATGGCTCTTGTGGCAATTTCCCTTTTGTTCTGAAACTATATAAGACTTGGATTATGTCAGAACAGAAAGGATTTTTGGAAATTAGCTAGACACCAACTTCTCCCATTTCACAAATGAGCAGAGTCCAGGAAGGTTAATTTACTTCTCCAAAGTCACAGAGAAGCAAAGCTAATATCAAAACCTAAGTTTTCATTTGGTAAAACAGTTTCAGTATGCTGATTTCCCCCCTTAAGTTTCCAAGGTGCTACCATTACTCTGGGAAATGTTTTCCAATTTCTTTCACTATGCAAGTAAACGGGTCCCTTCCACAATACACTTTTAGGGAGAGTTTGTCTAAGCTGTGGAAAAAGAACTCCTAATTATGCTTGCCTGTTCATATACCAGTTTTATTTACACTGTTTACCATAGTTTATTTGTGAGTGGATTGGTGGCCACACCCAGCAGTGATCAGGGGCTCCTCCTGGCTCTCTGATCAGGAGTGACCCCTGGTGTTCTCAGGGGAACCAAACACAGTTCCAGGGATTTGAACCGGGGTCAGCAAGGAAAGTATTTAAATCCTTATCTCTTCAACCCTATCATAATTCTTTTGAAGCAAAGATCGGAGCTTTTCATGAGTTATCACATACAAATTAATAACAAGTGATTAAGTCAGCCACCTAGCAAGAAAATTCACGTGTTAAGAATATATTTTAACCCTTGAGCTGAGTAAAAAATATCTCAGACTGAGAACTCCAGGAGGTAGAAAATTCCTTTGGAAAATAGGCAATTAGCTGCTAAAAAATGCCATTTTTCAGAGGAGTGTTTCTTTCTCTTTTCCTGAGGAACAGATGTATGAAGAATTCAGGATTTCCCCCTATTTTAGGAAGACAATACAGCACATATATTAAATTTTGAGTGACTTTCAGTGGAGTCTAGAACAATATTCCATATTCAGGTACATTTATAATTTGCTGCAAAATATATTCCTTTGAAGTGGCATCAACAAGACTTTATATAGACTCAAGTTGGTTCACTTCAGTTCTCATCACTGATAGAATTATCTTCATTTTTCAGGGTATCAGATAATTGGATAATGGAGTATAAGGCTATAAATGATTTTCTTTCACATGCATTTAAAAATAAGGTTCTCTTGACACACATTCAATCCTTTGTTAGAAATTACTCATTCTTGTTATCTTAATCCCCAAGATTCATTAACTATGTTTTGCTCTACTCTTGCTCTAGTTCAAATTTTGCACTGGATAAAGCCTCAAGGATGGTTGGAGAATTAAGTTCTCTCTCTCTCTCTCTCTCGCTCTCTCTCTTTTGGTTTTAGGGCCACCCCTGACACATATAGGGATTACTCATGGCTCTGCAGTCAGGAATTACTCCCTCCTAGCTTGGGGGGCCAAATGGCATGCCAGAGATCATACATGGGTCAGTCACACGCAAGGTGGGCATATTATCCAATGTACTATCTCTCTAGCCCTACACAGATGTTCTCTTTATATCATTAGTAGAGTTGGCAATGACTTGTTTCCCACCAGTCTTCTTATCCACTAGCATACTGCAATAAATCTTTGTATATTAATTTTTACGCCCACTAAGGTTCTCATATCTAAAAAATTATATTAAGAATAAGGATTGCATATAAAGAGAAGAGCTCACATTTAACTTTATCCTTCTAGAGGTCCCGATCAGTCTATTTGCTCTGTAGATGCCAAGGAAAACATTACTTTATCTTCTTAAATCCTCAGAGTCTCATAGAGCCTAGTCTTCCAAAAATCAAAACTTGAAAGATTATCCAGGTATTCTCCAATGTCAAGGGAGAACAGGGTAAAAAAAAATCAATACCTACAACTAGAAAACTAGTTAAGGAACAAACAGAATCTCTCTGATATAGGAAAGAGTATAGTCATGTAAGTATTACAGGCATGAGAATTGTAGAAAGCTACAAAATAGAAGAAACCACCAAAGGTGCCAACAAGGTAGAAAACTAAAACTAAAATAAAGGGAAGACAGAAGCAGGGATGCTATGGTTTCAATAATTGAAACTTGTTGCCTGGGATACTAGTATAGCTATTTCAGAAAATTTCACATGCAGTACTACCAAAATACCAAAGGCCATACATAACGTCTGACCCAAAATGCCACCTCATACAGCAAATCAAATTCTCACATGGGAGCCTAAAAAAGATTGTTTGACTGGTACACTGCCCTGCAGAGTCAGGAGACTGCTTTGTCTGACATACTGAATTTTCAATGTCTCTCACACTTCCTCCTTTTCAGATGCACAAAAGGTTTTTGTAACGTTTCTCTTGGTTTTATTGCTGGCAGCTACAGAAACCATGCCACATGCCTGATGTAGAGTTATAGGGTGTGATTTAATTTGACTAGTGTCTTCAGAGCTTCTGGGTTTTAAAACACAACCTTGAGAGTTTCCTTGAGAGCAGTTAAATGAAAACATGTTTTCATTCATTCCCTCTGGACCAGTTTTGTAGGCGCTTAGCCTGTTGCCTGTGACTGCTGCACCTTTCCTGTAAAGACCTGTGAAAAAGTTCCTTCTTCTGCTTCTCCTACACAGTCCCCTGGGTCCCTCCACTTCTGACAGGCATTTCATTTCTGTATATTGTTCCCTTCCCAGGATGGGTCTTGGCCTCCTAACCTAACATGGACAACACCTAACCAGAAAGACCCATACAAGCTTAGCAAACACGTTGGACATTGCCTGGTCTGAAAGTACTTTGATTCCGAGGGGGCAAAACCTAATTTGTGGGTCACACCATCCATCCAGTGCTCTGGGGTTTACTCCTGGCTCTGTGCTCAGGGATCACTCCTGGCAGAGTTCAGGGGATCATATGTGATGGTGGGGATGGGACCAGGGTTGCTGGTGCAAGGCAAGTACCTTACCCGCTATAGGCCCAAGCAGTTTCTCTTCAACATAACCAACTCTTAAAATTTTTCATTGCAGTAACATTGGCCTATAGTATACACGTTTCAGGGTACACCTGAAATTATAATTCCACCACTAAAAGTCTAGCTTCCCACCAATACTCAATAGACCTCGGTCCCCCAACCTTTATTTTTCTCCCAGTTTTGGGGTCACACCCGGCGACGATTAGAGGCTCTACACTCAGGAGTGATGCTCAAGGGACCACATGGGATGCCTAGCATAGAACCCACGTCTGTGTTGTGCAAGCTAGCGCCTTACCCCCTGTACTATCTCCCCGGCCCCCTTCCTCGGTTTTAAATCCCCACCCCTCCCCCTTCGCCCCCTGCCCTTCTGGTACCCGAATATCTGTTCTTCGGATGGAAGTTTGTACGTAACAACCCTCTCCTTATGCCATAGGTACTGAGGACTGGGTTCCTCTCGGTAGAGTATGGGGCACTCACTACCGGGTCATTTGTCACCGAAAAGCCCGCAGCGGAGGGTGGGTGCTGCCACTGGGGAGCAGAGGTCATTTGTCCCGGGGGTGCGTGCCGGGGTAGGGGCGCACCTTCCTGTAGGGGGCGAACTCCGCCTACTTTCTCCCTCGCCTGAACTCTAACCTTTTGCCCCGAAAAAGAAAAAATAAATAAATAAAAGGTTCCAAGCCCGGGTGCAAGGGATGGACCGGGGCGTCCAAGCAGCCCCCGGGTGGGCGCGGGGACCGGGGCAGTGCCCAGGAAAAGCCCGCTTCGGCCGGGTCCATCACCTGCGCGGCAGGGCGCGCCCGCAGCAGCCCGGGTGCTCGGCGCCGGGGGCCCGAACGCCGAGACAATGCGGCGCGCGCGGCGGTGGGCGAGCGGCTCGGCGGGCCGGGGCGCGCGCCGCCTTCCTTCCTGCTGGCTCAGCTTCCCGGCGGCGGCGGCGGCGGCAGGCGGCGGCGAGCGCGCGGATTGGCGGCCCGGCCCTCCGCGCCGCCCCGCCCCGCGCCCGGCCGGCCGCCGCCCCCGGCCGGGACCCGCCCCTCTCTCCGCAGGAGGCGCTCGGGGCCCGGGGCTGGGTGGCGGGCAGTTCCCGCCGGCGCTGCGCGTCCGTCCGCTGCTGCTGCTGCTGCAGCTGCGAGGCTCTCGGGCAGGCGGTGGCGGAGCCCTCGGCGCGGCGGGCGGACGGGCCCGAGCTGCGCGGCGCGGCCGCTGCTCCCGCCGCCGGGCCCCGCGGGGGGCTGTGCTCCCGCGCCCTGCGGCGGCTCCTGCGGCGGCTCGTGCGGCCCCGGGCGGCGGCGGCGGCGCTTCCCTTTGTCCGCGGGGCCGAGCGGGCTGCGGGGCGCGGCGGCGGCGGCGGCGTCCGAGCTGCGGGTGGGAGCCCGCGCGGCAGCAGAGGCGGCGGCTCTCTCCCGCGCCCGGCCGCCGGCGCCCGCGCTCCGAGGCGATGCCGGACCAGATCTCCGTGTCGGAATTCGTGGCCGAGACCCATGAGGACTACAAGGCGCCCACGGCCTCGAGCTTCACCACCCGCACGGCGCAGTGCCGGAACACCGTGGCGGCCATCGAGGAGGTGAGCGCGCCGCGCGCGCCGGGCGGCTCCGGCCGCAGGTACCGCCGCGCCCCGCCGCGCCGCATCCCCACCCGCCCGGCCGCCCGGGCCAGCCGGGCCCCGCGCCCCGCTCCCGCCACCCGGGAAAAGTTTCTGGTCCTCCGACCCCCGACGCGGCGGGGATCACCCCAGCCCGGCACAGAAGCCCTTTGTTCCGTGGAGGTGGTGGCTCGGAGGGGACGGCTTGGGCCTTTTGAGCCCCCTCCCCACGGCCCCCCACATCGTTCCTTCTCCGCGCCTCCAACTTTGCCCCGAAAGTCGGGGTGGGCGGGGAGCAGGGGGACCCCCTGCGCCCAGCGGTTTCCCCCGGGCGTCCAACGTGCGTTCCGAGTGGCCGTGCCCGCCGCCGGCAGTGCGCACCGCGAGCCCCGCCGCTGCCCGCCGGGGCTTCGTCCGACTCTCGGTGGGTCCCGGGGCAGCCCCCGGCGATCGCGGAGAGGTGTGCACCCCACCCCTTAGCCGGGAAGGCCTGAGCAGGCCCTCCCCGATTGCCCGCCAAGGTGTGCGGGGCGCTGCGGCGTCTGCGGAGCCCGAGGCCTTTTTGCCCGCCACCCCCAGGTCGGTGCGGCTCACCCGTCCCAGCCTTTTTTTTTTATCACACCCCCCCGCGCCCCACCTCTGCCCCATCGGCTGGAAAAGGGGCGGTTGTAGCCAAGTGCTTTCAAGGTGCAAAGTCATCCCTCCCAGCTCTGGCTAAGGAGGGAGCTAGCTCGCAACCGCTCCTTTCGCGGACAGACTCCCCCCCGCCAGACCCGGGAAGGAAGGGGCCGCTCGAGGTGGGCCCTCAGCGGCTGCTGGCAGCGTCGGGAGGGGCCGGGCCGGCCGGTGCAGAGCCGGGTAGTGGGCAGAGCCGCCTCCTCCCCGCCGCTCCTTCTCTCCGCATCCGGATCAAGGGTGCAGCCTTCCCTTGCAGCGTTGCTCCGAGGGGCCGAGACCCCGAGCGTCAAGTGCTAATAAACACTCTGCAGGGCTTGAAGTAGGGAACCTGGTGTATGAGCCACACGTGGGCCAGTGTTGATTTCCAAGGTGAGCTTGCTCTTGGCCAGAATGGCGAGTTACAAGCTCATCCGTGGGGGATAGTCTAGTTGTTTCTAGGGACGATGCCTGCGTATAGAGTGAATGCGGGGAGAGAGCCTCAGTGAGCTTAAAATTAAGGGTTGGCTTTCCTGTTCTTCTTCTTCCTTGAACAAAGCATCTGCTGTGAGGAATGGCTTGGGGGCTGGCGGGGTGGGGGTATGTTGGGAGGGTGGGAATCCTGAGTGCTTTCCCTTATGGAATTTTCTAGAGAAAAAAAATTCTTGGTAGACTAGCAGTAAGTGATAGGTCAAATCAAAAGCAACAGATTCAGCATTCTGAATGTTTCAAGTTTAGTTCATCCTCTGCCTGCCTTCTCCCTGTTTCTGGTGGAAGAAAGCTTTAGTAATGAGTTCTGTGAATCCTGACTACTACTTGTTTCAGCACGACTATAAAATGGTACCTGCAAATGAGGCAGGTGAAGATGGGTTTAAGATGGTTTTTAAATTTTTCTTCAGATGCATTAGAAGTTTTTGGAAAACAGCATTATTTAATCATGTTTATGGACTGAATGCAACAACAACATAAAAAGTAGCTGCTCAGTGATTAGAGGAAGGAAGCATTATGTATACCTAGCCTCTAAAAAAATTGGTTAGTTAACAGGTATGGCGTACTACCTGCACACAGCAAACCCGGAGTTTGATCCCCTGAGCTCACGAGGAGTGCAGAGCCAGGAGTAAGCCCTGAGCACAGCTGGGTGTGGCCCCAAAGCCAAAAAAGAAAAAGGTGAATTACAAAAGCTGGGTTACATTTAAAGTTCTTCATCTTTTCCCCCACTGCAATTTGTCATTTAAATGTTAATAACACTGGCAGATGTTGGAAAGCTAAGCAAGTGGGAATTACTGGTACAACTGGCATACCCTTTCCTTGATTAATTTTAGTTTACAGTGTATAATTCCAAAGCTCTTTCTGCATGTTGTGCAGATTACCCCAGAGCTCAGTTACTGAGAAGATTAAGAAGAGACTGGATTTGGTCGTTTTATTAAACTGCAAGCTTGCGGCACATTGTCATCAGAACATAAAAATTGGTCTCAGAAATGAAAAAAAAATCATTACATATATGCCTATCTCACCTTAGGCGAATTCTGTGTACATATTATGATGATGATGGAACACATGGTCTTAGCTTTGTGACTCACATCAAAAGTTTATTTCCTTTCTCAGAGTGATCACTATGGATTCCTTTATATAATGCTCTTTTCTAGAGTGGCTTAATGTTCATTCCACTTACCAAAACTTATTTCATTTATGGTATTTTTCAGTAAGTAAGGTAAAGGCCCTCCCGTTGATCGTCGATTTGCTCGAGCGGGCCCAGTAACGTCTCCATTGGAGACTTTGTTGTTACTGTGTCTGGCATATCGAATACTCTCGGTAGCTTGCCGGGCTCTCTGAGAGGGGCGGAGGAATCGAACTCGGGTCGGCCATGTTGGCTGCTTGTAAGGCGAACGCCCTACCCGCTGTGCTATCGCTCCAGCCCTTTTCAGTAAGTAATGCCCACATATTTTGGTTTTAACCAAGCATCTGCTTATTAAAGCAAGGCCTAAGAATGGTTATTGAGATTACTTGTTTAACAGAAAAGAATTAAAAAAATTATTTCCAATGCAGATTGCTGAAAATTACTGTAGGAGTGAAATTTGCTTTTTTTGGATATACACACCTACAATGGGCATATGAGTAGCTATTAGTCCCCTACTCTGTGTTACAGACATCACGTCTGTTGCACTTACTCCTCATCCCCACATTTTGTCCGAAGAAGTTAAAGCATAGGCAGAGGGAAGTTAATTTGCCATAGGTTGTAGAGCTGGAACTTGAACTTGGCTCCATGTTGTTTCCAGAAGCTATGCTGCTATGCTGGGTTGTTACTTTTAATGATGCCAAGTATCTAAATTGCTCCTTTGGTAGGTAGACCAGGGTCCCAGACCAGATTCACCACTTTCTGCTTGTGTGAACTTGGATGAGACGTCTATAGTTTTCTCATTTTTCTCAGCTGAGACATTTGAATAACAATACCTGTCACCTTCAGAGTTGATGAGACCATACTCAGCACAATATCTGACAAACAACTGACTTAGTAAATGCTGACAACTTAACAGATTTTAAAATCCACAGAGCCTGAGGAGACTATCTGGTCCTAGGAGAGGTTTTATGAGGGGGTGAGAGAAGTTGGGGAAATGGCTGAAGGGTTGAATGAATAAAAAAATTGCTACACTGTCATTAACCCATGTTTATCTTTTGACAGTTTTGTTGTCTTAGAACAGGTGAAAACATAGCTGTGCTTTGAGTTTTACATTTTTTCACTTGATCACTTCCTATGGGCTAAGTAATTATTTTACACAATTTCAGCAAAGCCTGGTGCTTCAGCTAGTCAGTCTTGTAAAGTGGCTTTGGTATAAATCCAAGGAGTAAGCCTATGCAACGACCCCCCCCCTCTCCCCCCCAATTTGGGATGGTGGCAATTTCTTTATTTTTGCGGAGGAGTTTGGAGTGGGGAGGGTTCCAAAGCAGTGCTCAGGGGGATTGTGGGGTCACTCCCAGTGGGTTGGGCTCAAGTTTCTTTGCTAGGGCCCAAGGATACCAGTTTCAGGGATTACTAGGGTCACTCCATTGGTGCGGGGCGGGTGTGGGGGGGGGGCTTGTCTCCAGGGCCTTACCCAGTGATGTTCAAGAAGCTTTATGGTGCCAGGAATTCAAAGGAGGTCTGTGGTGCCAGGAATTCAAGGGAGGTCAGGCCCATGTATCCTAACCCAATAGTATCTTCTTGGCCCTCTTCTTTTGTTTCTCTGTATCTCTGAGCACTTAAGAATATTGGCAATATAGGGAAACATTGTATCCATAGTTGAATTACTCTGTTTCTAGTTAGAGCCTTCTCTTTAGAGCATCCTCCATTCTGCCCTGCCTTGCTTATCCGTTTTTCTTAGTAGATCCGTAGTTTTAAAGATAAATTTGATGTTGACTCTAAGTATTAAAATTTAATCTACTTCCTTCTGAGGTCAGAATGCTTCACGCTGTGGTCCATGGTTACCTAGGAAATCTCATTGCTGTCATAAGCACAGGGTTCTAACTGCAGGGCTGGAAGGAGCTGCTGGACTGCTCGGACTACCAGGGGTCCTGCCTGCCTTGGGGCCAGGTGCCCCTCCCAGCGTTCATAATGGGAACCCAACCTAAGAACTCTGCAGGCAAGAATATAATTTTGAATTTCATTCTTTGTGAATTGTTTGAAAAACAGCTTCTCCAAATGCCAGATCAGTGAGGGTGGGGGGTGGGGGAGGGGTGGTCAGCAAAACCCACCTCAGCTCTGTGGCTGGAAGGACCTTACTTTTTTACCCAATGCATTCATGTTTTTCTGTGGATCAAGTAGGACCGCTCTTTTATGCTGTATTTTGACTTCTGAACTTATGTGCTTGGAATTTGTTTTTTTTTTTAATCGAATCACCATGAGCTGCAGTTACAAAACTTTCATGTTTGAGTTTCAGCCATACATCTATCCTTTCACCAGTGCACATTTTCCACCACCAATGCCCTCAGTATCCTCCCCCTATCTCTATAGCAGACAATTTCCCTCTTTCTCTACTTATGGGCATTATGGTTTGCAGTACAGATAATGAGAGGTCAGCATGTTTGGTCCTTTATCTACTTTCTCATGCTTGGAAATTTGAGTCATTTAAGGAGGAACCATGTTTCTCAAGTGATTACTCTCTTCCTTTCTACCCATACTTTTCACTTTACCTCCTCTCTTTTTTTTTTTTATATGACTTACATGAAAAGTTCTCATGCTATTTCTGCCCATTCAGTGTTGGATCCTTCTGTGTGTGGGGTGATGGGTGTAGTTCTTTGAAAGAATCTACAGCTTAGTGGATGGGAGAGATGTTCTATAAATAAGTCCATGCAGTAAAATGTCCATGTTGTGTGCTCTAGCAACATGATTATCTAAACTCATGGATGTCCGGGAAGGGCAGTGGTTTGGTACATTGGGGCCACAGGTTAGGAAGGTCTTATATGCTGATGTGTGATTGAGTCATGAAGTCATCTGTGGGCCACCATATGCTTGAATCACTAAGTGATCTCAGTATGGTCTTCTGTACCTGCCTGCCCGCCTTAGGTAAATATTGATCGACTCCTGAGTTGGTGACTGACTATACCTCTGATTGCTTTCTCATAGCCAACCATTCTACAGATGGCTGTTCAGGCCCAGAATTTGGAGTAGGAATGGGGAAGATGGGGTCTGGAGAGACAGGCTGAAGCACATGTTTTACATGTACCTTTGCATGCTCCAGGTTTGATCTTTGTCACTGCATAATCCGTGGGTCCACTGGGAGCAGACCCTAGTCACTCCCCAAAGGAACTCCTAGACCTCCTGGGTGTGACCCCAAAATGAGTTTGGAGTGGCCCTAGATTCTTGTATTGAACTTCACATTTTGAGGCACTGGTGCCTTTCTTTCTTCGTGGAGCAGATACTTTCTGGAGTGCAGCTGTCCAGTAGGGTAGTCTACAGAGGAACTCAAGTCTGGGTTCGATCCATAGCCCAACAGGCTGAGCTCAGGCTTTGCATGTGGGAGGTATGGCTTCCATCCCCAACACCACATGGTTCCACAAGCAAGGAACATCGCTGTACATGGTCCCCAGAAAACAAAACAAAACAAATAAATAAAAATCCAGTTCCTCAACTATGCTAGCAACCACATTTCAAGAGTTCAGCAACCACATGTGTTTTGTGGTAGATAGAAGACATTCCCATCACTGCAGAATATTCTGTAGGAACTAGTGAAGCTTGTTAGGAATGCAGAACCTTAGATCCCACGTTGGAGCTGAGAAATCAGAGTGTGCATTTATTTTAATAACATCTCAGGTATTTTATAAACACATTAAAGTTCGAGAATCTGGGCTGAAGAGATAACACAGCAGGTCGGGCACTTGCCTTATACCCTGGTGACATGAGTTTGATCCCTTGCACTCCATATAATCCTCCTATTCCTGCCAGGAGTGATCCTTGAGCTCAGGGCCATGATTAAGTCCTGAGTACCACTGGGTGTGGCTTAACCACTCCCCCTCCAATTATTTTAAAATAAATACAGTTTGAGAAGACTGTTCTGGACTGTGTACCCTGTCTGTATCTGTCTATCAGAATCACTTTTTTTTTTTGGAACCACACTTGGTGGTACTCAGGACTCACTCCTGGCAGTGCTTGGGTGGACCATATGATGTGCCAGGGATCTGGTCAGATCATCTATGTGCAAGGCCATTGCCTTATCCACTGTACCATCTCTCCTCATACTGGGTTTGACCTATTTGGGTGGAGCCTGAAGCATTGTTGTTTTTCAAAACCTCTTAAGTGGGGTTGAGAATCACTGCAGTAAATTCTTATGTGATATGTAGAGTAGTGATAATTGTGGCGGGTGGGGGCTGCTTAATGAGAAAACACCTGCTTTCCTGAATAACACACAGTAGCAAATCAGATATTTTAAAAAATGTCTTAAAATATATTTCTGACTTTTTGGATCAGACCTGATGATGCTCAGGGGTTCCTCTTGGCTCTGTCCTCAAAATTACTTCTGATGGTGCTCAGGGACCATATGGGATAACTGGGATTGAACCCGGGTCACCTTGTGTGCAAGGCAAATGCACCACCCACTGTCCCATTACTCTGGCCCCAACAAATCAGGTATTTTTAAAAGACTTCTTTTCTTTTTTTTAAAGATAGGTAGAACACAGTATAGAAAAATAATTTTGTAAGTCAGGAGTAGCCCGTCTAAGGAGGTGCAGTTAGGCAGAGCCAGGAATGCATTGAGGAAGCCAGCCAGGGAAGAACTGGTCTAGGGCAGCGTGGGAGAAGGGGCTGTGATAAGGTTTGGGCTGGGGCACCTCAGGACAGAGGAACGCCCGTGTTCATAGTGAGAAGGAAGAGAAAGAGGAGTGGCAGACTGATCAGACTCACAGTCCTTACTGGTCTTGGTGGAAGAGATTTGGATTTTTTGATCTAATGTTATAGGAACTTGTTGGAGGGTTTTACTTTTAAACTTTTTTTTTTTTTGCTTTTTGGGTCATACCTGTCAATGCATAGGGGTTACTCCTGGCTCTGCACTCAGGAACTACTCCTGGTGGTGCTCAGGAGACCATATGGGATGCTGGGAATCGAACTTGGGTCAGCCGCGTGCAAGGCAAACGCCCTACCCGCTGTACTATTGCTCCAGCCCCTGTTGGAGGGTTTTGAGCAGGGAATAAGTCACATGATCTGATTTGTATTTAATTTTTTCCTTGGTGGTGGTTCCAGGGAGAATAGCCTAGCAGGCTTGAGGGTAGGAGGAGACTTTCTGGGGACTAGGGGGTTTTGTAATTGCAAATGATCTCCCGGTGTCCTTGTGGTGCAGTGGGCACTCAGAGGCTCTGTGGTGTCAGTGCCGAGACACACTATGTGCTCTAAACACAACTGGTTATTGAGCTTACAATGGGGGATTTCCCAAGTATCAAGTATTAGGCTAGACGCCAATGAAGGGAGATTATAGAGCTGACCTGTGAATAAGGACCTGGGCAGATGAATGTGTTTGCTTTTCTCCTCGGCTGTTTCTAGGCAGACCAGGGTAGGTGACACTTTCTTGGCTCTGTCAGATGCCTGGGATACTGTCCCAGAGTCAGCTCCCTAAACACTCCTCTCTCCCTACTAAAAAGAGGTGGTGATGTCACCAAGTCCTCATCCCACGGTAGGGACTCTTGTCTTTGCTTCTCTGCTTTAAAGTCTGTTATTACAAGGACCCTTCAGGTACTTTTATATCACTATTGTTTTCATCAAATTAACAATGTTGTGGGACAGATGAACCATCAAGTGCAAATCAAGTGCCTGGGTTGTGTTTTTATGATGATGGTTATTTTTTGGTTTGTTTTGGGGGCCACACCCAGCAGTTCTCCGAGCTTACTCTGTACCCAGGGATCACTCTGGGTCGGCTCAGGGGACTGACCACATGGGGTGCCAGGATTGAACTCAGGTCTACCTACTATGCTAATGATGGTCATTTTTAGAAAGGAATCTGACTGTCAGATGGATAAGTGTATATTGGGCCCCCGCCAATATGTATTCACTGCCTGATGCCAGGAATGTTAAAAGTGAATGGGACTAATTCCCTCCCTATGAAGTCCTTATATTTCAGCTTCTGCATGCAGTTGCATTGTATGTTTTTAATCTTTTGTATACCATGGGTCTCTTTGAAAAGAGATCTCTTTTCAGAAAGAAAGATATTTTAATGCAAAAGACAAAATGCATAGGATTTCAGTCAACCAAATATACTGAAATTCATTTAGACAATGGATGCAAGTAATGTTTTAGTTTTTTTTTCAAACAACTCTAAAGGTTTACTCATATATCCTTTGTTGGGGGTCCTGGGGATATGGTTCAGTGGTAGAGCACACACTTTGCATGTATGAGGCTCTGGATGCGATTTCCAGCACCAAAAAGCAACCAAAAGACATGTATTTTTCTTGAACTCATAAGTACTGTTAATTTGCTATGATATGTTGCTTTACATTCAAAATTGAAAAATGGTAAGTTTCTGTTACGAGGATAATATCGTGCAAATACAATTTTTTTTTTAGTCCAAGTTTATAGTACCTCTGAATTTACTTATTTATTTATTTTTGCTTTTTGGATCACACCCAGCAACGCTCAGGGGTCACTCCTGACTCTGCACTCAGGAATTACTCCTGGCGGTGCTTGGGGAACCATATGGGATGCTGAGAATTGAACCCAGGTCGGACGCATGCAAAGCAAACGCCTTACCCTCTGTGCTATTGCTCTAGCCCCAGTACCTCTGAATTCAGACTAAGAATTTCATGGTTTGATGTTATGATTCATTAAATTATTTTTTAGACTGTTAAATACTCATTGAAACCAGCCTCAAAATTATTACATTGTTGTCATCATGAGTTGTTTCTCAGAGTCTAGCCAAGATAAACTAAACCCTAGGCCAGTGCGTAGTAATTATCAGGTAGTAAAGGTGTAAAGGTGCACAGAGAAACTTGTCTGGGTGAGTCAAGTTGTCACTTGTGGTTTGCTGGCCATGGTGTGCTGGACATTTTTTTAAGATGGTATGGCAGTTTTTCATAGATTTCCTGGGTTAGTTTGTACAGCTACCTTGGAGTTCAGTAAAACTGAATTGCATCACCGGTGCTGGCGTGGATGTGGCAAGAAAGGAACCCTCCTTCACTGCTGGTGGGAATGCCGACTGGTTCAGCCCTTTTGGAAAACAGTATGGACAGTTCTCAAAAAATTAGAAATTGAGCTCCCATTTGACCCAGCAGTACCACTCCTGGGAATATATCCCAGAGAGGCAAAAAAGTATAGTCGAAGTGACATCTGCACTTGTTTGTTCATTGCAGCACTCTTTACAATAGCCAGAATCTGGAAAACACCTGTGAGTGCCCGAGAACAGATGACTGGTAAAAGAAACTTTGGTACATCTACACAATGGAGTACTATGTAGCTGTTAGAAAAGATGAAGTCATGAAATTTACATACAAGTGGTACTACATGGAAAGTATCATGTTAAGCGAAATGAGTCAGAAAGAGAGGGATAGACATAGAAAGATTGATTCATGTGGGGAACATAAAGTAACAAAATAGGAGACTAACACCCAAGAGTGGCCGAGATTAGTACCAGGAGGTTTGCTCCATGACTTGGAGGCCAGCCACACATGCTGGGGGAAAAGGGAGCTCAGACAGACAAGGGAGCACCAAATAAAGGGTGTTGGGAGTATCCTCCCAGGATGGGAGAAGCATGCTGAAAGTAGACTATAGACCGAACATGATTGCCACTCAATGCCTCTTATGCAAACCATAACACCCAAAAGGAGAGAGAGAGAGAGAGAGAGAAAGAGAGAGAGAGAGAGAGAGAGAGAGAGAGAGAGAGAACAAAAGGGAATGCCCTGCCACAGAGGCAGGGTGGGATGTGGGGGATGGGGGGGTGGGAGGCATACTGGGACTCGTGGTAGTGGAAAATGGGCACTGGTGGAGGGATGGGTATTTGGTCATTGTATAATTGAAACCCAGGCACAAAGATTTGTAAGTCTACAACTGTACCTCATGGTGTTTCACTAATAAAAATTAAAAACAAAACAAAACAAAAAAGAACTGAATTGCATCTCTTGAGTCCTCTGGTTTGAAACCTAAACTGGGTTGCTTTTCTGCAGACCTGTTCCTGTATTTTAACCTTTATTATTTTTCTAGCCTCTCATACCCTTCTTGACTCTGTTGGGCAAGCTTGATTGTGAAGTGATTGTAGGTTTATAGACTTGTCTTGTCTTGAGAGGGGTTACATCTTTGAAATGCTGCAGCTAGTGCATTAGTGTATTTGAGGTTTTTTTTTTTTTTGCTTTTTGGGTCACACGCAGCAATGCTCAGGGGTTACTCCTGGCCCTGTGTTCAGCAATTACCCCTGGCCCTGGCGGTGCTTGGGGGACCATATGGGGTGCCGGGGATTGAACCCAGGTCGGCTGCATGCAAGGCAAATGCCCTACCTGCTGTGCTATCACTCCGGCCCAGTCATTTGAGGTTTTTTTTAAAAAATGTTTTTCTTTTCTTTTTTTTTTTTCTCTTGCCTTTTATTTCTAGCATTTACTGGGCATCTGCTATGTGCCGGGCATGGTTTTGAAGTTCTTTACATATAATTACTACAGAAACCCTTAATGTTCAAGGAACCTTAGCCCAAATCACAGAGCTAGGAAATGGTGGAGTCTGGGTCTCCAACTCAGAACATCTGAGTTGTCTGGACATGAGAGGCTGGATGTGCAGCAGAGGTCTGCCTCTGTAGAACCTGGGTCAGAAAGCCCTCTGTGGATGCGCTCTCTCTCTCTCTCTCTCTCTCTCTCTCTCTTTCTCTCTCTCTCTCTCTCTCTCTCTCTCTCTGTAAATTGCATCTCTTGCATGTCTTTAGTGAATGCTTCTGGGAAATTCTTGCTGCTGCTCTTTTCTCTGCCTCCTCTGTCCTTGATGCAGAAATGATTCCATTTTACTTTCTTCAGTTCTGCTGACATGCTCAGCCCTGCAGAGCCAAGCGGCTTGTGGGCATTGCCCACTTTCTAGAAGAGTCTTGCTTTATTCACGGCAGTACTGATGATGTCACCCTTACCCTCCATGCTGATGTAGCTTTGACAGTAGGATTCCCACCCCACCCCCACCCCCCAGTAGTTTTTGTTATTTATTTTATTTAGGTGCCACAATTTTAAAAGCTTTGGGCATTCAGTGTTCCAGCTGCAAACCCGCCATCAGTGTCAGTGTTCTTTCACCATGGACCCAAGGTTCCATCCCTCTCCCCATCTGGCCTCAATAGCAAACTCATTTGAAAAAATGACTTACAGTTTGGGCCACATATTTACAATAACGTAGACTCTTACAGTGTTGATTTTTGACAATATGGTTTTACATACAGATACAACACAATCGGATGGCTGATGTAACCTCTTTTTAAAGATTACATCTTTCTTTCAGGAGTCTAGTCAGGTGATCCAATTTTGAAGCCTCATTTTTTTAGTTTCCAAGAATAAATCACATTCTTAAGAGTGTCTTTTTTTCCCCCTTGGTTTTTGTTCCATACCTGGTGGTGCCCAGGGTGGAACACCACTTATTTCTGGCTCTGTGGTTCGGGGTTATTCCAGGTGGTGCTCAGGGGTCAGGCATTGAACTGAGGTCAGCAGCATAACAGGTGAGCATCTTAGCCCCAGTAATATAGGCCCTCTATATTATAACACCATAGCCTTTCACTGGCCCCTTCATATTAGACTTAAAAAAAAAACACTATAATAGTGTTATTAGAAGCAATGGTTCTGTGTTAAGGTCTGTGCTGTGTTTTAAATTGATTGAAGCCCCTGTATAATCCTATGTGATAGGGCCTTTTGTTAATCTTTGTTCTATAGTCAAAGAAATTGAACCTTAGCAAGTAACGTTGATTGCAGATCCTGGACCCACATCAGGGTCCCAGCAGTGAGAGAGTAATGTTGCATCATGGGTTTTAATCCTGTTGGTTCTTAAGTGTCTGCTGGGTCGTCCTCTGGGGATTTCTGCTGCCAGGAAGATCCTCTCATGGTATTTCTAGGGGTTTCTTTAGTGCAGATGATGACTGACCGGCCCCATTATTGCTGACTTAGGGACTGTGGTCACTCACACAGGGTCATTAGACACTAACCCCTGGGGTTGTGTTTAACATCAAAGGTGTTTATTAAGTGACCTTAATTGCCATGAAGTGAGTTAAAGGGCAGATCTGGCCACCCCAGAGCTGTGGGACAGAGATCACTGTCACGGCTGCTTGTAAAGGGCCTGGAGCGAGGTTGACAGTGCTCAGATCCCTTTTTGTTAGTGGTGGTCCCTGAAAGGGAAGTCACACTTGTCATGTCTGGTGGGCAGACTGGCACTGAGAGGGGTCAGCACTTTGTTTCTAATTAGGGAATTGGAGGGAGATTCTGAAAATAAGGGAGAATGTTAATTCCTTATGCTCTGTATCACTTTGACCTGTTCCTTTTCAGGCCTCTTTTGTTAAATGGTGGTGATTGTTTTTGTTTTTGCTTTTTTTTGGGGGGGAGGGGTACTTCTAAGCAGTGCTGGGGTAGGGAGGGGGCACTTCCAGCAATCTGTGGCCAGCCAGGCCAAACAGTTGAATTTTAGGGCCCAAGGATGCAGTGCTCCTCTGCTCCTGCAGTGTCAGGGACCACCAGGGCTGCACATGGTAATGTCCAGGGGACGGTGTGGTGCCGGGGAGGCCACCAGGATGCCTTGCCCTGACCCCATACTGCCACTGCAGCCCTGGAGTCTGTGATGAGATGGACTGTAGGACCTTCCAGCCCAAGACAGAATTTGCAACTGTACACAATACAGCTCTTCTGCTTCTCTTTTCCTGTAATGACAACTCCTAAATTTTCTTTCGCCTGTTCATACTTTCCAAGAGATTAAAAGTGAAAATAAACCTTAGCTTTTCTATTCCTACCCAGAGGATTCCTTTCTGCAGATATCATTAAAATTAATATAGAGTCTGTGAGCGCCATGTCCATTGGGTGCACTATTAAATTTTTGAGGGACAAGTGGGGCTAAATAGCATGCAACCTGTCTCACCTTGATGTAGTTTTTGTATTTTTTGCTGCATGCCTTGGTTTTTTTATTACTTCTCATTTGAGCTTTGCTTCTCTGGTTGTGTTAAAGATCACTGCTTTGCCATTATTAAATAAGCTGGACTATTGAACTTTAATACTGATTTTCTTATATTGTGGTTCATTTTCCTAAGCTTTAGAGAAGTTTCTTTAGAATATGTTTCTTTCTCTTTCTCGTTCTCATTCTCTCTCTCTCTGTTTCTCTTTCCATCTCTCTGTCTCTGTCTCTCTCTCTTTCATGAAGCCCTTAGGATTTGGTTGTACTTATATGTTCAAGTTGAAAGAACACTAACCAAGAGGATGGAGATAGCTGATTCCAGTTCTAATGCCTGGTCTCTAAAATTAGGGATTTGAAATAGTTGACCCTTGACTCCCCATCCTAGCCTGAAGAGCCCAGGACTCTTTGTGTAACATATATTGGGTTGGAAAAGGCTCTGGAATAAATGGCCAGAATAATGCTATGAAAATTATAAATCAATTAAAGATAGACGAGGACCCTATGAAATGGAAAAATGGCTTTTGGATTGGAAAAATCAATATTGTCGAAATGATCATCCCACCTAACTTTAAGGCAATCCCAATCCAAATCTTGATGACATTCATCTAGAATTTAAAAGAGTCAATAATAAGGTTTGTATGGAACCACAGAACACCCTTATTAGCCAAAACCATACTGAGAAGAAATTGGGAGGCATCTCATTACCTAACTTGAAACTATATGATAAATCTATGATGATCAAAATAGCATGGTAGGGGCTGGAGCGATAGCACAGCGGGTAGGGTGTTTGCCTTGCATGCGGCTGATCTAGGTTCAATTCCCAGAATCCCATATGGTTCCCCAAGCATCGCCAGGAGTAATTCCTGAGTACATAATCCAGGAGTAACCCCTGTGCATTACCGGGTGTGACCCAAAAAGAAAAAAAATAGCATGGTACTGAAAAGAATAAACTCTCTGACCAGTGGGTTAGAATCAGATACCCAAAGGCAAATGCCCAGATCTGTGGTCACACATTTTCAACAAAGGAGCTATGTTCATGAAATGAGTAAAGATAACCTCTTCAGCAAATAGTGTTGGAAAAACTGAATAACTGCATGTAAAAAATAAAGCAGGATCCATTTCTCACACTTTATACAAAAGTCAGCTTAAAGTCATCAAAGATCTTGAAATCAGACTGAATCCATAAAATACATTGAGAAAAAAATTGGCAGAGTGCTCTGAGATTCGGATCTCAGAGGTGTTTTCAGTGATATGGGTCCCTAGGCAAGGCCAACAGAAACAAATCAACAAATGGGACTTCGTCAAATTAAAACAATTCTGCTTAGTTAAAGAAACCTTAGCTAAAACTAAGACACTCAATGAATGGGAGAAAATGTTCACGCTCAACAACATCAGGTAAAGGATTGGTTACCCTAGAAATATATAAAACACTCAAAGATCAACACCAAAAATGATGTTTGAGACAACTTTATGCTATGCTACTTCATAGCATATCAAGAACAAATTTGAAATGGATGAACAATGTCAATGAAAGTGTTACAAAACTCTTAAAAGGTAATATTGGTGTAACTTGTTACCTTAGACAAGAGTTTCTTAGGTATGACACCAAAAGCACAACCAAACAAAGACAAGTTTATTATCAGAAGCATGTGTTTCCTAGAGAAATGACTCAAACACCTGGAAATTAAACAGCTCACTACTGAACAACCATTGGGCCAGAGAAGAAAGCAAAGGATTCCTGTAAAGAAGCAAGAATGAGTACACGACCTATCAAGACTTTTGGAATACAACAAAAGTAGTGTTAAGCTCATGACTATGAAAGTATTCATCAGAAAGGAAGAGAGGGTCCACATAAATAACCCAACTACACAGTTTACGAAACTGAAAAACAACCAACAAAATAAGCCCAAAGCAGTCAGGAGGAAGGAAATAATTCAATTCAAAATTAATGAATTGGAACCCAAAAAAATCAATCCAAAAGATGAACAAAACCAAAATTGGTTCACTGAAAAAATGAACAAGATTGGTAAGCCACTAGCAAGACTCACAAAAAAAGAGAACCGTAACTGAATTAGAAAAGAAAAGGGAGGGGCTGGAGCGATAACACAGCATAGGGCATTTGCCTTGCATGCTGCCAACTCAGGTTTGATTCCCAGCATCCCATATGGTCCCCTGAGCACCGCCAGGAGTAACCCCAGTGCACTGGCAGGTGTGACCCCAAAAAGGAAAAAAAAAAGAGGGCTGGAGTAATAGCACAGTGAGTAGGGTGTTCGCCTTGCATGTGGCTGACCTGAGTTCTAATCCCTGGCATCCCATGTTATCCCCCAAACATTGCCAGGAATAATTCCTGAATGCAGAAGCAGGAGTAACCCCTGAGCATCACTGGGTGTGACCCAAGAAACAAAAAAAAAAAAAGAAAAGGGAGATATCAAAACAGATATGACTGAATTTCAAAGAACCCCCAGGGATTACTTTGAATAGACAAGCAATCTGTGGGAAAAAAGAAAATGGGAGGCATCACTTTCCCCAACTTAAACCTATATATTACAAAGCTGTAGTATTGAAAACAGCATGCATGATGCTGGAATAAGGACAGACCCTTAGATCAATGGAATAGAATTGGAAATCCAGAGACAGACCCTCAATTATATGGTCATTTAATCTTCGATAAAGAAGCAAAATATAGGAAGTGGAGCAAGGAAAGCCTTTTTAACAAGTGGTGCTGGGAAAATTGGTTAACCATATGCAAAAACCAAAAAACATCAGTCCTCTATTTAATGCCATGAACAAAAGTCAAGTGAGAATGGACTGCAGACCCTGATATCAGACCTGAACCCATAAGGTACAGAGAGGAAAACATAGGCAGAACTCTCCTGTTGTAACAATGAAACGTAGTGGCCTCTTTTAAGTATAATTTGCCACTGACAAAAAAAAGTGGGAACAAAGATAAACAGATGGAACTACATTAAATGAAGAAGCTATTGCACCTCAAAAGAAATGATGGCCAGCATATAAAGATAACCCACAGAATGAAAGAATCTATTTACCGAAGACTCATCTGATAAAGAGTTAATATCAAAGATGTATAAGACACTAACAGAACTTTAGAAGGAAAAAAATCCAACCCCACTTAAAAAATGGGGAGAAGAGATGAACAGAAACTTCCTCAAAGAAGAAATACAAATGGCCAAAACGCATAATGAAAAATGCCCCTAACTTTTATAAATTTTTGAAAAAAATCCCTGGCTAATCATCAGGGAAATGCAAATCAAGAGAACAGTTGATATCACTGGAGAGAGACTAGCACACATCAAAATCAACAATAACCGGTGTTGGTGTGGATGTTGGGGGGAAAGGGACTTTCATTCACTACTGCTGGGAATGTCAACTGGTCCAGCCTTTTTGGAAGACAATATGAACGTTTCTTGAAAAACTAGAAATTGAGCTTTCATACAACTCAGCAATTTTACTCCTTGGAATTTACCCAAAAAGTCCAAAAACACAATGCAGAAAAGGCATCTGCATTCCTATGTTCATTGCAGCATTATCACAATAGCCAAGATCTGGAAATTACTCAAGTGCCCAAGAACAGATGAATGGACAAAGAAACTATGGTACACCATGCAATACGGCTTGACTGTAAGGACAGGTGAAGTCATGCAGTCTGCTGCTAGGTGGATGGGTCTGGCAAGTATCTTGGTGAGTGAAGTCAGAGGGAGAGGGCCAGACACAATATGATCTCTCATATGTGGGATATAAAGAAACAAAGGAGAATAACAAACAGTCAAAGGCAGTGGAAAGAAAGGGCAGGATAACTGGTCATCTGCAGAAAGCTTGCCTCTGGAGTGAGATGGTAAAGGTAAAGGTAAAGGCCCTCCCATTGATCGTCGATTTGCTCAAGCGGGCCCAGTAACGTCTCCATTGGAGACTTTGTTGTTACTGTGTCTGGCATATCCAATACTCTCGGTAGCTTGCCGGGCTCTCCGAATGGGTGGGGGTTAATTCAGGGAAGGGAACGCTAAGACAGTGGTGAAGGAAAAAAGGTTGCCTGCCTTTGAGGCAGACTGAGGGTGGGGGGATAGGAGGGAAACTGGGAAATTGGTGGAGGGAAGTGGACACTGGTGAAGGGTGTGGTTTTGGAACACCTGAAACTCAATCATCAGTAAATTTGTAATTCAAGGCTATTTAATTTAAAAAGGAAAAGAAACATGTTTCCAAGGATACCATCAAGTGGTTGGAAGAGAGGATATAAAAATAGGAGAAACTATATACAAATCCATGTCATATAAAAGTCTAGTTTCTAGAATATATGAAGTACTTCTAAATTTCTACTAGAAAAAATGATTCAAATTTGGGGGCTGGGGAGATAGTACACCAAGTAGGTTACTTGCCTTGCTCATGGACTGCTTCAAACCCTGGCATTCCATATGGCACCCCCAGTACTGCCAAGAGGAATTCCTTAGTGCAGAGCCAGGAGTAACCCCTGAACATCACTGGGTGCGGCCCCCAAGAAAACCCAGTTTTTAAATGGGCAAAAAATTTCAATAGGTCATCCTCTAAAGGAAGATACACAAGTAGCCACAGGCACTTGAAACAGTGCACAAAACAATCAGCTTCTATTAGGGTCTTATAACTCAAGACACTTTAAAACCATTGAGAGGTCTACACTTAAAAAGACAGATTGTACAAGAATTTGGATAATACAAGAGTTGAGACCCTATACAGTGCTGGAAATATAATACAAGAGTTGAGACCCTATACAGTGGTGGAAATATAAAGTGGTGCTGCCTCTGGACTGTAGTTCAGCAGTTCCCCCCAAATTCCCATTCAATCATAGTTACATTCCTAGATTATATACTTAAGGTAATCCATGAAAACATAAGTTCATCCAAAAACCAGTACCAGAATGATGTCGGTGGGCCCCCATGAGTGACTTATGTGAAGCAGGGAGGAGAAAGATGGTCACTTTCCCCCCATCCGCCTCTGCCACCCAAGGTTATTGGGTTCTTGTCTCACCTCGCAGAAAAGAATTTCAGGAGTAGGCAAGCAGTGAAGTAAAACAGATTTTATTTGGAGGTTTTATTTTCTTTTTTAAAAAATTAATTTATTTATTGAATCACCGTGAGAACAGTCACAAAGCTTTTCAGTTCAAGTCTCGGTTGGTCATACAATGATCAAACACCTGTCCCTTCACCAGTGCACATTTTCCACCACCAAGAACCCCCGTATACCCCCCCTCCCACCCACCCCCCGCCTGTGTGGCAGATTTCCACTTAACTCTCTATATTGATCACATTCAGTATTACAACAGAAGACCCAACATTGTTGTTTGGAATTTTCCCCAACATTCAGACCTGCCACAAAGGACATCATTAGATAATTTGTTTTCTATTGCTGATTATGAAGAGCCTATGATGTTGCGTGGCCACAATAGCAGCCACTCGAATTTGGATTTCTGATAGTTTAGTAATAAACCTAGAAGGAATACTGCCAGAAGCCCCTGGGTTCATAGATTGGTATGTGTGCCTCTGGGTTCATGGTCGGTCAGAAGCCGGAGGAGGAGTTTGAGGGTGGTACCCAGAGCATTGGAGGTTTTTTGAAGAGAAGGAGGAAGACAAAGTGGGAGAGAGTGGAGAGTAACGTGCTCAAGGGAGAACCAGGGTTTCTCCAAGGGAGGAAAGAGCCTCTACACACATTCTAGCATTCGACAGGAAAGCAAGAAAGTACACATCTCAAGAGGGGAGAGATTCGGGCGCCACATGTGCAAGCAGTAGCAAGTTCAAGGTGGCTTTATAAGGATTTTCCAAACTGCCCCTGGTGGGGCTTTTACCTAGAGAAGAGTCCATTGCTAGTGTTGTTGCAAAGTGGATAGAATTGGGTACAGTCTTTGAAATTCCTTTTCTTGACCTTTGGTCCTGCTGGAGAGTTGGGCCCAACCTTTTCTGGTCTGGGCTAGCTGAGGGTTAATCAGATTAAAGGAAGAAATGGAGGGTTCTCTGGTAATTTTCTTCAGGCTCTTTCTGTAGGGAGGGATCCAGTCTCCTCAGGCTTTGTTGCTGAGAAGGTCTTATCAGGTCTTGCTTTCTGTATCCTCAAGGTGGATCAGACTTAAGACTGGTGACTTTATTACTTACAGATATTTCTTTGCCATCAAGTCAGTGTGTGTGTGTGTGTGTGTGTGTGTGTGTGTGTGTGTGTATGCTTCCCTAACCTACCTGCCTGCATCAAGAATATTCACAGCAGTATTATTCTTAATAGTCCTCATATGGAAATCTAAAGGTCTATCAATAATAACAAAATGTGTATCCATACAATAGCATAATTTCAGACAAAAAAATGCACAAAGTCATACTGCAACTCTGATGAACTTTGAAAACATGCTAAGTAAAAGAAATTTGATACAAAAAGTCACTTATCGTATATTTCCATTATCTGAATTACATCATATGAAATATCCAGAATTAGCAAATCTATGAACAGAAAATTGATTAATGCTTGCCAAGGGTTGAGGGGAAAGGGAACAGGGAGTGACTTCTAATAGGTACAGCATTTTTTTTTTTTTTGATGAAAATGTTCTTGACTTTGAATACAAGTGATGTTTACAGAATTTTGTAAATATGACAAAAAACCATGTTCTTTAGGATTTTCTGTGTACAAAATTATTTCATCTGCAAGTATAGCTTTGTGGCTTTAATTTGCATGCCTTTGTTTCTTTTTTTTTTTTAATTGCCTAAATTGTAGAATCAGCTCCTAGTCCTCTTTAGACATCCAATGGGTTTCACTGAATTAGGGACTCAAGAATTCAAGAATTCCCAGAATTCTCAAATATTAATCTGGGAATCAATCTTATAACTCCTAAATATGAATTTGTTTTCTTCCCTCTTGGGTACTCAATATTACAAGAGAATCAAATGATTTACCTGCTTGGTCTTTGGTTGTAAATTAAGTTAGTTGAAATTCTTTGGGAAATGGGTTTCAGATATTTGCCTCTTTTATTATTATCAGTCTTCGTTGTTTGGGGCCACACCCAGTGGTGTGCAGGGCTTACTTCTGGCTCTGTGCTCAGGGATCATGCCTGTTGGGGCTCAGGGAGTCATATGTGGTACCGGGAATTAGCCCCTGGTTGTCTGCATGCCGGGCAGGCACCCTACCTGCTGTACTCTATCTCTTAGGCCACTGTTTGTGTCTTTTAGAGGGCATTGTCACCTGGGAGCTTTGTATTCTAAGAGCCAGGTTTTGTTGAGTGTGCAATCCATTGTTTCTGCTGGTTAGCGTGGCTTTTAGATTCTGCTTTGTTGTTTGTTTTGGGGTCACACGCTCTGGTGCTAGGGACTTGAACCATGTTGCTGCTGCATGCAAGCCTTAGTTCCTGTGCCATCTCTCCGACCTCTTTTCTTTTCAAGAAGAGGATATGCTGCTCAGGACTCAGGATGGCAGCTTTCATTTTGGGGTTTCGGGCAGAGACCTCTTCTCCTCACTCCAGTCACTGTCCTCGCCACAACTTTGGTGGTGACATTTAATGCTGGCCTCCTTTCCTACCGCTCTGCCTCCCCTCACTTTTCTGAAACGAGTTTCTTCTCCCATTTTAAAGCCATTAGTCCTCTTCTGCAGCAGTGTTGAGGCAGCTTAATTTTTACAGTGCAGGTTTCCTTAGGGTCAGAGGAAAGTAAAGGAGGCTTGATTGATCTTATGACAAAATGCTTTAGTCATCATCCATATGAAATCTCTTAAGGGCTCCTATTCTGATTTTGTTGTTGTTGTTTGTTTAATTTATGAACCACCTTGGAGCCCTTCAGAGTTTATGCATAGCCAGGGAGGCCTGATCAATCATATCGAGGGTTATAGTCCTGCTTCAGATTTGCCCGGAGCCGTAATACTCTGGTTCTGGCCCTGGTAGATGTGGAGTTATGTGAGAGAGCAGCAGTGTCAGCAAATGAGTGTTTCCCAAAAGTAGTTACTGTTTTTTTTTTAAGGAAAATTTACTATTACATTGAATAATTAAAGCCAAGATCAGAGGGCATGGAAGCAAAAAAGGACCCCTCACAGGGGAGCAGCGGCTCGAAAGCGCATATTGTTTCTTGTGAAGGTCAGAGTCATGCTCTGTTCCTCAGGGTTCTGGAAAAGACCACGCAGGGAAATGTAAATGAAGAGCCTCTGCTCATGAGACCAGTGGGCAGGAGAAAAAGGATCAGACTTGCTTATGAGAGACAGACCGACCGACCATCTGTTAGCCAGAACTCCCACAGCAGAGATTTGGGGGACCGGAGTGATAGTATAGCAGGGAGGGCAATTGCCTTGCCCCAGGCAATTGCACATGGATGACTCAGGTTTGCTTCCAGCACCCCATATGGTCCCCAAGCACCGCCACGAGTCATCCCTAAGTGCAGAGCCAGGAGTAAGCACTGAGCACCGCTGGGTGTAGCCCAAAAGGTCTAAAGGGGGGAAAAAAGTGAGATGTGAGGCCTCTGTTCATCCATGGAGAAGAGTTTCTGTGAAAAGCAGTTCTTGCTTTTTGTTGGTAATTTGATGGGCTTCAGTTCACTGAGAAAAATTGGTAGGAATTTCTTCCTTTAGGGTTGGCCCAAATGAGGCATTGTGTATGACTTTTGGGATGCCTTGTGGCAGAAGGGACAGTTGGTTTTGGGGTCTGACAATCTCATGTGAGGTCAGCCTTGACCCTTCCATGTCTCTGACAGTGGGAAAAGGGAGAATTGACGCTGTAAATTCCTGTCTGACCTCCGTGGACTCAGGCACTTGTGTTTTGGGGTGAGGGAGCTTCCCCCTAGCTTTTAGCTTTCCTCCTAGACTTTCCTAGTTTCTGAGTTGGTCCCCAATTCCGGGCTGTGTGCCTTGAACAAGGATTAAACATTATTTCTCTTTGATTCCTCAGAGTCCAGCCTGGTACCTAACCCACGACTCTCAGAAGTGGCTTCCAAATGTGAAAGTGCAGGGGACTCTTTTTGATTTTTACATTTCTAGAACTTTCCCTTTCAAAGTCATTCTCTGTGTATAGAAATAAATTTGTGTTTTGAAGTGTCAAGATCATCATCATATCATGCTTTTTTTCTTTTTTTAGACCACAACTGGCACTGTTCAGGGATTTACTCATGGCGCTGCACTCAGGGATTATTCCTGGGCATCCTCAGGGAACCCATATGTGGTGTTTGGGATCGAACCTGAGTCTGCTGCACCCAAGGCAAACACCCTGCTCACTGTAGTACCTCTCCAGGCCCACATTGTTTGAAACAATTAGGGAAGCAGGAAAAATCTTAAGAACCGTCACAGTCACAATCACTTGATAATGGCCCCATCCATTATCAAGAGCTCCTTTGGTCTTAGGGTACTGGGACTCTGCTCACCCTTCAGTCCTTTGATGGAAAAAAGTCTTTATTGGCTGAAGGGAGGGACTTGGTGGTAAGGCATCCTTTGTTCCTCAGTGCCCAGCAAATGAGGCCTCCCTGAATAACTCCCCGTGATAAATCTCTGCAGCAAGTGTACCATTCTCACTGTAGACCTGCTTCCTGTGTTTGTGCTCAGATTTCCTGGACCCAGACTGTAAACTTTTGAGAGAAGGCGCTCTTCTCTTCATTTTAAGACAAGTTCATATGTTTGTTTATACTTGACTGTTTCCAAACCACTGTTTGGGTAGGGCAGGTCTTACGCATGGTTTACAGCTGAGGAAACAGCCTCCCAAAGGTTTTATGGTCTTTGCAAAACAAGACCTGTAGTAAGTGATAACCTTGAGGCTTGAACCAGCACTTATAGCCCTTGTCCAGTAAATGGCCTTCTGTTACTCCAAACCATCTGTGCCTCAGAAAGTAATGTTTGGAAATCAATCATTTTATTGAGTTAAATGTGTGGGAATGGAATTTTTGAATGCAACGTGCTTGTTTACAGGCTCTATAGACTTTGAGACACCTTTGTCTAGACTTTTTATTTTGAAAGAGATTGAAAGTGTTGTCCCTGTATTGTTTGTGTTGTTACACAGGGTCAGAGCAAGAGTACATTTGGTAGGGTGCTTGTCTTGCTTACAGCTGACCTGGGTTTGATACCTGACACCTCATATAGTCCTCTGAGTTCCACCATAAGTGAGTCCTGAGAGTGGAGCCAGAATTAAGCCCTGAGTTTCACCAAGAATGGCCCCCAAATCCCTCTAACAAAGAAATGCAGAAATATTTGGATATTATATCAGAAGGGAGTTAATAGTGCTCATTTCTTTTGATCTGAGAAGTATTAGCTATTCTGAGAAAACGGTGCTGTTGAATCATAATAACCAAATAATAGCAGCAAAATTGGGCATTATGAGTTTAGGTATAATTATAGTTTAAAAGGAATGGAGAAGGTAGGAATCTCTTCATATAAGACTTAAGAGCTCCTGAACCTTAAAGTCATGTCATCCCAATGACGTGAGATACTCTTTGGCCATAAAATATTGGGAGGAAAATCACCATTCTTGAATATTTATTATTGAAGTGAAATGTTCCTTTAAGAGAATCATTTTCCACCAGTATTCAAATGTTTATAAATAATAAGTCATAGTGAGTATTCTAATTATATCACATCTCCCCACCCCTGATTCTGCCCACTCAGTTATCCTTGAAGAGAAGAGGAAAGGATTTTAGCAGATAGTTAATTGCTACCCAGTCTTTTGGTCGCTAATCATATTTCACATTTTTACAATTTCCTCTTTCCTCCTGGTTTTTGTGTTATTTGTATTTGATTGTAAGTTGCTTTCTTTGGGGAAGGGCTATTGGGTGGGGCCACATTTGGGACAGATAGATTGTTTACATCTGGCCAAGACACAGACAAGTGGAAAATGTTGGTAACATTTGAACATTGAGTCCCAAGGGACAACAGAATGTGTATATGAGCTGGGTACACCCAAATGCAAATTATTTCTATTGATACCTAATATATGTAAATTTATGCTGCCTGGTTTACAAAGACATGAGTGATGGTCTTCCTAAGTAGTGCTGTATAGCTGTAGTTTTAATTCTGTCATCACGTTAGCGGAGTGCCTTGACAGTTCTATTTCCTGCTGAATTTCGGTGACGTTTCCTTCAGTGTCTATACCCTCTTGGGATTCCAGTTGCTGAAGTGGAAGGTTCAGCATCTTAGTGAGTGCCGCCTGGTTGCCTGCTAATGGCCTGGGCTGTCTTCCCCATGTGGTATTGCCTTGATGGAGGGCAGGGAAGGCAAATGTAGATAGTCAGGATCATGATAATTGTTTGGGGGGAGGGGGGCGGGAGGCTGGAAAGGTTTTCAAGCAGTAGCTATTTTTTCATTTTTTTTTCATTTCATCATCCTGTTATTCGTCGATTGCCTTGAGCAGGCCCCAGTAACGTCTCTTTCATCCTAACCCTGAGATTATATTCAAGGCTATTTAGGAGAATGAGACCCATCATTGTTACTGGTATTTGGCATATTTGGTATGCCACGGGGAGTTTGCCAGACTCTGCCCTGTGGGCAGGCTATATTCGATAGCCTGCAAGTTTGTCCAAAGTAGCTATACCTTAGCTATACCCCACTAGACTGGTGGTTCAGTGTGAGGTCCTGAGGATGTGGTATGAGGTCACAGTGGTGCCAGAGATTTCGGGGGGGGGGGCTCTGGTCCCACACCTGGAGTTCTCAGGGCCTTCCTGATTGAACCTGGGGTACAATCTAGGTAAGCTAAGGGAAGGAGAAGCTAAGGGACCAGGTCCCACAGGGAATTAAACAAGGGTTGGCCACTTGTCTTAACTTGTGTGCTATCTATATGGTCCCAGGATTGTGATAAATCTTGACAAAAGAAGGGCTGTTCAGTGCAGACTTTGAGGCTTTGGGGTGGAGTGGGGGTTAGGAAGGACTTAGGGAGTGACCTTTGCCTTTCAAATCTGCCCCTTCAGGGCAGGGGTGTGACTTCACTGGATAGAAGGTAATGCTTATGTCTTGCATGCAGGAGATCTGGGCACAATCCTTTCATCACACACACAAAGAATGACCCAAATATGTCCCCTTCTGTTTTAGGACAGAGTCCAAGATAGAAAGCTCCAGCCAGCAGCAGATTTAGGGGAGAGGAGATGGCCTGCCCTGGAGCGGACCCCTCTAACCTTGGCGATGCTGTCATACTCTGCTTGACAGTGGCTCTGGAGGAGTTGGCAGTGGACCAGACTTCACACAGTGGCCATGGCGGGGATAGTGCCCCTTCTGTTGCCTTCATCCTCTGAACTCTCTTGGGCCTCAATAGAAGAGTCTCAGGTCTGTTGATTAATGAACCTGACTGCTGTCTTTCCAGTCCTTGCTGAACTGGGGACAGCTGCAAAAGAGGCTGGAAAGTGGCCTCCTCCTGGGTGGGTGGCTTTCCTGGAGAGCAGCGTGACCGGTGTGGTTCCTGCAGGAGACTCATAGATGCCTCATAGATGTCTTCGTGTCTCTTGGACCTTACAGCACAAGCAGAAGCTCCATAGCTTGCAACAAGCCTTGGCACACAAGGGATCAGTCAAAGATGCTTGTCGAGCATGACAGAATAGGTGACACTAGAGACACAGTTGTTTAGGTGGGGGACAGAGTATTTGAGCCTAAGCAGAACATGGCTTGCTTGAAGAAAGCCAAGGAGATGTAGAATTCTGGAGGACTTGTCCACTGTACTCACCTCTGGATTTGGGGGCCAGGGGGATGTTGGATTTCTTGGTGGGTCTGGTTTGACTCTGGCTTCTGTGGCTCTGACAGAATCATGGGATAGAAATGAGGGTGTTGGATGACGAGCGCTGCCCTAGCTTGGTCAAAGAGGAAATGCTTTTCTGATTTCTGCAAGAGGAGATCGTTGTGCTTGCTTTCCCCCCCATTATTCATTGACGGTCTGCCCTTCTGAGGCGTTTACTAATGTGAACCGAAAGTCCAGGATTTCTAGAGTTCACAGTTTCACAGTGGAAATAGATGTGTAAACAAACAGTGACAATATGGCTTGATAAATGCCGTATGATACCCAAGTGGTTGCTATGGCAACACCAAGTCACTCCTGCGGGAGTGAGCAGGCTTGACTTTGCCCTGGATCTTGTAGCTGTAGCAAGCCAGCCAGTGCTGGCTCTTCTGTACGGAGGAGGCTGCCATCATCTGCACCGGTCAGACTTGGCTCCCTGAGCTGATTGGCCACACCGAGACCCTGCAGAGTTGTGTGTTGAGCCTGGGTCCCCAGAGGGAAGCCCCACAATGCTTGGGTAGAGTGGGCTTCATGGAGGGGAGGGATCACAGGCAACTTCTGCACTTGGATGGGGCTTTAGTGAGAATAGCTCCTGCATCTCCTGAGCTTCATGAGAAAGTTATTTTGTTTTTCATCTCAGTTGTGAGAAGGAAAAATACAGGAAAAAAGTTGAAGGTGTGTCCACCTCCCACCTTCCCATCCTGATTAAAATAGTCTTCTTGTTCCAGTCAGGGAGAGAGAGAGAGAGAGAGAGAGAGAGAGAGAGAGAGAGAGAGAGAGAGAGAGAGAGAGAGAGAGAGAGGAGCCCATACAGTCAAGTAAGGAGGCATCTATGAGTCTTTGTTGTTGTTTTGGGGCTGTGTCCAGCAGTATTTGGGGGACCATGTGGTGCTGAGGAGTGAACCCAGGTCTTTCTTGTGCAAAGCATGCATTCAGCCTATTGAGCTAGCCTGGCCTGCCATGGGGGGAGGGGGTTTTGAAAGAACACTGGCAAAGCAACCAGTGAAAGCAGTGAAGAGCTCAGGTACTATCTCCTGCAAAGATGTGGCCACAGCATTTATGCCAGTTGGGAACTATGGGCTGTGAAGGGGGCCCTTGACTTGTGTAGGGCACAAATGTCAGCTTCTTGCCTTCCAACAGCACAAGAACCTGCCTGGTTCCACGGGGCTGCTTGCTGTGCAGATCTGGGCTCATCTGTGGTTTCATGTTGGTCACTTTCCCTATGCCACTTCCTTCCCTTTTCTTCTGATGCATTTCTGGGCACGATTTCCTCTTTGTGCCAGCTGGTTGTGGTAGAAGGTTTTCCTGATATGATATGTCCCATCCCCTTTCTCTAAACAGGGCTTTTCTTTTTTTTTTTAATTAATTTTTTAAAAAATTAATTATTTATTCACTGGGCTGGAGCGATAGCACAGCGGTAGGGCATTTGCCTTACAAGCGGCCAACATGGCCCACCCGAGTTTGATTCCTCCACCCCTCTCAGAGAGCCCGGCAAGCTACCGAGAGTATCTCACCCGCACGGCAGAGCCTGGCAAGCTACCCGTGATGTATTCGATATGCCAAACACAGTAACAACAAGTCTCATGATGGAGACATTACTGGGCCCACTCGAGCAAATCGATGAACAAGGGGAGGACCGTGACTGTGATTATTGAATCACTGTGGGAAAAGTTACAAAGCTTTCAGGTTTAAGTCTTGGTCATGCAAATATCAAACACATTTCCCTTTATCAATACTTATTTTTCACCATGAAGAACCCCAATAACCCCCCCCCCCCAACCCTCTCCAATGCTTGTGAGGCAGATGAATTCTAGTTAACACTCTCTCTACTTTGATTAGATTCATTGTTTCGACAAAAGATGCACCATTATTATTTAGAGTTTACACCCCCCCAAATTAGACATGTTGAAAAGGCATTGTGAAATAATTTGTTTTCTACAGCTGGTCACTTAATCACTTAATCACTTAACTTCCCCTTAGTCGGCGATTTGCTCGAGCGGGCGCCAGTAACGTCTCCGTTTGTCCCTGTCGCGTGCTAGTGTAGCCCAATGGCATCTCTTCGCTCCGGGAACATGAAGGGCCTCAAACCGATCGTTCATGATCTTGACGAAGAAGTCTGACCATCTGGTAGGTGGGCGGCCACGCGGTCTTTTGACATCCCGTGGAATCCAGTCAGTAACAGCTCTAGTCCAACGGTGGTCTTTAAATCTCATTACGTGACCAGCCCATCTGATTTTCGACACCTTGGCAAATGAGACAGCGTCCCTGATCCTTGATCGTCGACGGATGTCAGAACTCCGAATTCGTTCTCTCATTTGAGTGAAACGTGATATTCCAAGCATAGCTCTTTCTATTCTTCTTTGGGAGACCCGAATAGCATTCTCATCTTGTTTGCGTAGGGCCCAGATCTCTGAGGCATATGTTAATGCAGGAAGAACAGTGGAATCAAAGAGATGTGCCCGGAGCCGGAGGTTCTTCGTCCTCTTAGCTATTTCTTCGACGTTCTTGAAGGCGTTCCAAGCCGCTCTCTTCCTCCTGCACAGCTCGGGTGCCAGGTCATTTGTCATGTTGACCTCTCGACCTAGGTACACATAGCTGTTGCATTCGGAGATGGTCGTTCCATTGAGAGAGAATGGGGCGTCAGGAACAAGGCTGTTTCTCATAAACATTGTCTTCGTAAGATTCAGCTGTAGTCCTACCTTTCCACACTCACGGTCAAAGTCGGCCAGCATTTGTGCCGCTTGGCTGATGTTTGGTGTTATTAAAACAATGTCATCAGCAAAGCGGAGGTGGTGTAGTTGCTGACCATCTATCTTCACTCCCATTCCTTCCCATTCCAGTCGTCGCATGATGTTCTCGAGGGTGGCACTGAAGAGTTTTGGTGAAATGGTATCACCCTGCCGCACCCCTCTCGACATCAATGATTACTTCTTTGTAGAATGGTGAGATCCTGGTAGTGAATCCGCAATACAGCTCATGGAGGATCCTGATGTATTGGGCTTGAATGCCCTGATTGGCTAGGGCTTCAATGACCGCTTCCGTCTCAACAGAATCAAAGGCCTTCTTTAAATCAATGAACGTTAAACAGAGCGGCATCTTGAACTCCCGAGAAACCTCAATGAGCTTGGTTATCGTGTGGATATGGTCGATGGTGCTGAATCCTTTGCAGAACCCGGCTTGCTCGCATGGTTGTCCTTCATCTAGTGTTCTGCCAATCCTATTTAGGATGATTCGAGTGAACAACTTGTAGATGACAGACAATAGGCAGATCGGGCGATAATTGCCAACGTCATGGATGTCTCCCTTCTTGAACAGTAGTACGATCCTGCTGGTTTTCCATTGGGACGGAACCTTGCATTCAGACAGGTAGCTTGTGAAGAGCCGAGCTAGTGTATTGATGAGTACTGACGGCAGCTTCTTCAGGTGTTCAGGTCTGACCTTGTCTGGGCCGGGTGCTGTTTGTTTCTTTACCGACGAAATGGTGTGTCGGATTTCGGAAGGGAGAACATTGGGAACGACATATCCATCCTGTGGAATTTGGTATGTCGGCAAGTGGACATGGTTATCGAAGAGATTTGAGTAGAAGTCATGGATAATCTTCTCCATTGCCGTTCTGGAGGATGTGATGGATCCATCAGGACGTCGGAGGGCAGTCATCTTGGTCTTATAGTTGGCGAAGGACAGGCGGGCGTTATGAATACTTTTCCCGGCTTCTGCCGCATCTACCAGTACTTCTGCTCTTCTCTCTTTGAGGTCTTCCTTGATCACATCTCTGCACTGCTTTTCGAGCTCGGACGTTAGCTTGCGGTTGCCTGAGGCATGCGCCAAACCACGCTGGCGAATTAGCTCAAGAGTTTTCGAAGATAGGCGATTTTTTGTGGCTATCTCTCTCTTGGCGTTCCTCGCACATTCATGGAGTTGCTGAACCAGTTGATCGTATTCCTCGTCAATGTTGTCAACAATGCCATCTTCCCATGTTGCCGCAATAGTACCAAAGAGTTCCCAGTTGGTGGTCATTCTGGGAGTTCTCTTTTTGAACTTTGCAGCCCTTTCTCCCCGCTCTGTGAAGTAGAATTTTGCACGAAGGACAATCTTCGTTGTCTACGCACCAACATCTCATTATGATGAAAGAGAAATCGAGAAGTTCTACATGGAGCTAGAGAAGTTCTATAAAGAAGACCACACCTTCTACAAGATCATTGTGGGTGATTTTAATGCCAAGATAGGACCGAGAAGATCAGCTGAAGAACTTCACATCGGGACCCATGGCCTAGAATGGAACGAATAGGGTGAGAGACTGTCTGAGTTCATCATATCGACCAAGACCATTCATGGTAACTCACAGTTCCAGAAGGCAGAATCTAAACGATGGACATGGGAGTCTCCCGGTGGACGATTCCACAATGAAATAGACCACATCATATTCAATCGACGGTTTTGCCTGACTGATGTCGCTGTTGTCCCAAAATTTTGAACGGGATCAGACCACCGTCTCCTTCGTGCAAAATTCTACTTCACAGAGCAGGGAGAAAGGGCTACAGCTGGTCACAAGAATCAAATGATGTTGCACGGCCGCAATAGCGGCCACGCGATTTTGGATTTCTGGTATTTTACTTATTAACCATCGAAGTATTTCTGCTGAGAGTTAGATAATTATGAGATTGGTTTCTGTGCTCTGGAGCCATGGCCATACCGGAGAGCCGCTGTGGGCAACTCGTGACCTCGGTAGGGCGTGAAGGATGAACTGGGAACGCCCCCCTTCCCATCAGGTTTCAGTCGCCCCATCACGAGCAGCTCATACCTTAGTCAGGGCTTTTCACCGGGAGCAGGTGACAATTTTCTGTTGAACCCTGGCTGGGATTTCAGGATCTGTGTCTCCCTGTGCACTCAACCCCTCTCTCACGGTGCTCTGGGATGTGAAGTCTTGTTTTGAGCCCCAGCTTTTTATTTATTTATTTATCTAACTTTTTCAGTCACACCTGGCGATGCTTAGAGGTTACTTCTGGCTCTGCACTCAGGAATTACTCCCAGCGATGCTGGGGGACCATATGGGATACCGGGGATTGAACCTGTGCCAGTCACATGCAAAGCAAATGCCCTACACCCTGTACTATCTCTCTGGCCCTGCGCCCCAGTTTTTTCTTTTCTTTCTTTCTTTTTTTTTTTTTTTGGCTTTTTGGGTCACACCCAGTGATGCTCAGGGGTTACTCCTGGCTCTGCACTCAGGAATTACCCCTGGTGGTGCTCAGGGGACCATACCCAGTTTTAAAGGGTATTTAGTGTGATGATAGTGGTCTGCATTATACAGTCTTGGGTTTGAGTTTGGGTTTGAGTACCTACTTACCAGTGGCCAGTAAATGACTGTTCCTGGTATTACAAAGCTGTTTCTGGATGCCCAGGCTTTGTCACTGTTCCTGTTCAACACCCGAGTGCCTGCCTGCATTGGACCCAACCATACCTTGTCTTCCTGCCGCAGGCCCAGCCCACCAGCTGCTGCCTGTCTGGGGGCTGCATGTTGGCCGGGAAGAGTTCCTGACTGAAGTAGCAGACCCCCCGACTCTGCTGCAGGCCAGAAGCAGAGGCTACTCCCGGTCCATCTCCTCTCCTTAGCAGGATGGTAGGACACAGGGCTCCCTTTGGGACGTGAATCACCATGGCTTCCTTTCTGTTGGCCAAAGCCCTGCAGTCTCACTCTGTCTCGGCCTTCACTTCCTTCCGGCCTGACCGCCTTTTTGTGGGAATTCCCAAACAGCCTCTGCACTTACTGCAGTCAGGGTGCCCGTCCCACAACAAAGCTCAAGCTCCCAGCTGGTTCCTCTTTATTTTTAGCCTGGGGACTGCCTCCAGGAAGGCAGTGGGAGACACTGCAGGTTCCTCCAGGGAGTGGCCGTCACCAGTCCTGCCTCTCCTGAGTCTGTGACCTTGGGCCTGACTTACAGGTTTCAAGGTTGGTGCGTAGAGGAGCCCTTCTCTGTCCACATCCCCTTCACTTTTCTCAGGTCGAAAGCCTGCCAGTGTGGGGTCCTTGCCTTGTCCCCCTGCAACTTAAACTGTCTCCCACCTCCACTCAGAGCCTGTGCCCTGGCCCTTCCCCCTACCTGGGGTCATCTTCTCTCCTCTCAGGTCACCTCTTCAAACTTGTCCCTCATAGAGACTTTAGCTGCTCACCCTGAAACATCTCCCCCTGCCTTCAAGCCTCTCTGGCCCATTTTCTTTTCCCCCACTGCCGCCCTGGCTTCCCAACCCAGTCTTTTCTGAGCATGTTCATTGATTTCATCTGTCTTCCCTTGCAGGGAGGTGGGCAGCTTCGGCTCTTCTTGATGTATCCCAAGCCCCCGGGATTGTGCCTGGCACTGCTGCAGTTTGATGAATGAATAAAACTGGTGACCACATACAGTTCACTTGTCAACGAGTGGAATGTGGTGCTCCAGGAGCATTAGCTGATTGGTTCATTGAAATCCTGTTACTCTGGCATGGGAAGAGTCTTGATTCCTTCTTTTGTTTTGTGTTTGGTTCACACTCAGCCTTACTCAGGGCTTACTTCAGGCTTTCTGCTCAGGGAATCACTCCTTTCTGTGCTCAGGGGACCTTGGGGGTGCCAGGGATTGAACCTGTGTCATCCACATGTGAGGCAAATACCCTCCCTGCTGTATTATTTCTCCCGTTTGAGTCCTGATTCCAGGTGGGTAGTGTTTGAGAAGTTCAGCTCAGGAGAACAGACTCCTAGAAGGCAAGTGCAGGTCCAAGTGGTTCTTCTCCTTGGGGACCAGACTGTTGCCAGTTAGATGGGATGAGATTTTCTTGGGCCCTGGAGGAAGGACTCTGGGGCTTAGACTCAGGGTAGTCGCATTCTTGTTCTCCAGCCATCGGCAGTACTGCTCCCAGGGTTATCTTTGTAACTCAATTGCTGCCGCTTAGGAATGGGGAACGCTGCCAGTCCCTGCTGCTCCTTCCTTTTACTCAGTGGGACCAACATTGCTTGGTGTTACAGAGTTTCAGAGTCGGACTTTGAAACTGTCTGAGTCATCTAATGATGGTGCAGGAGGGCTGGGAAGTTAACCCCTGTTGCTCTGGCGATCACTATCGCAGTCTGTGTGACAATTTTAAGGAAGGTGGCTATTATGTTGAGACTTTGAAGAATGTCAGATAGTGAGGGAATGAAGATGGCAGGGTTATTTTCTGCCCTGTCAGCCCATTTTCATGTTAGCCATAACATCATAATGGAGATTTTTTTCTTCATTAATGTTAAGATCTCTGAAACAAACATACTCAGAATGGCTATCCATGAAATAGGGTTATTTTGATGAGGCTTTTATACTTATTATACTTCATTATTTCTTTCGTAACCCTGCTAGTTCTTTAATGTTTATAATCTCTCTTTAGTGTTGAAAACCTCTCTGACATTTTTCAGATTTCACTCTTAACACTTCCCAAACCTTGTGCAGTGTCCTGGGACCAAGATCCTTTGCAGGAATGTAGAGATGGGTGAGAAAGGGCCCATTCTGGTGGGAGCTTTTATTTTTTAGCTTCTAAACCTCTCAGAGCATCTGCTTTGAAGCCAGTTGGATCTGGACTCAAATGCCAATTTAATTGATAAATACCTGGAGACCCCAGGCAACCGGCACATTTACTTATTTTTATAAAATGCTTGCTGTGCACCTACCGGACCTTAGACAACCCCGTGGGTAGGTACTAATGTCATCCGTACTGTGTTTAAAGAAAAGAAAACTGGGACACAGATTAATTTCCCAGGATGCTGAGTTAGGCAGTAGTACAGCCAGAATTTCAACCCCAGGCACACTGGCTAGGTCTCGAGTCCCTGAGTTTTATCATGAAATGGTCTGTGCTGCCTCTGAACTCTCTGAAAATGGGAGAGCTTGCATAAAATGTGAGAGCTGGTCATCTGACTACCCAGTGCAGGATGAATATGAAAATTTCGTGAGGAAAAGTCCAGGTAGAAAAGTCCAGCCCTGTGCGTGTCTCGTGGTGAGTGAGGGCTCCTGACAGCTAGTGCTGACTGAGGGAGATAAAAATCCTACACAAACAAGACTGACACCAGGTAGTGTGCACTAAGTGCCCTCAGCACTGATAACAGTATTGCGTCCTTTGGGGCCCTAGGAAGACTTTCTAGGAGGATGGGCACCACGTCCCTGGGCACTGACTCAGCGTCTGTGATTGGTAGTGAGCCAGAAACAACTATTAACTAGTTGGTTCAAAAGCTCAGGATTGGTTTCAAAGGGTCAGTAGGACAAGGCATAGGAGATGGAGTTGTTTGGAGCTCTGATGGGTGGACTCTTGTACTGAGCAAGGGAAGGAGTGGGCTTCAAGGCTGGCCAGACACTGCAGGGCCAGGTGGGCCCACTTCCCGCCTGGCGAATGCTTGATTAGCTTCACATATTGTCTTTTTGTTCTCTTCCTTTAGAAAATTTCTCCCACACCTTCCTTCCATTGGATTTCTAGAAATACCCTATTTTCATGACTCATTGATTGAACACATCCTGTTTGGGGAAGTGTTGAGAGAGGAATTTCAGAATGGTGTGAAGTGTACTCTGGTGATGAATGGTGCCGGCGGGAGATGGCTCTGCCTCCCAGACTCCTCCAGGGAAGCCCACAGTCCTCAGCCGCCGCTCGCTCCGGACCAAAACTCAGATCAAGTGTTGCATTGCCTTGACCTGAAGTAGGCCAGTGGAATTTTCCTGCTTGAGTGGCAGTCAGGAATCTGGGTGTGGCTACAGGGAGCCTAATGATTGATTGGATTAATGCCATTAGAGATGGACTGTGGAGTTTTGAGTGAGAGAGAGATGACCTTTGGAAGCAGACAGACTGCCTGGTCTTCAGAAGTGGTAGTGGCCCTGCTGGCTCCCTGGACAGAACTTGCTTTCAGAGAACTCCTGTAAGAGGTAGCAAGGACAGCCTTGCCACAGGCAGAGGGGCACTCACAATCGGATGCATTGGCCTTTTCCTAGGCAATGTCACATTTTACCATGACTGGCTCTAATTTCAGTCTTTATGATCAGACTTGCTCATTCTCAGAGGCTGCTGTGAATGATCATGTAGTGGCTTCCTTTTGTATAGCTCCAGGCCTTTGGCAAAATGGTTTGAAAGTCTCACACTTCAAGGACTGAAGTAGCACTGTAGCACTGTCCTCCCATTGTTCATGGATTTGCTCGAGTGGGCCCCAGTAACGTCTCCATTGTGAGACTTGTTTTTACTGTGTTTGGCATATCAAATACGCCAGGGGGAGCTTGCCAGGCCCTGCCATGTGGGTGGGGTACTCTCAGTAACTTGCCGGGCTCTTTGAGAGGGATGGAGGAATTGAACCTAGGTCGGCCGCATGCAGGGCAAACACGCTACCCGCTGTGCTATCGCTCTAGCCCGATGACTAAAGTCTCATGGTGCCTCTACACCCACCTTTCACAGTTCACAGCAACTAAACTAAGTGTCTCCCATTTTCCTATGATTACTTTAGTCCTCAGAAAAATAGTTTAGTTGCTGTGAACTGTGAAAGGTGGGTGTAGGCACTGTGAGACTGCATGGTTTAGACGAGAAGTGTGAGCTGCCATGGCGGCGGGCCGCTCCTGTGGCAGAAAGGAGAACACTCATTCAATCAGATTTTTAATTTTGTTGTTTTTTTGAGGGACCTCCCAGCAGTGCTTGGAAGTCACATCCTGGAATACTTGGCCCATTCTTAGAAGCTGGATTTTAGAAATGATTATGCAATGGCTTTGATTATTCAACAGAGTCAACCTGACATTGACTCAAGGGACCATGTGGTGCGGGTATCAAACTTGAGGCCTCAACCTGTAAGGCCTGTGCTCCAGCCCCTAAGCCATCACTCTGGGCCCCCATTCATGCAGGTTTTTTGGTGCTTTTTTTTTTTTTCCTTTTTGGGTCATACCTGGCAATGCACAGGGGTTACTCCTGGATCATGCACTTAGGAATTACTCCTGGCAGTGCTCAGGGGACCATATGGGATGCTGGGAATTGCACCCGGGACAGCCGCGTGCAAGGCAAATGTCCTATCTACTGTGCTATCCCTCCAGCCCTGTTTGTTTTTATTTTAATGAGATGAAATTTCCTTCTGTTTATATTCATTTCTGATTTTCAGAGTAAGTTTTCTGATTCATAGCAATTAAACATTATGTGTAAGTGCTGATCTTAGAAAGATTTAATTTTTCCCAAGAAAGTTACTGTTTGCTCTGTTTTGAAAATGTGGCACAGAGAGGTTGTAGAGATAGTACTGTGGGTAGGGTGTTGCCTTGCATGCAGCTGACCCTGGTACTGCATATGGTCCCCTGAGCAACACCATGAGTGCAGAGCTAGCAGTAAATTCTGAACACATGGCCACAAAACTAAAAAAATTAAATAGAATGCTGAACTTCATACTCTTGTCATGCCTTCCTCTTTGCCACTGTCTTCTTAAAGCGGTTGTAGAGTCACCCACCAGTGATGCTCAGGGGTTTATTCTTGGTGGTGCTCAGGGGACCATATAGGACGCTGGGTTTTGAACTCAGTCAGCCTCATGCAGGGCAAGTGTACTGTACTATCCACTGTATACTATCCACTGTGGACTATCCACTGTATTGCCAGCCCCTGCCACTGTCATTTATGTGTGTTATGAAGAATAATGGCATCCTTTTGGGGGAGGTGTATTTTGAGTACTGATGTAAAGAGCTTTAGTTTACTTTCATAATTTAAAAAGTCTCAATGGAAGTAGGAAGAATTTTCATTGGAGAACTAAAGGAAGATTTAAAAATGGATACAATTGTTGTTTGATTTTGTTTTGGGGCCACATCCAGTGGTGCTCAGGACTTACTGCTAGCTCTGTGTTCAAGGATTCTGGCAGTACTGGGACCATATGGGTGCTGAGGATAGAACCTGGATCTGCTGCGTGCAAAGCAAGCGTCCTTCCTGCTGTGCTATTAATCTGACCATGGTACAGTTTTCTTCAAAAAGCCTATCACCCAATTATTATTTTGCCTGCGTATGTAAGACACATTTTTCTTTTAACGCCTTCCCCTGTCTTTAAGGTTTGTAACCATAGTTATTTCCAGCACGGTTAGTTTATTTTCTCTTTCTACTTTCTTGGATCAGATTAAAGACATTTATTTTCTTCTGAGAGTATGCTGACTCTTAGTTTATTTCTTAATTAAAGTTTTGTCTTTAGCCGAATTGCTTAGACTCCGTCTGTGGCGGGCAGCTGTGGGAGGATTTTGAGCAGACAGAACAGTGACAGAGCAAGGTTAGGCAAATCCCTCTGAGGGTACGTGGGGTCAACTAGACTGGCCAGGTGGCGGCACGGGGAAAGGTTCTGAGGCTCCGCTGGGTATGAGCCTGGAGGAGGAGCAGGAAGGACCTGTTCGGAGGAATAAGTCTCAGAGACTCTTGGCTCTGGGACTGAGGAGAGGGGGATGGGAACCTAGGAAAAAGCACATTTCTGCCTTCAGTGGGTGGAGTCTTCAGACAAAGAGAAAGAAAAAAGTCTCTGTTCATGCTTTGTTCCTGTTGCTTCCTGAGCTTTGCTTTGCAAACCAAGCAAAACCGAAGGCGTTTTGACAATGACTTTAAGTCTTGAGATTTTTTTTTTTTTTCACTTTCATCCTTTTTTGATGAAAACGTACTTGTTACCTTTGGAAAATCCAGAATGATCCTGCTTCCTTTCTGGAATTTAGGAAGCATCTGTTTGGTCTGTCACTGTCTGGTGGCAAGGCTGGGTTCTGAGCCGAGAATGGGGAAGGAGAGAGCCCAGTTGGATTCTCCCCGTGAAATGCCTTCACAGTCAGCTCTCGGCACTCCCTGCCTCTGATCTGGGAAGTGATTGCCTTGAAATTGCAGGAGAGATCATCAAGTACAGGTAGGTAGGTTAGAACAGTGACTTATGAGAATGAACAGTAAGGGACGAAGTTGAAGTGGGTGACCTCCTTTGTCTGGCTCGTAGATCCTTGTGTTTTTCTCAAGGATATGTGCTTACTGGGCCTTTTTCTCCTCCACCGTAGGTATCAGCTCTGGCCTGGAAGCTGGTTTCCACACTGCCCAGTACTACTGCCCGAACTTAGCGGTCCTTCCCAAGGAGTCTGTTTACTATGCGTAGAAAGGACAAATCCAGGTTTCACAGTGCCTCTATGTTATTTGTGGTGTTCTCACCTTCTGGACTTGGGTAGAAACCTCTGTATTGTCTTAGTCGAGTTACTTCTTTCTGGAGCCTCATTTCCATCTCATCTTTCATCTCTGCAAGCAAGAGAGGAAGCCCTGGCTATCTTACAACTTCTAACTTTCAAGGTTTTTTGTAAACAAATGACCCACGTCACAACTTTATTGGATGGTAGCCACACTTGGTTTATAAAGCTTTGTCTTACCAGCAGTGAACACTTTATCCGGTCTTGCGTGCAAATTGTTTCTTTCATGATTCCTTAAAATGCCTTCCTTTTCTGATTTCCAAGTCTCCACAGCGTCTTAAATGTGTTCAGCTGTAAGTACAACATGATATTTGTGTAGGGAGGAGGAAAGCGCTGTGGCCTGTCCGTGAGGAGAAGTCCCATGTTTGTTCTGCTTTGACCAGCTTTATTGTAGTGTATTTAGCATAGAATAATACAGTCGAGCACTTTTAGGAATACAGGTGAACTCTGAACTCTGACACTCGAACAGTCATGTAACCATGACCACAGTTCTGATAGGAAACATGTTGATCACGCCCCCAGTTCTCTTCTGCTTTAGACTGATTGGTGATTCTAGTTAGCTTTTCTGTGGGTTTTTTAGCGTACTTTATAAATTTAATATGTAATATGTAAATCTAGAGGATCATGTGTTTTGTGAAGAATCATTTTTAATTCTTCCTTTCCACCCTGTTTGCCTTTCACTTCCGTTTGTTTCCCTGTGCCCCCAGGGTCCTGGGTCCCAGGCCGAACGGCAGGGGCAAGTGTGGGCATCTTGCCCGGTTCCTGATCTTAGGAGGAAAACATTCAGTCTTCCCCTGTTGGATGTGACATTAGCTGCATGTGTCTCGTGCCTGCCCTTTACTCAGGCTCTCTTCTATTTCTAGTTTGCCAAGAGTTTCCGTCATGAATGAGAGTTTAATTTTGTCAGATGCTTTTGCTTGAACTGACCATATGGTTTTCCTTTTTTAGCTTGTGAGTGTGGTGAATTGCATTTTCAGTGCTATGACAGCCCTGGGTGAGGAAACCTTCTACCTGCAGATTGAGGACTCCTGGCTCTGCGCTTCATGATTATACAGGATTGTCAGAGTTCATCACATCCGTGACTTGATGGAAATAATCCTTATTGTGTGTTCTAGTGTATTCAAGTATAATCTGACTCTGTTTACCTTTTCACCGTTTCTCTGGGTTTGGGTGAAGCCATGTGTGTTCGTAGGAGAAAATAGCTACAAATTCTCTGTGGCTGTTATAGGCCAGCCTGTGTCTCAGCTGACCTCTTAATTCTTCTAACAGCCCGGATGTGTAGGACTACTTCCTCAGTTGTGCAAAGGAGGAAAATTGGTGTCTTATTGCACAGTAAGAAAAGTAATTAATTTCATTTTTCCTGACAACAGTTGAGCATGAATTATACACCAACCATTTTTAACTTTTTCCCCTTCCTCACTTTTTTTTTTTTAATCCCCTTCCTCACTTTCATAGGAGAATATAGTGATAGAGAGATTGCGGTGTGATTTTTCCCAAGGTGTCAGAGCTGTTGAGAAGGGCTTGGCAGAGGGTTCCCTGCAGTATGTACAGGGTCCTCGTAAATTTAATATTTAGGGGTTGCATATTAGAAGGTCTGAGGACTTTGTCATTGTCTGGACACGGTACATTTCAAACCTGATTTTACAGTTGACTTGCTGTGTACTCGGGGGCCTTTCTTACCTTTCCACATATGAAAAAACTGTGTATATTTCACAGTTGTTCAATGTGTCTGTTTTTCTTGCCTTGGAACTGAAACCCGAGGTCTGTGCCTATGTTGGAATGAAACCATTTGGGGCCATGGTCATGAGGGGCATTTTATTTGGTCTTATGGGAGCATACTTTGGTGGTCTACAGAATCTGGTCTATAGATCTCGTATGGACCCTGGAAAGTGAAGGTTCGGTCTCCCCCTGAGACTCTCAGATGCTGTTGGAGCAACTCATCCATTGTTAGCACATTGTCATCAGGTGGAGTGAGTGCAGTAGTTCTATATAGCAACCTCCGGAGATCCTTTCTGGAAAGCTTTTTTTCCCCAGTCACTCCTTAGGACACAAACCTGGACTGGTCCTCGTTCTGTTGGAGTTGGGTGCAGCCTCATGGCAATGAGGACTTGGTATGTCTTAGGCCTCATCTGTTGAAAGGTCTTGTATTGGGAGAGTGTGTGACACTTATCCCTGCAGGCCTTATTTCTGAAGCCTTTGGGGGAGAATAAGAAGATGATCCAAACACTTGTGGTTCTTTCAAATTCCAGGGGAGATTCAAGGAGAGAAGCCACAGTTGGTCACCGTTCTTTCACTTTTCTGTTTCCTTTTTTTCTCCCACTTTGCCTTAGGAAGCAAAACTGTCCTCTCTGTAACTGCAGGATGCTGGGGAATTAACTGCTGACTGTGTGATGGTCAGGTGAGAGTATAACCTATGTTCAGGTCAGTCGGTATGAGATGTTGATGAGCATTACTAGCTCCTGTGTGGATTAAAATGTTTGTTTTTGGAGTATCATGTGATGCTAATCTGAAGCTTAAATCCTCCAGTGAAGTTCCAGGATTTTTTGGATGCAGATAGAACAATAGAGCACAGTTACAGCTCCTAGCCCAGAGAGGCAACAACTTAACCCTGCTGGAAGAACTATGCAAAGAGGAGGAGAACTTGATCCTTGGCTTCCTGCCTCAGTGACTCTGTCGCCTGGGGAGTACAGTCTCTAAGGGGCTATCTGGACTGTGCCACGGTATGTGCTTATATCTGTGCCTTGCCTCGAGCTCTTTACCAAGCACCCATTTGCATTTGTACAAAGAGCAGAGGATAGATTTAATGTGTATTTATTTACAGAGTAATTGGAATGTGTGACACAAAGGGAAAAACAGTTCACTGGGTTCTTTGTGTAAGGCCTCCTGAAAAGTCAAGCTTAGACTGGAGAAGAGCCTGAGTGCTTATTTAACGTGGGGACTTGATGGTGCTTGAGTTCATTTGCATTTACGGCAGCTTTGAGAAAACAATGGTATAGAAAGTAAAAGCATGAATCACAGCCCTGGGGTTGGAGGTGAGCTTTTTCCTCTTAGCTTTGTAGCCTCAGGGACGTTACTAGGAGGATAAAATATACTTAAAGCCTTCTTCAGTATGCAGCGTGGTATTTAGTACAGGGTGGTAATAAGAATATTATTGTTATTAATAGAGATTCTAGGAACTGTGCTGACTCCTCTCAAGCAAGAGATTCCGGGTCAGAGAAAGGCTAGCAATGCATTTACTGTTTTTCTGGATCCTGTTTTGGTGACAGTGGTTGGAGTTGCATCCTGGAGTTCTTGTTTGAAGGGTCTGGGCCCACCTGAGGGGTGGGGGGTGGGATCTTCCTGAACTAGAGTCAGCCCGCAAGGCCAATCAATCAATTCCTTCTCATCCGTTCTGTGTTACAAGGTGTTCTGTAAAAACAAACTTGAAATGATCAGGAGTCATAATTTTTTTTAAAATCACTTCTCAAAGGGATGAGTTACCTTCTGTGACATTCACTTAGTTTCCATTCTGTTTCTGCTCATGTTACTCAAATACCACTTCTGGCTTTCCTTTCTAAAATAGCATCACTCTTTACTTTTCATGTGTTCCTTACTTATTCCAAGTCTACTGAGCACCTATGGGATGCTAGTGATCCCTGAGTGGACAAAGGATATCTGAATTCTCTGCCTTCTGGAATACACGACCCTCTTCCTTTCCCCCAACAGTTGTCACTATCTGAGACAGGTTTATTGGTTGGTTGGTCTCTTCAGACTATTTGTGCTGCATGGGGAGAGAGTGTTTTGTTCACCAGTAGCTCTGCAGTGCTTAGTGCAGTGCCTGGGACATGTGGGGGTCTCAGTAAATATTGTGCTATGTGGTTGTTGGTATGCAGGAAAAATGATTCCTCCCTCTGATTCTACAGTAATCAAAACTTTGAAAGTCAGTATCCAGAGAGGTTGGTTATTTAAGTGTAATAAGATAGCACAGCGGGTAGGGCGTTCGCCTTACAAGCGGCCAACATGGCCGACCCGAGTTCGATTCCTCCGCCCCTCTCGGAGAGCCCGGCAAGCTACCGAGAGTATTCGATATGCCAAACACAGTAACAACAAAGTCTCCAACGGAGACGTTACTGGGCCCGCTCGAGCAAATCGACGATCAACGGGAGGGCCTTTAGTTTTAGTTTAGTTTAGTAAAATGTCCTGCAATTGGAAACGAAACTCTGAACTGAGTTGAAAAAAAAATTTTTTTTTAAAGTTTAATAATCTAGACACACAAATGAATCTCGGATCTGAGTAACTTGCTGCAGAGATTGCTCTGGACTTTGCAATACGTCACTTTCGCTGGGCCACTCCAGATGGGGACAGGTGCCCGTCCCTCTACCTGCTCCCTAGGAATACAGGCGGCCACCATCTTCTAGAACTTAGCAAAAAGCTCCAGGCATGGGTGGCAGTGGCAGGAAATGCCAGACCTCATGGGACAGGGGAGGAGTCAGCCCTTCTTCCCCCCTCCCCATGGGATTCTGAGATGATGCCCACTTAAGGCCACTGTATACTTAAGCACCTACACAGCCATGATCCGGAGACACACAAACGGATCTTAGACCTGAGAAACTTGCTGCAGCGATCTCTCCAGACCCTAATTATTAAAATTTTAGAGTTCCTAGACCACATGGCTGCTCTTGTGGCTGTGTGACATTATATTGTATCCATTAATAAACAATACAAAACACATCGTCTAGCATTGCCTCTTCAGCAGGTATGAGTGGTGGTGGGACTGGTCTCAAAATATCGAAGGTCACCGAAGTAGAGAAAGAGAGTATTGTGCAAAGTATCTGCCACACAGGCAGGGGTAGGTAGGTGTGGAATGGGGGACGGGGAATACTGGGGATTTTGGTGGTGGTGGAAAATGTGCACTGGTGAAGGGATGGGTGTTTGATGATTGTATGCTAGAAGCTCAAACATGAAAGCTTTGTTACTGTACCTCACGGTGAATCAATAAAAGGGGGGGGGGGGGGGAAATTTAAAAATCTAGTACTGGGGCTCGAGAAATAGTCCAGCTGGTAAGGTGCATGCTTTGCATGTGACTGGCCATTTCAATTCCTGGTACCTCATATGGTCCCTGAATACCACTAGGAGTTCACCACCTGCTAGAGTTTAAACTGTTCAGTACCACCTCTCCCCTCCCCCCTCAAATATGGTGTTAAACTCGACTAGTCAGGTTTTGTCTTGGCTCATCTCCTGCTCCCTACACACACAGGCGCACCCTGATAACCTCTTAATGATGTGCTCCCTCAGCTCTCAGGCATAATTGCGCTCCACTTATCCAGAGGTCAGACTTTCAGCAACCTCTGCCATCTGGAACATATCCAGGAACCGGAAGTCAACAGAAAAGGCTGCGAGCTCAGCCGCCAGGGAGTCTCGGTGGAGACGTGGCTGATGGCAGGGGGAGAATGAAAGCGCAGCAGAAAGGTGTTCTTTTTTTTTTTTTTCTTTCTTTCCCTCTAGCGTGGAGGCCTGCAGCTCTGCACCCCACGCTAAATGTCCAGGGTCTTGCAGGTGAGGCTGTCTTTAGTGCACCAGACAGTCCTGCGTGAGGCAGAATTGCACTCAGAGTTCTCTGAGAAAACAGAAAAGCTTCGAATGTGGAATGTGTTTCTCTCATTATAACCAAGCTGGTTTTGTGCGAAACCGACTCAGCAGGGAGGGTGTGAGAGGGCCTGCCCAGGCTGGCCCCCATGTCCCTCGGTCACCAAGGATCCACCATGTCCCTGGGCTCAGAGGACATGTTTCTGTTAAATTAACTCTGCCCCCTGACTTTGGTCCTTCCTGCCACCCCCAGCCTGCCCCCGTGTCTCTGATTCCTGGCCTCTGTGTTCTCGAAGAGACACCATGTTCTGTAGATGGCTCTGCCCATGCAGGCCAACACCAGGCTGGTTCCTGGACATCTGCATGGTACAGAAACCTTTAGCACTTCAGGACTGACAAGGCGGATGGCTTGACTCTCCAGATGCTGCCTGCGCGGTTGAGCCGTGCCCCGGGTCTCTGGCTTTAGCCTGCCCTTTAACCTTTCTCTGATGCCTGTCTGTCAAGGGGACGGCAGAGCCTTTCTCATCTGGCTGTTTTCACTTTTTTTGTGATGATATGTGGTGTCTGGAGGACTTTACACTTACAGGCTTGAACCAAATGTTTAGATTTGTCTTGTGCTTAGAAGTGGAGCGACTCAAGGGCGGAGGGTGGGGGTGTGTGTTACAAAACCTCGTCTGCCACAGCAGTCTCGTCGGAGCTGACCAGGTTGGAGGACCTTGCTGAGGTCACGTGAGTGATTCTGGGAAGGACATGCAGGATGGGCTTGACACCCAGACTTCAGATGGGACTGTAGCAGGGCGGAGCAGTAGGAGAGGGGGTTTGGTTTGGGGGACAGGAAGTCCCCAGCCTGTGTCAGGGGGAGCCGCACTCTGGGCTGGGTGCTGGAGCCTGTGAGAACTGTGCCTGTTGTTGTGTGCCATGTCTTCAGGCACTAATGGGCGCCCCTCCCAGAAGTACCCCCAGCTTGGCTGAGCTGCACCAAGCTGGTTCATTGCTACCTTGCTGGAGGCAGGACCTCTGCGGAGGGCACTGAAGGGATGTCTAGGCCTCGTCAGAGGTGGGGGGCCCTGAAAACAGACTTGTCCAGGTGTTCAAGTTTCACTCTGGGGCTGGTCTTGCTCAGGGTCTGTGGAAGATGCGAGAATGCCAGACTGTGTCTAACTCAGCACAGGCTGCGCCCTGGCAGAGGATAGGCAGGAGGTGAGCCAGGTTTATGTCTCTTCCCATCTATACTGTTCTTGATGGGAAGATTTGCCTAATTTCTTGAGCCTCCATTTACCCGCTGTAAAATGGGGGAAGCACTATCTATCTTAATTGCCTTCAGGGATTGTTAGGAAGCTAAAATAATACCCACTAACTCCCTGAGACAGGACGGCCACTGTAATTAGTTTCCTCATTTAATATGCCGCCTGACACAAAGTGGCCATTTAATGTTTGTTGGATAAAATTCTGTACTTTGTCAGGTATGCTGCGTATGTGGTAATTATTGCTAATAATTCGACTAGTGGAGTTAGACTGCAGGCTTCTGCTTACACATGTGGGAAGGATCACAAAATGTAGACTCATTGCTCTGTTGTCTCTAGAACTACCAGAATTCTCAGAGTTGCCCAAGTGCTGAACATGACTTTGGAGAGACCAGGCTTGAGATCGTATGCCACAGGGGCATTCTAGAATTTTGACTCACCTAACTTGCTTGGCGCGCAGAGTGTTCTTACATTCCATAGTGGTACAAAAAGATGGAGGACACATTCCTAGTCCCTGGGGAAATGTGGTGGTCTTACAAGATGAGACCATAAATAGGCATCAAACATGGGCACAGGTACTAAGCATGTAAGAGAACAGGCTCATGGGCTGCAGAGCTCAGAAGAATGAATGGGGGTACATGTATGGGGTATCCAGGTCTCTGAATGTTTCATCTCTTCCTGTTCCTCTGGCTCCTAGATCAAACAGTAACTTCTGGAAGTGCTGGTGGCCATGGAGATGGAATTACATGGAACAAACCCCTGAGCCTGTCTTTGTAGGTGTACAGAAATACTAATACATAGGCCCTGCCTTCAAGGAACTTAAAGTCTCGAGAAGACAGTATCAAAACAGCAAGTGATAAAACAAGGCAGGCTTTCTGACAGGATCAGAGGCAGCTTCTCTGAGGAACTGGTCTTTTGGTGGATGTTGAAAGCTTTAAAGATTTTCTTTCTTTTTTTTTTTTAAATTTTTATTTTTTCACCACATCCAACAAGGCTCAGGGCTTTTTCCTGACTTTGAATTTAAGGATCATTCCTGGTTGCCTTGGGGGACCATGCAGGGTGCTGGGAATTGAACCCAGGATCAGTTATGTGCAAGGCAAATGCCCTATCTGCTGTACTGTTGCTCTGGCCCTAGGCTTTGAAGGGTTTTTAACTGGAGGAACAGGAGTGGGAACAGTCATTTCATGCTTCAAGGAATGGCAGAAACAAATGTATCAAGGAGTAAAAACCCATAGTTTCTTCAAGGGATAAGTTATTAGACAGGAAGGAAGCATGGAAGGTTGATAGAGGAATGTGAATGTGGAAACCAAAAGGAGGAAGGGAGTCAGAGCGGGGAGAGCATCAGTCATTGTATCAGGAAGGGATTTTCCATGAGCCAGGGTTGCCCCTTGGCTTTCCAGCTAGTCCCTGAGAAAATAAGGTGCTGAGCGTGAGGATGGACTGAGGCCTTTCACCTTCCTGGTCCTCTGGGGACCATCCATCTTTCTTGGAAATGGAGAGCTTGGAAACCCAATGGAGGTTGGCTTGCGACATGGGCCCAGCACGCAGAAGGATGTGAAGAAACAGATATACTCAAAGCAGAAAACCGTGAACCTCCTATTTCCATTGAGAGGGTCTTTGTAGGTTTAATTGCTAAAGGAACATGTGTGTGTCTGAGGCATCACTAGAAGTGTGCCCCTTCCTCCAGTTCCTCCCCTCCAGCATCTCAGCTGGTGAGCACCAGGACCCAGTGACCCCACGGATGAGGTAGAGGGAGAGGTAAAGGGAACAGCCCTTGTCTGGGTCTTAGCAGTGGAGGACTCTCACCCTTCTGAGGGACCTCCAGCTTAGTGATGAAAATCGTGTGGCCAGAGGAAAGTCCAGTGAACGATGGAATGCCTTTGGGGATGACGTAAGGGGCATTGCAGAGCTGAGCGAGATTAGCAGCTGCCCATCCGGTGAGGGGACCGGCAGGAAGGAAGGTTGTGTGTGGGGGATAAACAGGACTGTGGACAAGCCTGAGGTGGGTTGGGAAGAGAATTCAGAAACAGGCGGTGCATGCCAGCATTTCTCATTTCCTTTCCTTAATCTCCTCATGCTTGCCCCCCAAATTATCATGAGAAGCATATTGGAGTTTCTTTCCTGGGTTTTTAGTAAAGAGCCAGACTACTTCTTCAGGGCATCATGACTGGAGGATATTAGAACCATCAGTGGCAGAGCACTTTCCTTCTGGGACAAACTGGGAGGAGAGTGGGCCTCCAGAGTTGTCATTAATGCTCATGGCATGGACTGGTACTGCTGAAGGCACTTGGAGGGGCTTCCTGGGGGCAAAGCATGACTGAAGCTGTGACATTGTGGTGGTGTTAGAGTTGTAAGTAATGTAAGGAGCCAGTGAAACTAGAGACATCTGTTTTGCAGGCCCTAGAAGGCACCAGGAGTATATGCAGATGGTGCCTCTTGCATCTGGTCATCAGTCTATGGATTCTCTTGGCTTTCTTTCTTGCTTTCTTTTCTTTTCTTTTTTCTTTTTTTGCTTTTTGGGGTCACACCCAGCGATACTCAGGGCTTACTCCTGGCTCTGCACTCAGGAATTACTCCTGGTGGTGTTTGGGGGACCATATGGCATATGGATGCGGGGAATTGAACCCTGTCAGCTGCGTGCAAGGCAAATGTTCTCCCCGCTGTATTATCATTCTGGCCCCCCCTCCCTTGGCTTTCTGTGGTTTACTACAGCCCTTAAGAGGATCTTGTATTTCCTTCCAGCTCATAAACCTGAGGCAAAGCACGGTGCAAAGTACTGAGCTGGAAATAAAAGGATGATCTAGAGGCTAGAGCAACTTTTGGAAAGTTATTATTAATAGAGGGACTGAGGATCTGGCTCAGTGGTCGGGTTCATGCCTCGTGGTGTGAAGTTCTGGGCTCTCTCCCTGCCACCACCAAAACCAAAACAAATTAACAGAAAGTTTATTGTAAGGGACAAAATAAACAAGTCAGCTGTTTGTAGGAAATAAAATGGCAAAATGGCATAGAAAATCAAGAAACAAGGGGCCAGAAAGACAATGTGCAGATAAGGTGTTTGCCTTGCGTGTGACTGACATGGGTTTGATCCCTGGCTCCACATAATGTTCTCGGAATTCTGCCCAGGACGGATCCCTGAACTCTGAGCAGAAGTAAGCCCAGAGCACCACCAGGTGTGGCCTAAAATCAAACAAAAAGAAACCCATGACATTTTAGTGTTATTTTCAGTGTTAAAAATCTGCCAGAGGGGCTGGAGCGATAGCACAGCGGGGAGGGCATTTGCCTTGCACACAGCCAACATGGCCGATATAGGTTCGATTCCCAGCATCCCATATGGTCCCCCGAGCACCGCCAGGAGTGATTCCTGAGTGCATGAGCCAGGAGTAACCCCTGAGCATCGCCGGGTGTGACCCAAAAACCAAAAAAAAAAAAAAATCTGCCAGAGTGATAATATACAGACAGTAAAATTCGCCAGTTTTAAGTATGAGATTCAGTGAGTTTTGTGATATGTGTCAGCCACAATACTGCCATAATCTAGGAGTCCCTTTCCCTCAGTGTTTCCTTGGGCCCTTCTGAGACCACTTTCTTCATCTTTGGCCCCTGGCAGTCACTGGTCTTCTGTCACTAGAGGTTCGCCTTTATTATGATTTCATGTTATGACAGTATAGTGTTTGTATCTGGTTTCTTTTCACTTAGCATCATGCCTTTGAGATTAATTCGTTCATCCTTCCTTTGTGGTCCTTAGATCACATAGGATTATCACTATCCTTAGTGATCATTATGCCAGTACCAGTTTAATCAGCTCACCACTTGAGCATTTAGCTTCCTACAGTTTTTGGCTTTTATGAATTAAGTCCCTGCGAACATTTGTGTGTACAAGTCTATGTGTAGACATGGGTCTGACTTTTTGACTTAGGTCAATGCATAGAAATGGGATTGGAAGGTCACTATGGAATGTATGTAGAACCTCATTGTGATTTTAATTTATATTTCCCTGGTAGCTAATGATGTTTAGCATTTTTTTGTGTTCTTATTACCCACTGAATAGTTTTTTTGAGCTGTGTCTGATTCACATCATGTATGTTACTTTTTGTATCATGAAATGCATCATGAGAATAGAAATTCTCATGATTGTTGAATGGCTTCCTTGGGAAGGGCTGTTTATGTGAAAAGGAGTATTTAAAGCAATAATCTAAAATAAGATCCTAGGGAAATTTTTTTCTATAGAAGAATATTGCAGATATCTCTGGGTCATGGGATAAATCTTTCTTACAAGAAATAATGCAAAGGATCTGTAATCTGCAGTTCACTTAAAATTCTCTTGTAGAGTTTTAAAGAGATGGTTTCACTTCAGGTTGTTATATGTATGGAGGAATGGTTTATTTGTTGTATGAATACATACTTAAAGTGGTAGCATGCTGGTTTTGTATATTAGTAGCCATGGGTGTAGTAACTAGGGGTGTCCTTCGTATACAACTCTGGGATTTATTCAGATTATGAGGGGAATCATGGGTTGAACTGCTGTGTAGACTCCAAGGTTCTCCAGAGGTTCTTCAGCATCGACATTGTCTCTATACCACTTTCACCTTCCAATAATTGTTTAATTTTTCAGAAGCCAATATTTGCATTCTGAATATGTCTATCTTATAGCAGTGAGGTGATACCCTTGAAATATTTCAAGTTGCTGTGAGGAATGAACTGTGCAGGGTGTCCGTTATTAATTGTATGTATTTGCATTCCTTTCATGGCACATTAGTCATGTGACTTGTTGAGAACTGCATGTAACTAGTTGCCCCAGTGATGCACTCTCAGGTTACTTGTTTTTAATGCCCTGTTTGAGGAAGGCACATGTATAGACCTGAATTCATTGACTGACTCTACAAATCCACAGCTTCCTACTCGCTGATACACACAGGGCCAGATGTTCCCAGAGCACTGGAGGAATAGATAGCTCAACAGACCGAGTGCCTTCTTTCTTGTACCTGGGTTCCATACCTGCCAGCTATCCCTGAGCACCAGTGTGGGTGACATCAAGCCTGAGAGGAACTGCTTTCAGGTCCCTGAAAAGCCATGTATGCTGTTAGTGCAGTCAGTTCATTTAATGATTATTTATTGAATGCCTACTGTGTGTTGAGTATGATTCTGGGATGATGAGGACAGAAAGAATTTAGCATTTTGTTGACGCTCATCATGTGTATGTGCAAGCCTGAGAGAGAGAGAGAGAGAGAGAGAGTGTGTGTGTGTGTGTGTGCTGTCTCTTGTTACATATGAGGCAAGGCAGCAAGAAATTAAATGTCCCACATAATGCAATGTAATATTCTACATGGATTTGGCAGTTATTCTGTGTTTAAGTGTTTCTTATATAATATATTTGAAATAAAGGACTATGAGAAGATACTGGATGTTAGAGTTGAGACAGATTTCTTAGTATTTGAATTAGTTTGAATAAAGAGTTTCTTGGGCTGTTTTTTTTTTAAAGTATGAGACCATCTGTTTCTATTTACTTGTGCAAATCAGACTTTGCTCCATCTTGTGTGACTGAAACAGTACTGAAGTGAAAGTCCAGGCATCTACACACTAACTTCAAATGAATGAAAATAGTCTAGTTGTCAGTGATCACATTTTTAGTCCCAGATGTTACATATTTGAACAATTTGTATTCTAGTAGTAAGATACCATTTAAATTCATGTCATACAGGGGAATTGTATTTTTATTCTATTCATTTATTTTGGGGGGTTGGGGGCCACACCCACCTCTGTACTCAAGGATCATTCCTGGTAGGCTCTGGGGACAATATGGGATGCCAGGGACTGAACACAGGTCGGCAGTGCACAAGGTCGTGCCTTGGTGACAGTTTCTGAGCTCTTTGTCCTGCCCTGACCCAGATGCCCTTTCTCTTCACTCCCTCCAGACACAAGTACTCAGAGAGGCCAGGAGAGACCTGCCTGTTTGACTGGTTTATCTCTGCCTGGGTCCCTTCTGATAATCCTGCGACTTTCTTCAGGATGTGGCTGTTTACCTACTGCGGGGAATCTTCCCCCCAGAGCCACTGCATTGACACATAAATAAACTAAAAGGCAAATGTGTATGTGGTTCCTGCCTGCGTTCTCGGAACATTTTCTAAGTGTTGGGTGCTGTAGGGGGTTCTGGGAGATGAGAGAATTTGGGTGCCTATCCTGAGATTTTATCTTCATTCCCTGGGGTTCAATTTCTGAGCCTTCTTGGACTTTGAAATCAGGGACTGTTTCATTATGGACAGTGACGGATAAGCCAGCGCCTTCCATCCAACCACAGGTCTGTACTCCTTAGTCTGCTCCTCTGGCTTCCGGCACGGCAGCAGGAGGCTGGGACTGTCCCCTCGGTGGGGTCGATCAGGGAGCAATTTCCCAGGCTCTCCCTCTGACGAGCTGGGGTTTGGGATTTCCTTTTCTTTGGAAGGAAAACAGACACAGAGAGTAAGACCAATAGTCGGAAGCCTTTTTTGGAGGAGAAATGCTCACCTCTCCTAATGCTGAAAACAAACAGGCTTTAAAGGTGCCTCAGGTGTTCTGAGGCACCTCAGCCGATGGCCCTCAATGGCTGTTGCTGTCCTTTGCTGCAGTTCCCAGGGGGCAGGGATGTGCCCATACTTGCCTCTGCCCCGGGGTCCCCCACTTCTGGCCTAGCCCAACTGCCTGATTGGCCTTGCAGTGACCCCTGACCTGCCCCCTGGGCCAGCTCCCTGTGATCCTGACTCAATAGCGCTTCCTTTTTTTTTTTCTTCCCTTTTTGGATGACTCCTGGCAGTGCTCAGGGGTTACTCTTGGCTCTGTACTTAGGAATTACTCCTGGAAGTGCTTGGGAGACTATATGGGAGGCTGGGAATTGAACCCGGGTCAGCTGCCTGTAAGGCAAACGCCATACCCACTCCAGCGGGTATTGCTCCACCTCCCCACAATGGCACTTCTGCTCCAGGCTGTGACCGCACCTCACCCTTCTCCACTCCAGCCTTGCAGGTGAGTGGGTTCCCCCTGCGGGCAGAGTCCTTCTGAGGGGAGAGGAAGAAACAAGGCTGTCAGCATCTCCTTCCTTTTCCCTAGTTTTCTTTGCTCTGAGACAACTTACCTGTTGGAGACTGACACATGTGTGGACTCTGTCCTTGTGTCATGAGGTCCATTCTCTATGCATGCATGTATCTTCAGAATAACTAGGACCTTTTCCAAATGCCAGGGCTGTGTGTGCCCAATAATGAAATCTTTACAGTAACCTTCTCAGATAAAATCATTGACCCCTTTCTGGCTTATGGAAATGAACACCCAGGAGAATAAGCACTTTGTTTTATTTTTCTTTTTGGGTCACACCCTGTGATGGTGCTCAGAGGTTACTCCTGGCTCTGCACTCAGGAATTACTCCTGGCGGTGCTTGGGGACCATATGGAATGCTGGGGATTGAACCCAGGTTGACCGCGTGCAAGGCAAACACCCTACCTGCTGTACTATAGCTCTGGTCCCAGGAGATCAAGCACTTTGTGATGGAGACTTGGGAGCTGAGGAGCAGATCTGTGTTTCCTGAGCTCTAGGATTCTCAGCTGGGTCGTGGGGATGGAGCAGCACAGGGTTTGCCTGGCCCTCCCCCAGCATCTCTCTCTTCTCTCTCCCAGCTTCCATCCCTGCACTCTTCAGGTTAGTACCAAGAGGTGACTGCTAGGGAGCAGTGGAGGGTGGAAAACCCTGGAGCTTCCACGTGGTAAAGTGGAAGAGGTCAGCACAGTGCCCGTATCTGCAGCTCACATCCCTTTTCCAGAAAACTGCCGTTTTTAGAGGTTGGCACTGTGTGTTGGAGTCTGCTTAGGGGCCTCAGGCCTAATCCATCCTTCCTCCCTCCCTTCCTCTTTACCCTCCTCCCGACTTCCATTCCACTACAGGGCAGTGGGCCAGGGCTGTGGGATGGCAAATGGGAACTGAGAAGTGGAAGATCAAGACAGTACAAGACTAAAGATAGTAGGCATTTCATTTCCCCTAACAAGCACAGGAATAGATTGTGTAACCTGGGCACATGCAAGTGGTGGCAAACCACCCCCCCACCCCGAAATTTTACCCACTTCTTTGCCCAGGTGGCTTTTGGAAAGTTTTGAAACCACAGGCGGTGACCCAGGGGGCCTTGTGGGGATGGGGATGCCTGTGCTCTAGGTGGACATGTAGTGGCAGGAACCAGGGTGGTCATGTGTGCTGAGAAGACTGCCCAGGCAGTTTCTGAGGGGTGGGCAGTATCCCTGGAATGGAAGGGGCAGCTCTATGTGGCTTTATCTCCAGACGAGGTGAAGGAAGGTCTTGGAAGCAGCATCAGAGGGAGGGGCAGAGATGGATTATAATCCATAGACAGTAGAGAAGGCAGCAGCAGAAGTTCGTCCATGGCTCCCGTGACCACCTGGCACTCCTCCACACACAAGAACGAGGCTTTTAGCAACCTGGGGTTTGGCCACTCTGTCCTGGATGCTTGTTCTCTGCTCGCTGACCTTTTATTAGTTCAAAGCCAAATCCATGACTTTGGGCAGGTCACTAGAGTCCTTTGAGTCAGTTTCTTCCAGTTTCCATTGGAAGGCTTCACTAGTTGTAAATACTGTATAAGATGATGGATGTTCAAGTGCCTTTCAGGTCTTGGGAATGTAGATGCCTTTTTTTGATGACATCTCTACTGCATATTTGGCTTTCTATTTTCTTTCCTTTTGTGTTTTTGTTTTGAGGCCACGTCTGGCTCTGCTTGGAGGCTACTACTGCCTATGCGCTCAGGGATGGCTCTTGGAGGTGCTTCAGGGATCCTATGGTGATCAAGCCTGGACCTTTTGCATGCAAAGCTTGTATTCAGCCTGCTGACCTATTTTTCTGGATCTGTCTTTGGAATTGAAAAGTATTTCAGTGAAATTAACAGCAGTAGTTTTAATTCCCTGCCATCCTCTCCCTCACTTTATAGTGTGGTCATTGCAGGGGTAGGAGGGAGATGGAGTTCCGTTGCCTGGTCACATACTGAAGAGGGGGCCACTTGCAGGCATGAGAAAGGCAAGTACACCTAGAGAACTTGCCTTAGGAGTGGGGTTCCTCATGCCACAGACTGCAGGGTGCAGAAGGGAGGACACGCTGACACCAGGTCCCCATTCTCTCCCCTTGCATCTTATGACGTGGCGGGGGGGCGGGGGGGGGGATGGTTCCCCACTTTACTGTGGTTAACCTGACATATTAACCAGAGGGTACGTGAGTCATTCCTCTCAGCCAAGTTGATCCAGGACCCTACTCTGTTGCCTGCCATGTGGCCCTGTCTTTGCCCTTATTCCTCCTCTGGTACTTCAGATACACATCAGCAAAAGTTTCAAAGAATTTAATTATTATGGTGTGGGGGCAGGGGATAAGGTCGGGGTGACAAATAGTATGAACTGAAAATGCATTTTTGTTTCATTTTTTATTGTCATGGCCATTATCAGACATTATCCCATTGATTGTCGCAAGCTTGAGGAGAATGTTGTAAACAACTACCTTACTTGGTCTAGAGTGGTCTAGTCTCTCGGAGAAAGGAGGATGCCAAGAGTTGCTCTCTGCTCTGCCATGCAAAAGTATGTCTCACACTGTATATGTTGGTGGTCTTTGCCTGGAGCCAGTTCTCTCTTTCTTTCTTTCTTTCTTTCTTCCTTTTTTTTTTTTTAATTTTATTGAATCGCCATAAGATAGTTACAAAGCTTTCATGTTTGGGTTACAATCACACAATGATTAAACACTACTTTCAATTCACGAGTGAAGAATCACAAATCCGTGAAACAAAGTCATTTTTCTGAGGCCATAATGCTATTAAAGTGGAACCAGATCTGTCTGATTCTACTAAAACCTGTGGGTTTTTTTAACCACTGCACTGTTGTTCAGAAAGGTTCAGCACTGGCAGACCCTACTCAACATCACATGACATTGGGTTCTTTCCTGTCTGGTGTCTTCTTGTAGGTGACATTGAGGAAGTAGGCAAGTGGGTATTGGAAGACAGTCAGGAGGCTTGAATGGAATAGTTGGGGTCCACCTTCCCCTCCCCCCATTCTAGTGCATGGGGTAAAGTCTTTGTTACAAGATACACCTTTGGGCCGATTCAGTGGTAGCCAGCAGAGACTGCAGAAAGCCCCCCTCCTGGGCTCTGAGGCTGGGGGAGCTCAGGGGTGAGGGGAGGATCTGAGAGGGAGCCTGAGAGGGAGCTCTGGACTGACCCCAGAGCTCCAGATGCAGAGCCCGACTCTGTGCTCCTACCCGGCTTGGGGGCTCACGGGAGCACAGCTGTCCCACGCCTCCTCAGCCCTGTTTGTGTTACCAAAATGGAGCTCGCAGCTCTTGGTCGTTGCTTCCTGCCTGGGGAAAATTAGCCTTTGCAGCAGTCACATTGTCTTCTGGGTCTGGGGCAGATGTGCACGGCTGACCTCTCCCTCTCGTGAAGGTCGCCTTCCCAGCCTCTCCTTTCTCTCTTGTGCTGGCGGAGTACAGAGGCTCTCCCGGCTCCTGCTGTGCCCCCAGCACCTTCAGGCAGAATATCACCCCCCCTTACTCCCCCTTGGTTTATTTAGATTCTTCTCCTGAGACAGCCTGCTTCCTGCCTTGCCTCAGCGCTCTTTGCAGTCCCAGGGGACAGAGCTTGAATCATGCAAGGGTTCTCCAGTTGGCAGTGACCCCGGACAGCGCCAGGCCCCGCCTGCTCTTGCAAAAGGGCACCAGGGCCATGGGTGCTGGGTGTGCCTTTCTCTTGTGTGGGTGTGTTGTAGCTGTGTCCCCCTAATTCAGCCTTATCTATTCAGCCTCTCCTCCCTATCTTAGAGATTTCCCTCTCCTTCATGAAAATCAGGAAGTGCTGTACTTTTAAAGAGCCGGAGCCTTACTCTCCTGTTTCCAGTTTTCCAACACAGGGAAAAGCCTCTATTGGCATGACGTCACCAGTGTCAGGGTTCCTGGGAGCCCTTGGGGGGGTCCTTGGTTCTTTAAAGTTAGAAAGCGTCAGTGCTTGGTTAGCTCCTTTGCCAGACAAGCATTAGTACACATTCTGTGATCCCTTCCATGAGATGGGACTGCCTTCTCCAGTCACGGTCACAGTGAATTGCTGGCTTTATTTGTTTGACTGTGCTGCAGTAGACGTGGTTCTTTTATTTTTATTTTTATTTATTTTTTTGCTTTTTGGGTCACACCCGGCGATGCACAGAGTTACTCCTGGCTCTGCACTTAGGAATCACCCCTGGTTCTGCACTCAGGAATCACCCCTGGCAGTGCTCAGGGAACCATATGGGATGCTGGGAATCGAACCCGGGTTGGTCGCATGCAAGGCAAATGCCCTACCTGCTGTGTTATTGGTTCTTTTAGGTTGAGCCTCTGGAGTTCTTTCCTGTGCTTTGAAAAGCCCCTCTGAGACTGTCTCACAGAATGGGGCTGGGGGAGGGCGTTGAGGGTAGGATATGTTTCAACAATTGAAGGAGAGAACAGCTTTGGGGAATCTTTGTTCCCTCTCACACTTGCTTTCCAGAAGAATGGTTCATAGCAGAGGTAGGTAAGGGTGCAGCCTGGTCTGCTCAGTATTCTTTTTGTTTGGGGAACACACCCAACTGTGCTCAGGACTTACTCTTGTCTCTGTGCTCAAGGATCTCACCCAGTGGGGTTTGGGGAACTGTATGGGCTCTGGGGATTGAACCCGGTCGGCCTTGTGCAAGGCAAGTGCCCTCCACTGTACTGCTGGCCCCTTACTGCATTGTCCTCTAAACCACCAGCCTTCCCCCAGATTTGGGGCTTTTAATTTTTTTGGCTTGTGTTTCATTTGCCTTGGACTTTGGAACTTTCAAGGCTTTACAATTTTTATGAGCTCTAGGGTCCTGGATCGTCCTCTCGTGGCCACTCCTAACTACCTTTAAAGTACTGTACACTGTGTTTCACTCAGGCTGGGTCCATGTGATATTCCTTTCTATTTATTCCACAGACGTGTTCTTTTTTGTTTCATCCAAGAATATATCCTGTGCTAAATATTTCTTTTTTTCTTTCCTTTTTTTTTCTTTTTCTTTTTGGGTCACACCCAGTGATGCTTAAGGGCTACTCCTTGCTCTGCACTCAGGAATTACTCCTGGTGGTGCTCAGGGGACCATATGGGATGCCAGGGATTGAACTCGGGTTGGCTGCATGCAAGGCAAATGCCCTACCCACTGTACTATCGCTCCGGCCCCGGTAAATGTTTCTAATAATAATTTTTTAAAAATGAGAGACTGGAGAGATAGTATGCTACTGCATGGGATAAGGTTGTATTCTTTGCATGTCACTGACCCAAATCTGATCCCTGGCACCACAAATGATCTCTGAGCACAGCCAGGAGTAGCCCCCAAAGCAAAAACAAAAAAAAACAAAAAAACAAAAAACCACCATAAAAATGAGTCTCCCTTTACTGTCTAGGTTGTGTCTTCAGGTAACCCCTTAGGCAGCTTAATGTAACTTAGAATATTTTGGTGTATTTATTTTTTACCATGCAGTCCATTTCTCTAACACTTTTGTACTCAAAGTTAAATCCTCAGTACCCTACTTGTTGTGAAAATAATTGAAAAAATAATCAGAATTATTGATGGCAGTATGTTGCAAGCATTCTACTTCTTTTCCAGAATGTTAACTCACGTGAACAGAAGTTTCAAAGAGGATCATTTTTTTCATGTGTCTTTTGGCCATTTGGATTTCTTTTTGGAGAAATTTTCTGTTTATTTCATCGCCCCATTTTCTGATGGGAATCAACCCAGAGAGGCCTGCAGCTGTGTCCCGGGAATCTTCCTGTCCATCAGCCTGTTCCCCTGCACGATTTATATAGACTAATAATCACTGTTCCCCTCTCCCATAGAGCTGTTTGCCTCTTCCTTTCACAGATGTCTCTGTGTGTGCACATGCTCAGTAGGTTTGATAAATAATGCCCTGACTTACATCCCAAGACAGAATTTTGGACAATCTCTGTAGGATTTGAGTCTTCAGTGAAGCAGCTCAGCGGCCTGGGGTATTCGGCCCACTGGGTCAGCAGGTCAGTGCCTGGGTCCGGCTGTGCCAGCGACCTTCAGGGCCAGCCTGGCAGTGCTCAGGGCCACACCCAGCAGTGCTCAGGACTCCACCTGGTATGGGCGACCAGACTGGTGCCCCGCCTGTGCCCTAACCCCTATGCTGGCTCTCCGCCCTGATGTTTTTCCCCCTTGGTGCCACACACACACATACACACCCCAGAGTTGACTAGTGCACTGAGGAGCTGGTGCCTCTCTTCCTAAAAGATACCCCATGGGGTTTGGATGTACCACAAGTTGTTGCAAGCCCTGTGAGGAAATGGCCAGAGTCCAATAAGGGGTTGGGGGTGAAGGGGTTGAGCTTTCTCTGAGATACTCACTGGGTCATCCCCACTTTGGCACTGGCAGAAAGGCTCAGCCTGCCCCCCAGGGTAGGCGCCCAGAAAAGCAGTTATCTGCAAGATCAGAGTCAGTGGTTAGTAAGATTGCTTAGAACTACCAACTAATGGAGGAGTTCCAGGTGGGAAGTGGCCAAGCCGGCTTTGCTTTATTCTGTCTCAGCTCACTGACTCGTGTCACCCACTCACCATGGTTTCAGAATGGGACAGGGGGTCTCTAAGCTCCTTCACACAGCCCTAGGTGGCCAGAGAGTCAGTTACCCTCGGGAATAAGCTCTGATCTGGGCAGTGTTTCCGCCTCTTTCCCCAAATCCTTAAAATTCCTCTCTCTGAAAAAGCCTTTAAATATCCCTTCATTCCCATTAGGAGGATTATACTAATGTCCCACTACTGGAATGTACTGTAATTTAAAGAGTCGTCATCAAGCAAACCCCCATGGTCCTTGCCTGGTCCTGCCCAGTTTTCCAGGACCCCCCACGTGCCCTCCTGTCTCAACTTTCTCCAAGGCAGAACCCATCTGAGAAGTGCCCTCCTCAGCGTGACTTCCACTTACAGGCTTGTTAGAGCCGTATCTGCCAAGTGTTTTTCCTGTTCCTTTAAAACTTTATAGCGTATGGTATGTATACACGTTCACTTCTCTGGTCTTTTGTTTCTCTTTAAATTTGATTTGTGCTCTGAGTAGGTCAAGTTAAGTTTGTCCGCACATTGCTGCCTAGCACTTTTTTTTGAATGCCTGGCATTTTGTTGTTCTTCCTGTTAATCGGCATTTGGACTTTTCCAGGCTGGGGCTGTTTCGAGTGGTGTGTCATTCTCAAGGACACCACCGTTCTTGCCTGCTGGTGTGGACATGTGTTTACTCTGAGCAACTTCCATTTTATTCCGTCATACCAAAGCGCCCCCCTCTCGTTTGTCCTTAGGCTACGCACACATGTTCTACACAGCTGTGATTTGACGGGGATAGTTATTTGATGTCAGTTCTTAGCCGCACCTGCCGTCTCCCAGGCCTACACTTTATTCCCAGGAGGAGGGAGCTCCATTAGTGCTCAGGCCTTTAGCTCAGCCTGCCAGCCACGGGGCGTCTGCTGCTTAGGGGTTTCTGGAAATATTTGATACTGTCATTAACGCTCTGCATTCTGTGTTTCTTTCAAAGTCAAGTCCAGTGTGTGATGGGTGAGACCAGGCTGATGTGACTTGACAGAGCTTTCCTTGGGGCACGGATCTGAGGGCTGCTTTGTTAGTGGGTCTCCTGTCACTTCACGAGCATCCATTTCGGGTTGCCCTTGTCAGAGGAATGAGGGGCTGGGACAGGCCAGAGACTGTGACTCATGGGCAGCCTGTGTGGAGGTGGCCTGTGGGCTGTGACCTTCGTTTTCTCCCGAGGGTCCTCTGTCTAGCTCCTGAGAATGAAGCGAACTCCTCCGCACTCCTGCAGGCTCCAACTGAAGGCCTAGCTGAGGCTCTGCAGACCAAGCAAGCAGGCCCCATGTTGCCACCTCTAGATTGGAATGTCTCTAATCTTGGCCCAGAGGAGCAGGAGCTGACCTGGTAGAGTTGGAGAAACGTTTGTGTGGATCCTTTAGGCAGGGGTTAGAAACCTTTGTGAAGGGCCAGACAGTTAAGTGGTTCATGTTTTGTGGGCCCAGAGGCAAAATTTGAGGGTCTTTTTAGGTGCTTCATTTGAACTAGAGGAAAGAAGTAAACCTTTTCAAGATGCAACTTTACTGTTGAGAAGAGTAGGATTCCTTGTGGGAATCGGTAGCTCATCAGCACTTCACCTTGCTGGTGGAGGGGTTCATCTGTGCCAAGTCTTCCCTGCACAGTAGCAGACGAGCGGGCAGATTGGGGCTCTGGGACCCTGGTCCCATCTCGACCTGCTGCTCCCAGCTCATCTCCTCAGACTGGGCTTGCCAGCATGCCAGCGCTTCCCTGGGACAAAGACAGACATCCTCCAAAGGGGGAGGGGTGTGCCACATGGTGACATCTCTCCTAAGCCCATGGTAGGAGGATAATGGAAGGAGCCCCAGTCCCAGTGACCCCAGGGCAGCATCCCCGGGGCCTGGCGCACAGAGGGAAAATGGAAAGTGGAAAGCATGTTTGAAAACAGAATGTTATAGTGCCCGGAACTTGAGAGGGAGCAGACCTATGGAGACAAAGTTCCTATTTTTACCTAATTGTAGTTAATTTTACTCCCCCCCCCCTTTTTTTTGGAGGGTGGGATGAGGGCTCTGAAACAGTGCTCAGGTGGCCCGGGGTCTCCCTCATTTCAATTCCTGTCCAACAACTAGTGACTGATTCACTGGAGGGCCCCAAAATGTGTTGCTGAGCCAGAGTGATCGTATAGCAGGTGGTGCCGAAAGCACATGGCTGACCCGGGTTTGATCCCTGACATCCCATATGTTCCCCCTGGGCACCACCAGAAGAATTTCTTGAGTGCAGAGCCAGGAGTGGTTCCTGAGCAGTGCTGGGTGTGACCCCCCCAAAAAACAAAAACAGAATGTGGTGCTCCTTGGATTCTGGGGTGTGGAGGATTACCTGGGTCACCCTATCAGTGCTCTGGGCTTCCCAAAGTCATACTCATTGAAGCTGGACATATCCTGGGATTCACCCAACAGTGCTTGGGGGACCACGTGGTGCTGGGGATTGAATCTGGGTCGGCCGCACTCTGGGCATGTGCCCTGACCCCTGTACTCTCTGAACCCTGCACCACATTTTTGTATGTGGTCAGTGGCCATCCCCTTGGCCAGCCCAGGTCTGAGAAGGAACTTTGGGCAGTCTGTGTCCCTCCTTGGGGCTCCCCTGCCCCCACACTGCTCACTGTTGGGGTGGTTGCTCCGGTTACAACGCGGGCAAGTTGGGGTGGGAGGTGAGGGGACTGAGCCACTTTGGGGGATACATGAGAATCACAGCTACTAGCACCACTTTTGGGTGATCAGAGGAGATACTTCAGAAGCGATGCAAACAGTTGTTTATTTTCCTCCAAGTATCTGAGACACATTCCTACAGCCTTCCTTATGTGATAAATTTACTCTGTGAAACTCGTGTTATAAACTAAAGGTCAGCTTCCGTCTCATCATCCCCAGAACTAATGAGGTCTGTGCAGACAGATGTAAGCTGGTGTGTGGCTCACGCTGGGTCTGGAGGACTTTTTTTGGGTCTTGCCAATGTTTATAGTTTCTACACACAAGTTCTGGTACAAGTTGCAGCTCATTTTCCCCTCTTGATAGATTTGGGTAGAGTTTGGGGCATAGTGCGGATATTTAATAGGATTAGAAATCTCAACCAATTGGAAACCTTTAGTGTCTTGAGACTTTCAACTTTCATTTTCTGTTATTTTAAAATTCTGTGCTTTTCAAATGCCTTTTTTTTTTAATTGAGAGGTTAATGGTTTCAGTATGATAGTATCAATATTCTGTTTTAGGCATAGAATGTCACTGCATCACACCCACCACTCAGGAACCAATATCCTTCCTCCGCTGTCCCAGAGTCTCTTCTCATTTACCTGTCCCACCCCCCACCCCAACACTCTTTGCTTGGCAACCTCCGTTCTTTTGGCACTGTCTCATGGGTTGTTTCCATTGGCCATCATCTCTTCCTTTGCTTTGTCTCTTTATAATCCACATATGAGTGACATGTCCAGATTTGTCCTTTTTTTTTTTTTTGACTCACTTCACTTCCAATCACACCCTCCAGTTCTGCCCATGTTGTACTGAAATGTAATGTCTTGTCTTAGATCTGAGTAGTAGTCCTTTGCATCTGTAGATCACATCTTTGTTCATTTGTTGTTGCTTCCAGATCTGGGCTGTTGTACCTAGTACTGCAGTCAGCAGGAGACTTTTAAATGCACTCAGTCTTACGCATTCAGACTTCTTGTGACCAAGTTTAATCTTAATTATCCATAAATAAGCACCATAATGAAGGGTGTGATTTTTGAGCAAGGCAGTAATTGCTTTTCTCTCTTGCAGTTTTAATTAAAAATTACCTCTACCGCCTACCACTCCTTTTTATTCCCAGTCTCTTCTTCAGTTGAAAAGCAAGTTATTACGTATATTTATTTCCAAGTTTAGGAAATAGTACTTCCCCTTTAATAACAAAGCTAGAAGACTCCATATGGCGGCATATTTTTTCAAGACCTCTGCACAGTGAATGATTGGGCAGGGGGAATTTATCAGAGTTCAATGGTGTTAAAAAGTCTATCTGATCAGTGATAGGTCTTCCACAATGGGGTGTGTGTGGCTCCCCACAGTCCCTGTTTTTCTTCATATGATTGAGTCAGATGCCATTGAGCAGGCAGTACTGTGTTAGTTTGTGTGTCTAGCAGAGTCGGCAGAGCCAGCGTTTGGTCAGGTAAGGTGATCTTGCAGACCATTGACCGACTCTTCCATAGTCGTCTGCCCTACACCGACCTCCAAGGGGCTTCCAAGCCCTCACCTTTGTCTAGCAATCACCTTAGTCCCCTTTTCTGCCTGCTCAGAGCTGTGACCTTCGCATCCAGCCCACATGACCCTCCTGCTAAGAAGCCTGCAGTAACCGCTTGTTGTATGTATCCAGGCACAGCTGGTCACCGTTGCTGGGATCTGAAGCCCTGCCTGGCTAGTCTTGTGGTCATTTCTCAGTTACTTTTTTGGGTCATGGTCTATGCCAGGCTCTCTGCTGGGCACTGGGAATATACTGATGAACATGTTCCTGCCCTTAGAGTAGAGCACTGAAAAAGGTAGAAAGAATAAAATTAATTTTATTAATGGGCTGGATCAGTAGCACAGCAGGTAGGGCATTTGCCTTGCACACAGCTGACCCAGGTTTGATTCTGCCGCCCCTCTCGGAGAGCCAGGCAAGCGACCGAGAGTATCTTGCCCGCAAGGCAAAGCCTGGCAAGCTACCCATGATGTATTTGATATGCCAAAAACAGTAACAAGTCTCACAATGAAGACGTTACTGGTGCCCGCTCAAGCAAATCAATGAACAATGGGAGGACAGTGCTACAGTGCTAATTTTATTAATATTTTATTTGACCTGTTATGTCCATAATTTTCCTGTGTGGCATCAGCCCCATTTTAAGGGCTCAGATGCAGCCAGTGGGTGGGGCACCATTGGATAGGGCGGGGCTAGAGGTCAGTATATAAAGTCAACCCTTGACTCCTGGTTTTGTCAGACTTAGTTGGATTCATGTTGGAGATCCACTTTTGCCAGATTGAGAACTCCATGCAGTTTTGGGCATTGCTCCATTCTCTCCATCATGTCTTCTTTTTCCACTAAAATTGTGAGCACCAGTCACCCTGTTTTAGCATCCACTAAAACAGTCACTGTTGCATTAGCACAGAACTAATGATACCTCTATTGAATATGGATTTGAGAAGTAACTTGGGAAGGCCGGGAGAACAGCATATCTCTCTCTCTCTCTCTCTCTCTCTCTCTCTCTCTCTCTCTCTCCAAACTGGTCATTCCATTTCAGGCAGAAACTATTGTAGTTTTTATGGTCACAGTGCGTGCTAGTAAACCATGTTAACAGGTAGCTGCCATGTACCAGGTATCAGGCCAGGTGCTTCTCTGCAGTTCTTCATTAGTCTTTACAGTACCCCTGTGATTGGGGTCACTGCACAGCTTAAAGGGCTCACCCCCTCCGGTCACATCTGAAAGTGACACCCAGCCTTGACTGGTATTTAATTAGGTAGCATGGTTTCCTTTGACCCTGTATCTTTTGTGAAAGTCGTAATCAGATCTCCACATTTGGCAAGTGCCTGTATCAGTACCGTGTGAGCCGCTCCTTTGTGCTAGACACAAAGTAGTGGCGAGAGCCGTATGCTCAGACTGGGTTGTGGCTGTTACACAAATATTTGCTGACTGTTAATAGACACAAGTGTATCTGTGTAATTATCCAGCCTTGAGAAGTAGGGACTTTACTCGAGGTTTCTGAAGAGAGGTCTGAGTTCTACTTCTAACACAGTCACGCTGGGTGTTGCCAGCATGTCTGCCTTCCTCTAGCCCATGCAGCCTGTGCCTCCACCTCCCTACATACAAGCTGCTCTTAGTTCCTGCCCACTGTCCTCTGCCTGTGATAGGGCTTGGAGCACAGAGTAGATTGCTTCCACAGGAACATCCAAGACTTTGTCTTGGGTTCTTTGTCAAGTTAGTTCTTTGTCAAGGACGATGCAGATGGCTCTTGTCCAGCAGCAGGTCGTGTGGACCGAGCTGACTTTTATGTTGAGGTGGGTGCAGCCAAGCAGCATGAAGAGAGGTTTGGGCTTGCAAAGGGCTGATTCTCACCCACGCAGGGATCTGTGCCACCAAAGTCCGACAGCCACTCCCACATCGGAGCTGCACTAGTTGAGATCCAAGGCAAACACAGGTTTTAATCAGTATATTCTTTGCATTTTAGGCTTTGGACGTGGACCGGATGGTACTTTACAAAATGAAGAAATCCGTGAAAGCAATCAATATCTCTGGGCTGGGTGAGTATGCATTCTTTCCTAGAAGTTTCTCTATGGAAACACATCCCAAGTACTGAAGCTATCGTATTCATCAATGACTGTCAGGCAAGTCCCTTTTTAATGTTGGGACAATCACTTCATATGAAGTAGGTTTTGATGTTCTCACTGTCTCATTCTGATGTGGAGTTTCATTTTCCCTTCCCCACATTGTCCCCTGCTGTGCTCCTGTTCCCCAAAGTGCAGCGGATTTTCCCGGCACAGCTCTGCCCCTGGGGATTCCACTTCTCCAGAGTGAAATGATCACCTTTGTCCAGCTTGTTGACACCCCCCACGACGCCTCCTGTGCATGGTAGCATCGCAGAATGCCCTTTCTATTGTGCTCACCCAATCTTACCTTTGTTGTTGGGAAAAATTGAACAAAACCAAAATCAACAACTCAGTACTATTTCTTCAAGATATGTAGCACTGTAACACTGTCCTACCATTGTTCATTGATTTGCTCGAGCGGGCACCAGTAACGTCTCCATTGTGAGACTTGTTGTTACTGTTTTTGGCATATCGAATATGCCATGGGAAGCTTGCCAGGCTCTGTTGTGTGGGCGGGATACTCTCCGTAGCTCTTGGTAGCTTGCCGGGCTCTCCGAGGGGAATGGAGGAATCAAACCCGGGTCGGCTGTGTGCGAGGAAATGCCCTACCCACTGTGCTATATCACGCCTGCCCTTCAAGATATGTATACTATATAAAAAGAAACCGCTGAGGATCCAAAGAGATAGCTAGTACAGCAAAGCAAGACTCTGGTCTTGCATTCCCCAAACCAGAGTTCAGTAGAGCCCGAGTGAGTGTGTGTGTGTGTGTGTGTGTGTGTGTGTGTGTGTGTGTGTGTTTGTATGTGAGTATGAGAAAGAGAAAGAGAAAGAGAGACAGAGAGAATGAGAATGAGAGAATTGCAGCTTTGGACTTAAAGATGTCAGGCTGTACCCCTATGACAAGTCAGCCCCAAGCATAGAGCTGATAGAAAATAGTTGATAGAAAATAGTTTCTAAAAATCACATAGTAACTTTATAGTTCCACGAAGAAAAAATATGGCGACTTTGTTAACTAGAAATGATGAGGAGTCCCAGCAATTGAGACAAATCTGATGGGCTACAGAGAAAAGACGAGTTGGTGGATGACCTGAGCAGGCGGGATGAGAGAGCCACTCTGGATGCCAGATGTGGAGATAGAGGGCTGGCCAGGGGGAGACATACTGTCACTGTCCTGGCAGGAAAATGAAAGCACTATAGTCTACTTTGAGCCTGCATGGGTGGAAGCTTGGGTACTCCATCACTGTATGACTGAAATGCAAGCACGAAAGTTTGTAAGTCTGTAACCGTACCTCACGGTGATTCACTAATAAAAAAATTTTAAAATAAAGAACAGGATAAAAATAAAATAAAAAAGTACTAAAACAGAATAAAAGTAGTAAAACAGAAGGATAAGAGTGTGTTAGGTGGCTGTGATGTCACCAAGGATAGGGGATTTTTTAAAAAATATTTATTTATTTATGTTTTTGCTTTTTGGGTCACACCTGGCGATGCTCAGGGGTTACTCCTGGCTTTTGCATTCAGGAATCACTCCTGACGGTGCTCGGGGGACCATATGGGATGCTGGGAATCAAACCCGGGTCGGCCGCATGCAAGGCAAACGCCCTACCCGCTGTGCTATTGCTCCAGCCCCGGGAATATTCTTGAGGCACATGTCTTATCCAACCCCTTCCTGGCATCAGTAAAAATAACATAAGTATAAACTCTAGTAGCTGCTCCTGCCTCTCCCCATGGAGAGTTTACAAAACTAAGGTTGTAAGGAGTCTAGAAGGAAACCCCACCTGCGAAGATACTGTAGTAACAGTTGTGAATTGTTCAGGACGTGTTTAATAGAAAGAAGCTTTGCAAAAAATTCCACACTGGCAACTACAAAAACGAAGACAGAATGATAGTATGACTGGTAGGGTGTTTGCCTTGCACATGACTGATCTGAGTTTGATCCTCTGGATCCCATATAGTCTCCCAAGCACTGCCAGGATTAACCCCTGGCTGGATGTGACCCCCCCCCCCAAAAAAAAATGGAAGGAAAGAAGGGAGAGAGGGAGGGAGGAAGAGAGGAAAGGAAATGTAGACAATGTAAATAAACATGGTTAGAAGATTCAATACTGTTAAGATGTCAGTTCTCCCCAGTTTTGATCTTAAGATTCACCAGTTTTATTAAACTCTCTCAGGGGAGATCAACAAGCTGATTGTGAAACATACAGAGAAGCACACAGGACCTCGAATACCCAAATAAAATGAGTTGAAGAACTTAAGCAATCTGACTGCAAGTCTTACACACTGTAGTAATCAAAATTGTGGTGCTGACAGAAGGACCAGTAAATAGATTAACAGAACAAAATACCGCCTAAAAAATAGACCCATGATTAAATGTCTTTTAAATTTTTAGCGAAGTTGCCAAGGCAGTTCAGTGGCGGGGGAGGCTGGGGGTGGAAGAATGTGTTTTCAAATAAATAAAGCTGGAACAACTAAATATGAACATAAGTTAAAATTAACCATGCATGATCTTACCAGGCCTTACACAAAAATTAATATGAGGCGGATTATAGATTTAATGTAAAAGCTTAAACAATACAACTTCTGAAGATCACATCTGTGACTGCCAAGGCATCCTGTGTTAGGCTGAGATTTCATAGCTAAGAACAGAGCAGGTAGAAAACACCTGACAGAAAATACTTCAAGAAAATACTTGAGGGTAGCACAGCAGGAAGGGCATTTGCCTTGCACAAGGTCAACCTGTGTTCAATGTTCAGCATCCATGTGATCCCCTGAGCCACACCAGGAGTAACTTCTGAGCACAAAGCCAGGAATAACTCTTGAGCATTGCTGGGTGTGGCCAAAAAAAAAAAAAAACAGAAAATGCTTGAAAAAACAAACCAAAAAAAAGAAGAAGAAGAAAAGAAAGAAAATAGTTGATAAATTAGACTTTGCTCAAAGGAAAACCCTTGGAGGCCCAGAATGTGACCAAGTGGTGGAGCATGTGCCTTGAATATACGAAGTTCTGGATTCAATGTCCAGTACTTTATGGACTCCTGAACCCTGCTATGGCTGTATCCCTGCTGGTCTCCCTGCCCTGGACCTCTAGTCTAAGGATCACCCAAAGTGACCATGTGCTCTGGGCACTGTTGGCAATGGTTCCCCCCCCACCCCCACAATGAACTCTTTTGCTTATAGATACTATCACAAGCAGTCTAATTTTTGAAGAGTCCCCAAATCCGGAAACTGAAAATGTTAGACTGAGGAAACTGAATTAAGAGAGTAATTAGAACAGCACTTAAAATAAGAGCATATGACTTAATATCTTCAAAGGAGCAGAGGAAATTATTAAATAATGAATAACGAAACAGGAAAAGGTACTAATAAAAAATAACCAAATACATCTTTAAAATTAAAAAAAGAAAAATTATTGAAATGAATAAAAATTACTAAATTGTCACATGAAACAGGGATTAGTAAAGTCCCAGCTTAATCCTGAGCATGGTATGAAGAATTTAAGCAGTAAATTAAATAGAATAAAATTAAAAAGAGCTAAATAAAAATAGATCTAGAAAGACCATAGCAGCATTAATTTAAAAGGAGTTTTGTAAGAGAGAAAAAGATTGGAAAAGGGGTGATTTTTGAAAAATATAATAGCTGAAAAATTCCCAGAACTACAGAAAGATCTCAAATTGACAGTCCACTGAATTCTTAAAAAAAAAAACAAGTTTCCTATATTGATTCATACACAGATTCATGTCCACTCATGGGACTGTATTTCGGCATATCTCAAGGTAATAAATAAATATTGAATGTTTACCTGACAACCACTGATTTGTTGAAAGAGGAAAGTTGTTTTTGATAACTAACATCTAAGTAGAACTAAACAAAGGTATAAATGTTTAAAAATAATTTGAGTGGCCATTCTATAAAAGACTGTAAAACACTTCCTCTGATACAGCACTGGGATTTACTGAAACGTGGTCAAGTGTTCCTCAGGGGGCTGCCTGCTTCCAAGTCTGCACGGATAGAGTGGCAGAAAGAAACAATCATGGTTTTAATTCTTTTGAACACTTGGTGCACACCAAGTGATTTCCATACATTACACTAATCTTTACTGCAAATAGTTCTCATTTTACTATCCAGGAACCTTGGGTCAAAGGGGCAGAGTATTCCCAGGATGTCCCTATACGTGGGCTTTCCCTGGTTCTGTTTATGTGAACTGCCTCATTCTGCCTTGAGACCACCTGAGTCTTAAGTGTGAAACACATGCATCATCTCTCTTCAAGTGTTTAAGATCTCTCTCCTAAAATGAGTCAGAGAGAGAGGGACAGTCATAGAATGATCGTGTTCATTTGTGGGATAGGCAAAATACAAAACACAACATAGTATTGAGAATAATACCCCAAAAATTACAGCCGGGAGGACTGTAAAAAGCTTGCCACCAAGGGCAAGGGAGAGTGCAGTTAGGACAGAGAAGGGACCACTATGACAGTGATAGTTGGAAATGATCCCTCTGGACAAGAACTGAGTGCTGAAGGGAGGTAAAGTGATAAGCATGATGACCTTTCAGTAACAGTGTTGCAAACCACAGTGCCTAAAAGGAGAAAAGGAAAAGTGGGAGGGGAAGGTATCTGCCATAGAGGCAGAGGCAGGCTGTGGGAAGAGAGGGACTGGGGACTTGGTGGCGGGAAATGTACACTGGTGAAGGGATGGGAGTTGGACTATATTGATACATACAGAGATACATGACTGAAACCCAGTCATGAACAACTTTGTAAATGTATGTCCCACGGTGATTCAATTTTTTAAAAAAAGGGAAAAAAATTTCCTCAGATGGATTCTCGATTTCCTGACAACCATTGGATTTTATGGTTATTATAAGATCTTTTTAAAGTGTGTCTACTTGACTCTTTTTTTTTTTTTTTTTTTTGCTTTTTGGGTCACACCCAGCGATGCTCAGGGGTTACTCCTGGCTCTGCACTCAGGAATTACTCCTAGCGGTGCTTGGGGTACCATATGGGATGCTGGGAATCGAACCCGGGTCGGCCGCATGCAAGGCAAACGCCCTACCCACTGTGCTATTGCTCCAGCCCCTACTTGTCTTTTTTGAATTAGAATTTAAATAGAGCATAGGACTTCTATATTCTGATCAGATTCAAAGTGATTTTTAAGTGCTATCAAGAAGGCAGCTCTTCGCAGAAGTATCAGTGTAGTGATGTGCTTGAACTCGCAGGGTCAGGTGACTCTGCTGGGCTCCGGGGACTTGTGTCTCCAGAGGCTGGCCCAGCCCCAGCCGTCTTATTTTTAAACAAACAAGCAGGGACGGGAGAGCCTGCCACACTCTGGTGTCAGGAAACTCACCTTTGTGAGTTAATTGAGCAACACTTCTGTCTGAGCTGCCTTTCTGACCTATATTCTGAGTCTGTGCCACAAACCTCCTTTTTGTGTCTGCCCCAGAATCACTTTTCTAAAATGCAACCCATGATGTCACTTTTTTTACCCAAAACTCCGCAGGCTTTCTCCTTGTTGGCACACTGACATTTGTGAAGGTGAGTTGCAGAGCCTGGGAGCTGAGGAAGCCTCTGTGCGCGCTAGGATTTGGGGGAAGTTAGCGTACAGCCCAGATAACTAAACTTTGCTTCTTACTAGGCCAGGCAGAGGTGGGAGAGGAAATTAAACTTGGCCTTTCCCTGAGGTATTTGGCTGTGAAGCTGCCAAAGCCTCGGGCTAGTAACTGCAGAGCAGCAGGTGTGGCGCCAGCCCCCGGCCACCCTGGACTCCGGTCGCCTGTCCAGAGGCCCTCCCCACTCTGCTGTTTCTCAGTGTGCCATTTTGGGAGCTTCTTTCCTCTGTACATGCCTGCTCAGAATGACATTTCGCCACTTTATTTGGTGGAAATTGAGGCTTAAAGAAGTTGGGACATTTGTTCTAGAATTGTGACTCAACTCTTTTTTTTTTTAACTTTTTTATTGAATCACTGTGAGATAGACCCTTACAAAGCTGTTCATGATTAGGTTTCAGTCTTACTGTATTCCAACACCCGTCCCTCCACCAGTGTACATTTCACATCACCAGTGTCCTCAGGTTCCCTTCCATCACCTCCACCCCTCATACCCTGCCTGCCTCTATGGCAGGTGCTTTTCTTTTCTCTCTGTCTCTGTCTCTCTTGCTCTTTTTCTTGTTCTCTCTCTCTCTCTCTCTCTCTCTCTCTTTCTCTTGCTTTCTCTCTTGTTCTGTCTCTCCTTTTGAGCATTGTGGTTTGCAGTATTGATACTGAAAGGTTATCAAGAACATCCCTTTACCTACTTTATAACATTCAGCTTTTGTCCAGTGTGATCATTCCCTGCTATTATTGTCATACTGGTCTCTTCTCTATCTTATCTAGTCTCAGCCCTCCACACAATTGTGGTTGGTTCCAACCATTGACCAGTCCTCCTTGTCCCTACTTTCCCTGGCCAATGGATATTAGTCTTCTATTATATATTATTTTTATTTACCACAAATGAATGCAGTCATTCTATATCTCTCCCTCTCCTTTTGACTCATTGCACTCAGCATGTTACTCTCTTTTCCATCCATATACAGACAAATTTCATGACTTCATTTTTCCTAACAGCAAGCATAGTATTCTGTTGTGTAGATGTGCCTGAGTTTCTTTATCCATTCATGACTCAACTTTAAGAGCCTCCAGCTTCCATCCTTTCTGAGGTACTGCATGTATAGCAGACTGACCTCAGATTTTCTTTTGTTTTTAACATCTTTACCCATCTGCTACATCTCCCTGATTCTGTTATTAGAAAGTCGCAGGTCTGGACTTTTTTTCAGAGGCCTAAATTATTTACTTTAGAAAGGTGTTGGGACTGGAGGGCAGGTAGGGCACTTGCCTTGCACATGATCGACACGGGTTCAATCCCCAGCTTCCCATATGGTCCCCTGAGCACCACCAGGAGTAATTCCTGAGCCATGAGCAGCAGCATGAGGTGTGGTCCCCAAGCCAAAAAGCTCAGTAGATATTGTCTACTTCAAAAAGTCTTTCACCTTTGCCTGGGAGTTTGGTCACCTCCTTTTCAGTTTTGGAATCCATTTCCACAGCTCCTTTGAATGAATATATTGAGTAAAGGAGGCCTTACTGTCTCCCTCCTGGGGAATTATATTCTCTTCTAACGCATCCCGTGGCTACTCAAAAGCACATTTAAAACGTTGTCCTGAACTCAGTGCTTGTACTGTAACTTATCTAACCTCGATAATCAGGCATTTCAAACACTTTGCTTTTCTTCAACACACCTGCTCAAAGTGAGGAGACAAGAGGGCTAACAAGCAGAGGAACAAAGGACAGTCTCTCTGTGGTGGCCCCTCTTCGGCCTCTCCCGTCCACTTTGAACGTCTAACGACCCAGTGCTCACATTAGTGCTGCACGCTTGGCCAGGCATCAGGGTCCCATCTCAGCTTAACCTCCTGAGAAACTTCAGTGCCATCTGCAGCTCGGCTCCCTTTTCCAGTTCACATAGCAGCTTCACTTGCTCCAGGAATTAAAGATTGCTCTTGACTGTTCTCATAATTGTGTGTTTGTTGATCTTCGCTCCTCAGTAAGATGGCAAGTTTTTTTTTTTCTTTTTTTGCTTTTTGGGTCACACCCGGCGATGCTCAGGGGTTACTCCTGGCTCATGCACTCAGGAATTGCTCCTGGTGGTGCTCAGGGGACCATATGGGGTGCTGGGAATCGAACCTGTGTCGGCCATGTTGGCTGCGTGTAAGGCAAATGCCCTACCCGCTGTATGGCAAATTCTTATCATCAAAAACCAGTGCTGGAGTAAAGGCAGCCCAGATGTAGAAGGGAGCACCAAATGGGGGGTATTAGGAGGATCCCCCCAGGATGGGAGAAGCATGCTGAAAGTAGACTATAGACCAAACATGATTGCCACCCATTGCCTCTTTTGCAAACCACAACACCCAATAGGAGAGAGAGAACAAAAGGGAATGCCCACAGAGGCAGGGTGGGATGGGGGGGATGGGAAATGGGCACTGGTGGAGGGATGGGTATTTGATTGTTGTGTAATTGAAACCCCAGCACAAAATTTGTAAGTCTACAACTATACCTCATGGTGTCTCACTAATAAAAAAAAAAAAAAAGCAAGCCAGTGCTGGGTAAGAGTGCAGGATATAGGGTAGGTGGGGCTTGGAATCCAAGTACCTAGAGTAAACATTGAGGTGCCACTTGCAAAGCTCATTACCTGAGGAAAAGTATCCAGCCAGCCCTCCTTCCCTCCCTCATTCCCTCCTTCCCTTCTGCCTTCCTGCCCTCCTGCTCTCCTGCCCGCCTGCCTGCCCGCCTGCTTTCCTTCCTTCCTTCCTTCCTTTCTTCCTTCCTTCCTGCCTGCTTGCCTGCCTGCCTGCCTGCCTGCCTGCCATCTCTTGTGGTTTTTGGGCCACACCATGTGATGCTCAGGGATTACTCCTGGCTCTGCACTTACGAATCACTCCTGGTGGTGCTTGGGGGACCATATGGGATGCGGAGGGTTGAACCTGGGCGACCACGTGTAAGGCAAGTGCTCTGCCGCTATGTATCTCTCCAACCCCAGTATCCAGTCTAAGCATGCAAGCTTCCAGTGTGCATACCTAGAGTTGCCAGCATAGAGGCCGGTAGATACTTAATATGTAGCCTCTAAATATTCATTGTGTTTCTGCTGTTAATGTTCTTAGACTGTCCTCAATGTAGGAGAAAGACTCTTACAATCTCACATGTAAGCAGTGGAAATTATAGCAGGCTTTATATTCTGCTACATTAGAATTTTTTTTTTTTTTTTTTTTTTTTTTTTGCTTTTTGGGTCACACCCGCTGATGCTCAGGGGTTACTCCTGGCTCATGCACTCAGGAATTGCTCCTGGCGGTGCTCGGGGGACCATATGGGATGCTGGGAATCGAACCTGTGTCGGCCATGTTGGCTGCGTGCAAGGCAAACGCCCTACCCGCTGTGCTATCCCTCCAGCCCCTACATTAGAATTTTTAAAGCTGTCTCTGGGGGTTTGAGGTGCCTCGGAGTAGTCAGCTGTGTTCTTACAGCCTGAAAACCTCTGAGTGGTGTTTTTGTATTTATTTTGTCTTTACCATGCTACTACTTACTTGCACAATAGCTTCAGTATTTTCACTTGGCCTTCAAAGCCTTTAATATTTATTCTGGCTTTATAGGAACAAGTTAGCCAGTTGTTGCTTCAGAGTCGTGATTCTGAAATGTGAGTGCCAGAGTCCCTTAGACAGCTTGTTGAAATGCAGAGCGCCCACCTGCCTAGTCTCTGCTTCATAAGGTCTAGGTTGGAGCCTGAATATTTGCTAAGCTGCTGGTCTTTGAGAATACTCCCACAGACCACCACCTGCCCCTGAATTTAAACATCGGCTTGGGCTAAACGGATATTAATGTGGCCTACAGAAAATCATAGTCATCTTGCTATAGCAAGTATGTTGTGTTTGTTCCCAGTTTTTATTTTTTGTTCCCAGATGACAAATAACCCAGCTAGATTGGTTTTTTCTAGAATATCTTCTGTTCAGTTTTGCAAAAACAGCTATTATAATGATTTGTTGAAAGTTTCCTTGAGTCATTTTTCCCACTCATAAATGTCTATCTGACCTCTTAAAAATAAAAAAAAAACAGGGGCTGGATCAATAGCACGGCGGGTAGGGCGTTTGCCTTGCACACGGCCGACCCAGGTTCGATTCCCAGCCCCCATATGGTCTCCTCAAGCATCACCGCGGGTAATTCCTGAGTGCATGAGCCAGGAGTAACCCCGGTGCATTGCCAGGTGTGACCCAAAAAGCAAAAATAAATAAATAAATAATGATTTAAAAAAAAAAACTCAGTTCATACTCTAAAACTTTTTTTTTTTTTTAGGTTTTTTTTTTTTATTATTTTTTTTTTTATTTATTGAATCACTGTGGGAAAGGTTACAAAGCTTTCAGGTTTAGGTCTCAGTCATGCAAATATCAAACACATTTCCCTTTACCAATACTTTTTTTTTTTACCATGAAGAACCCCAATAAAACCCCACCCCCCACCCCTCCCATTCCCTGTGGGGCAGATGAATTCTAGTTAACACTCTATCTGCTTTGATTAGATTCATTGTTTCAATAAAAGATTCACCACTATTATTTAGAGATTACCCCCCCCCCCCCCCCAAATCAGACATGCTGAAAAAGCATTGTGACGTGATTTGCTTTCTACAGCTGGGTTCAAGAATTAAATGTTGGTTTTGGATTTCTGCTATTTTACTTATTGATCCTGGAAGTATTTATACTGAAAGTCAGATAGTTAAGAAATTGGTTTCTGTGCTCTGGAGTCGTGGCCGTGCTGGAGAGCCGCTCGTGGGGGACAACTGGTGGCCTCGGTAGGGCGTGAAGGGCGGACCAAAACGCCCCCTTCCCATGAGGTTTTAGTCGCCCCCACTCCCCCGGCTCATACCTGCTGTCCACAAGGCTCCCATGCGGCCGCCATCTTTCTTTCCAGAGAAGAGAGGGCGAATGGGGCAACACCCTTTCCCCTCTGGCAGACTTGATGGCCTGGATTAACGCATAGTCCGTTCACTTTTCTGCTCCAAGCTGCTGGGTTCTGCATTAAGTCCTTGTGCTTCTGGGGCTGTGGCCGTGCTGGAGAGCCGCTCGTGGGGGGCAACTGGTGGCCTCGCATACTCTAAAACTTTTATTAGTTAAAAATTTCCCAAGTGTTCCTTCAGCCCAAGGGTGTTTTTTCCCTTTCCAGGAAGTTGGAGCTGACATTTTTCAGCTGTGTGTGACATATCAGTGGGTGGAATAATTCATCTTTATCAAGAAAGAAACAACAAAAAACTTTCAGTTTTACTTCCTTAAATTACTCTGCATTAAAAACTTGGTGGAGTGGAATAGTCCTTCTTTGCTCTCCATATGAATGTCCTACAGAAATGGTTAAGTTGTTAAAATGAGAAGTTCAAAGAAAAATGCCTGTTTTTCTTATGTCTGATTACCAACTTCCACCTGCTAAAGAAAATAAAGAATGAGCCTTTGTGTGAGTCTACCTGTCATTTGCAGTGCTAATTAGAGTGTGATTGTTAAATTAATTCCAAGTTTAAAATTAATACAGGGAAGTGGGGCTTGGGCTGTGGTTCAGCAGTAGCATATTATGTGTCTTGCACATGTGAGACTCTTGGCTTGATCTCCGACACTGCATAAAAAATAATTAACACCGAGAATTATTTCTATCATAGTTATCATTTGGGCTGGCGCAATAGCACAGCAGGTAGGGCATTTGCCTTGCAAGCCGCCAACATGGCCGACCCGGGTTCAATTCCTCTGCCCCTCTCGGAGAGCCCGGCAAGCTACCGAGAGTATCTCGCCCACACGGCAAAGCTTGGCAAGCTACCCGTGACATATTCGATATGCCAAACACAGTAACGATTGTCACAATGGAGACGTTACTGGGCCTGCTTGAGCAAATCAATAAACAACTGGAGCACAGTGACAGTGACAGTTATCATTTGGCTAGATCAGTTCAAAAGTAATATATGTAATAGTTATATATACAATGTATGTAACAATAGGAAGTGAAGTTTCATTGTGTGTTGAGAAGTTACGTTTTGGCATGATTTTCTACCTATTACATGAGAACAATAAAAGGTAAAGGTAAAGGCCCTCCCGTTGATCGTCGATTTGCTCGAGCAGGCCCAGTAATGTCTCCATTGGAGACTTTGTTGTTACTGTGTCTGGCATATCGAATACTCTCGGTAGCTTGCCGGGCTCTCCGAGAGGGGCAGAGGAATCGAACTCGGGTCGGCCATGTTGGCCGCTTGTAAGGCGAACGCCCTACCGCTGTGCTATCACTCCACTCCACTTGTAAGGCGAATGCCCTACCGCTGTGCTATCACTCACATGAGAACAATAACAAAAATTAAAACCTTAAGGGTTGGGAAGTAAGTGAAACATATTCTGCTACGTGGCTATGGCATTAAAAACGAGCACATGGAATTTTGGGAAAGCAGTTTGGCAATAGATATCAAGAACAAGAAAAACATTTTGTTTGAAAAATGTATCAAAATACTCACTATCACTTGATCACTTGACTTCCCGTTAACTGTCGATTTGCTCGAGCAGGCGCCAGTAACGTCTCCATTTGTCCCTGTCGCATGCTAGTGTAGCCCAATGGTGTCTGTTCGCTCTAGGAACATGAAGAGCCTCAAACCGATCGTTCATGATCTTGATGAAGAAGTTTGACCATCTGGTAGGTGGGTGGCCACGCGGTCTTTTGACATCCCGTGGAATCCAGTCAGTAACAGCTCTAGTCCAGCGGTCGTCTTTAAATCTCATTACGTGACCAGCCCATCTGATTTTTGACACCTTGGCAAACGAGACAGCGTCCCTGATTCTTGATCGTCGACGGATGTCGGAACTCCAGATTCTTTCTCTCATTTGAGTGAAACGTGATATTCCAAGCATAGCTCATTCAATTCCTCTTTGGGAGACCTGAATAGCGTTCTCATCCTGTTTGCGTAGGGCCCAGGTCTCTGAGGCATATGTTAATGCAGGAAGAACAGTGGAATCAAAGAGATGTGCCCGGAGCCGGAGGTTCTTCGTCCTCTTAGCTATTTCTTCGACGTTCTTGAAGGCGTTCCAAGCCGCTCTCTTCCTCCTGCGCAGCTCGGGTGCCAGGTCATTTGTCATGTTGACCTCTCGACCTAGGTACACATAGCTGTTGCATTCGGAGATGGTTGTTCCATTGAGAGTGAATGGGGCGTCAGGAACGAGGCTGTTTCTCATAAACATTGTCTTCGTAAGATTCAGCTGTAGTCCGACCTTTCCACACTCATGGTCGAAGTCGGCCAGCATTTGTACCACTTGGCTGATGTTTGGTGTTATAAAAACAATGTCATCAGCAAAGCAGAGGTGGTGTAGTTGCCGACCATCTATCTTCACTCCCATTCCTTCCCATTCCAGTCGTTGCATGATGTTCTCGAGGGTAGCACTGAAGAATTTTGGTGAAATGGTATCACCCTGCTGAACCCCTCTCTTGACATCGATGATTACCTCTTTGTAGAATGGTGAGATCCTGGTAGTCAATCCACAATACAGCTCATGGAGGATCTTGATGTATTGAGCTTGAATGCCCTGATTGTCTAGGGCTTCAATGACCACTTCCGTCTCAACAGAATCAAAGGTGTTTTTTAAATCAATGAATGTTAGACAGAGTGGCATCTTGAACTCCCGAGAAACCTCAATGAGCTTGGTTATTGTGTGGATATGGTCGATGGTGCTGAATCCTTTGCGGAACCCAGCTTGCTTGCATGGTTGTCCTTCATCTAGTGTTCTGCCAATCTTACTTAGGATGACTCGAGTGAACAACTTATAGATGACAGACAATAGGCAGATCGGGTGATAGTTGCCAATGTCATGGATGTCTCCCTTCTTGAACAGTAATACAGTCCTGCTGGTTTTCCATTGGGACGGAACCTTGCATTCAGACAGGTAGCAAGTGAAGAGCTGAGCCAGTGTATTGATGAGTACTGATGGCAGGTTCTTCAGGTGTTCAGGTCTGACCTTGTCTGGGCCGGGTGCTGTTCGTTTCTTTACCGACGAAATGGCGTGTCGGATTTCAGAAGGGAGAACATTGGGAACGACATATCCATCCTGTGGAATTTGGTATGTCGGCAAGTGGACATGACTATCGAAGAGATTTGAGTAGAAGTCATGGATAATCTTCTCCATTGCCGTTCTGGAGGATGTGATGGATCCATCAGGACGTCGGAGGGCAGTCATCTTGGTCTTGTAGTTGGCGAAGGACAGGTGGGTGTTACGAATACTTTTCCTGGCTTCTGCCGCATCTACCAGCACATCTGCTCTTCTCTCTTTGAGGTCTTCCTTGATCGCATAAAAATGCTCACTATATTGTTAGGTTATTATCATAGTGAAAAATCTAAAATTTAGATATAGCTACTTGATAAAACTGTGGTTATAAAGCATTTTGAAAAAAATGCTTAGGATGAAATCTTCAAACAATAAAATTCAGAATAAAACTTATAAAAGAAGAGGTGGTTATGTCAAATGGTAAGTATACTAATATTGAAGCATACAAATAAATCCCTGATGCTTAGGAAATATATATATGTATCTATATTATTGGCTTAGCACTGTGCTCATACCTTATTATTAAAAGATAACTATCACAACAGTCCTGCTAGTTAGGCTGTATCCAAGACTCCCTCCCCAGATGAGGTCACTCCGGCACAGAGTAGTGGCATGCCAGGAGTTAATGTCGGTCATGAGTGGAGCTGAGATTCAAAACAGGTCGGCACCCTGGTGTCCACCTTAAGCCATGTCACCAGACTGGACTGCCTGGTGCACAGGCGAGTGTGACATGAGGATATACAATGCAGGAAAAACAAACAGACAAGCTCCGGGCAGGTCTGAACTCTCTGGCCAAGCCATCATGAGCCTCATGAGAAAATGCCAGGTGTTTTTGGTTTGTTCTTGTTTTTATTTCCCTCTAGAATCCTTTGTTGTTGTGATGATCGGTGGTTGGGAGGGTGGGGGGTGGTCCACAGGCAGCTTGTTTGTGGTCATGCACCCCTGGCCTTGGTGCTTGCTGGCATTGCATACTTTAGTTGTGGTTTAGCTTGCACACATTCTAGAGGCAATGCTCCTGGGACAAAGGGTGGGGGGGTGGCGGAGGAAAGGAGAAGTATCATCTGTAAACCCCTGGCTGAGTGTAGAAAAAAATAAGAGAGTGTGTGGTAGCTGCTGTTCTGTGAGACTTTGGGCCATTGCTAATCCAGGGGCTTCTTGTCCCCTGATGGGGCCTGTGGAGGGCACACAGTGATGTCTGCTGTGTCTGTTGGAGGCGGGGAGGGGTTCTGGGAGTGTCTGCAAACAGAATCATGTCCCTAGGGCAGCTTGAGGGAAAAACAGGGACAAAGAAAAAGCCATCCACGGTGGCAGAATGCTTATTCTGTAATGTAGCTAATTGTTTTTACAACCAAGGACATCTGTATAATTGGAGGGGAAATTTCTAATAGTACTGCTGGTCCATATTTAACCCCTGTTGACTCACCTTCCTCCTGCCTGTGGTGCCAGGGGACTCCGGGCTAAAGGAGAGCCCTGCCAGCTCTGTCACAAGTACCTCTCTCTGTCACTCTGATTTTAGAGCAAGTCGAAGGCCAAGTTGCCATTGGGATAAGGAGGGCCAGGCTCCTGCTCTTGTCCTCTTGCTTTGATCCTGCAGAAGGAAGCTTCCAGACACTTCACCTTCTCTGAGAGCCTTTCCTCTCACCAGGCCCAGGAGACTGGCCTACCCTTAAGTAGTAGTGTGCAAAAGGTGCTGTGTTAGTCTCTTAGACCTTGTGCTATGATGGATTTGTCCCCAGGTGACACTTTCCTGAATTGTCCATTTGGAGATATCTGCCTTTATTTGCTCCAACACATTGAGCTTCTTAAATACACTGTCCGGCCCGGTAGCCCATCCAGTGAAGTCCTTTGTCCACCCCCTGCCTTCCTCCTTGGGCACATCACTGTCACCTCTGCCCATGCAGGGCTGGAAGCAAGCTTGAATTCCCGCAAGCTTTTGTCTTTCTAACCTCTATAATTGCAACGAATTGATTTGTATGTGAGTCCTTCTCTTTTATTGGAGGCTTGTTTCTTGAGGGCAGGGCCATTTCATAAATCTTTATATTCATTAGTGCTTGCTGCATAATAGACTTTCAACTTGATTAAATTTTACCATTTAGTGAGTCTTCAGGAAATACAGAATGTATCAATGAAAGTGAATGTTGATGTATTTTTCTGTACTCAGAGCCTGTAATCCAAAGTGACAGAAAGTACCAACATGAAGAGACATCTAGTATACCACTTTCAACCCCCACCCCCTTCACTTGTAAATGTGCCATCGTGAGATCACACTTATATAGAGGTGGTTAGAGCTGTGTCAGGGTCTTCACACTTACTGCCAGCTGCCATTTATCATCAGCACAGAACAGGACCAAAAGTATAGCAGAGAAGTCTTCATATTTAATTTGTGTGTGTATGTTTTTCTTGTGGAGATAACCTTCCTGGTTGGCACTCAGGGACCCAGAGGGCACTCATGATGCTTCTTGGGCTTGGCCATGCTCAGGGTCATCAGGCTGTGCTCTATGGGCTGTGCCCTACAGGGCACAGGGAGCCATGCAGTGCTGGGGAAACTCAGGGCCTTATATTAAGTCATTCCTGCCCTTTCCCCAAACTATTCTCTAGCCCCTTACATCAGAGCTATGCGAGTTATCTGAAGATGTGAGTTATATGAAGAAGATAACAAAGAACAGCCCTTAAATGCTCAGGGAAATGAGCGTATCAAAAGAACTTCCACAGACAGAAAGTAGGAAAAAAAAGTTTATGAAAAGTCTAGACAGAAATCATAGAGCTAAAGAGAACAGTATCTAAACTGAGAGAGAGAGAGAGAGAGAGAGACAGAGACAGAGACAGAGACAGAGACAGAGAGACAGAGACAGAGATAGATTCAACAGCAGAATGGAAAAAGCCAAAAAAAGATGAGCATACAGAAGGAAAATAATTAAAACCAAAGAAGAAAATATGCAGGCTGTATGGGACATCAAGAAGAGTGAGCTCTGTTTCAAAAGATCCAAATACAAATTTTAGAACTGAAAAATACAATATCTGAAATTGGAAATTCTCTAAACTTAACAGTATGAAGGTAACAAGGAATAAAACCATAAGCTTTAAAGAGTATTCATTCTTAGCATTCACAGTATAGGGTTTCCAGGGGGAGAGAAGGGGGCAGAAGTCTGTATGAAGAAATGATAGCTAAGAACTTCCCCAGCTGAGAAAGGAGTCAGGATAGCAGGTTTGGGAAGTTCAAAGACTTCCAGACACGCAGCAGCCCAGCCCTGTGATCTGCTTAGTTCAGTGTTGCAGGTCCAGAATACAAAGACAATCTACAGAATGGGAAAGATGTTTTCCCATTACCCATCTGATAAAGGGGTTGATATCAAGGATATACAGGCACTGGTTGAACTCTACAAGAAGAAAACATCCAATCCCATCAGAAAATGGGGTGATGAAATGAACAGAAACTTTCTCAAAGAAGATATTTGAATGGCCAAAAGGTACATGATAAAATGCTCTTCATCACTAATCATCAGGGAGATGTTGGTCAAAACAACAATGAGATATCACCTCACACCACAGAAACTAGCCCACACCCAAAGAACAAAAGCAACCCGTGTTGGCACGGATGTGGAGAGAAAGGGACCCTCCTTCACTGCTGGTGGGAATGCCGACTGGTTTAGCCCTTTTGGAAAACAGTATGGACACTTCTCAAAAAATTAGAAATTGAGCTCCCATTTGACCCACCAATACCACTCCTGGGAATATATCCTGGAGAGGCAAAAAAGTATAGTCAAAGTGGTATCTGCACTTGTATGTTCATTGCAGCACTGTTTACAATAGCTAGAATCTGGAAAAAACCTGAGTGCCCGAGAACAGATGACTGGTTAAAGAAACTTTGGGACATCTTCACAATGGAATACTATGCAGCTGTTAGAAAAGATGAAATCATGAAATTTGCATATAAGTGGATTGACATGGAGAGTATCATGTTAAGTGAAATGAGTCAAAAAGAGAGGGACAGGGGCTGGAGCAATAGCACAGTGGGTAGGGCGTTTGCCTTGCATGAGTCCGACCCAGGGTTCGATTCCCAGCATCTCATATGGTCCCCTGAGCACCGCCAGGGGTAATTCCTGAGTCCAGAACCAGGAGTAACCCCTGTGCTTTGCCGGGTGTGACTCAAAAAGGAAAAAAAAAAGAGACGGACAGATATAGAAAGATTGCACTCATTTGTGGAATATAAAATAACAGAAAGGGAGACAAGCACCCAAGAATAGTAGAGATAAGCACCAGGAGGATTGCTCCATGGCTTGGAAGCCAGCCGCCCACCCTGGGGGAAAAGGCATTTCAGATAGATAAGGGACCACCAAATAAAGGGTGCTTGGAGGGCCCGCTTGGGATGGGAGATGCGTTCTGAAAACCAACTATAGACTGAACACAATGGCCACTCAATGCCTCTATTGCAAACCAGAACACCCAAAATGAGAGAGAGCAAAAGGGTATACCCTGCCACAGATGGGGGTGGGGGGAGGCACACTGGGATCATTGGTGGTGGAGAATGGGCACTGGTGGAGGCATGGGTACAGAGCATCGTATGACTGAAACATAACCATGAAAGTTGGTAAGTCTGTAATTGCACCTCATGGGGATCCATTACAGAAAATTAAAAAAAAAGACAGTGTCACAGGAGGCGGGCAGCTGCAGGACAAGGGGTCCAAGAGGCTGGCAGTTGCCTTCTTGGAAGCTTCTCTTAACCTTGCAGTTGACACTTTGTTGGATCTCCTGCGCCCTCGTAACTGACCCCAGGGCAAATAACTGAGCTGGTTGAGGACTAGAGATAATGATCTGGGTGCTTTCTCGATGGACAAACAGGTCAGGTCCTTCTAGTCCACACCTGACTGCTAGCAAGCAAGTGACATCCCAGCTGACAGAAAGTACCTGTGGACCTCCCCCAAAGCATAGCAGAGAACAGCAACCCAGGGCCAACCACTCTCTGTCACATGCCAGCACAGGAGTTCACGTTCTGTGCCTAGAAGAGGTAGAGGCTTCGGGTTTCTTTTAAATCTCACCTGACCTGAGTCTTTCCACTACCATCACTAAGGTTAGTGCTTGGCCCCGGCTGCCCTGAACTGGTCACTGCCCAGGCACTTTTGATCCTGGTGCAAAGGTGTCCGCTAGCACTTCCTGTCTCAGCCCACCCAGGCCCATGAGAAAACACAGGTGTAAGCCCCTCTCTTTATCTTAGATAGGACACAACCCTGGGGTGTTTCTTTCCTGGGAAGACTCTATGTGGGCCGATCTTAGTGCACTCTCTGTCCCTCTTTCATTTTTTTCTTTTTGGGTCATACCCAGCGATGCTCAGGGGTTACTCCTGGCTCGGCACTCAGGAATTACTCCTGGCAGTGCTCGGGGGACCTGGCAGTGCTTGGGGGACCATATGGGATGCTGGGAATCAAACCCGGGTTGGTCATGTGCAAGGCAAACGCCCTACCCGCTGTGCTATGGTTCCAGCCCCTGTCCCTCTTTCATTTGTCCGGGCTTCAGGTCATTTCTTTATAGAGGAATCCCAGTTTGGATGTAGGTAATACCCTCTTGTCCCTGCCTCTGTTCTGAAATGTTTTCATATTTTAACAACCAACCCCCATTTTGACCTTATTAAAGACCTTGGCCTGAAGCCTAGACACACCCGGCAGAGATGCATCCAGTGATAGTATCTGCAAGGAGAGGCCTTTTCCTCAGGAAGCAGGGTCAGAGGGGACTGCCTGGGAAAGGCTGGCCAGAATTGAATTTTGAATGAAGTCTTCAAAGTTGGACGAGCACAAGCATGTTGGAGAAAGTGGAGGGAAAGGCCAAGGGCAAAGCTCCGGAAGGAAGACCACCTTTCCCTCTGCCCTCTGCTCTCTTGGGCCCGGCTTTCAGAGGGACTTGATGAAAAGAGAGGCGTTCTCTCAGACCCTTTCTTGTTGTGGTTCCTTGTGCCTCACCATCACTAGCATGATGATAGCATGGAGGTCCTCAAGTTCCAAAGACTGCCTCTACTCAATCAGCTTGCCCAGGAAAGATCATCCTTCTGTCAGTAGGTACAGAGAGCGCAGATAAGCTAACCAGGAGATGGTCACAGGTAGAGATCCTACTAAGAAACAGGGATTATCTTTGACTTTAAGAAATTTCTTTTTCTGAGACTGTGTGCCATGAATTATCCCTGAATTTAGAGGCGCCGCATAAGAGCTTGAGAGGTTGAGTTTGCCTCAGTGTGACCCTCAGTGATCCCAGCCAGTAGTCTCACCAGGAGAAGGAGGCTGGAGGGTCCTCTTGAGGAGGAGTGGCCAGGCCAAGACTGGGAGGACACCAGGCAGCTCATTCATCCCATTTCTCTCTGCTTAAGGCTTGTTGGAGGTAGGTGTGCTTGCTTGGAGGGTTGTAACCCATTTGTGTTAGCTTACTGGTGGGAATAGTAACTGTGGTAAATGGAAGAAGAAACTATTCCTAATGTGGTTGGGCAAACCCTGGAGCCTGGGAGTCAGAGAACTTGGGTTCTGGCTTTCCTGCTCTCTGGCTGTGGGGCCCTGAACAAGTCAGCATCCTTTCAGAGCTCTGGTCTCCTTGTCTGTAAAGAGAGACACATTCATGAATTTCTGGCCTGGGTGCGCGTTGAGGATTTTCTGAACTGGAAAGAACTAAGGGGAGTAGAAGGCCCCAGGAGGATGGGGGAGAGAGAGAGAGAGAGGCCTGCACCAGCCTGTGATGGTGGGGAGAGTCCCAAAGTTGATGTGGACAGGGGCTTTCTAATTGCTGAGTATCCACTGACTCTTTATTGATGATTTAATCAAAGGGATTGATTCCTTCCCATTCCTGCTGTTTCTCTGTTTAGACATCCTACCTGACCTTGAAGCCCAAGTCTGAGGTCTTCTTGGTCTCTGAACCTGAGGTAACCTTGCCTAGTTCAGGCCCCAGTGCATTGATTTGGTGTCTCTTTCCTATGGATCCACCATGCTCATCTGTGAGTCTGCCCAGCGGACGGTCACACGCCTGTGCCAGTAACCAGAGACTGTCTGAGGGGGCGAGAGGTGGAAGTGGAGGCGGTGGGGGGCGGGAGGGAGCTGCCCGGGAGCCTTGCCCATCCGGTGGCAGTGTTGGCTGCTGACTTGTTTTCTCTCTCATCTGTGGCCGCCTTTTGTTCTTTCTGGATCCAAGAGTGTTGCTCAAGCTATATTCAGTGACCTTCTGGATACTAATTTTTTTTGTTATTATTGTTGTTTTTTTGCTTTTGGAATCACACCCAGCTATGCTCAGGGGTTACTCCTGTCTCTTCACTCAGGAATTATTCCTGGCGGTGCTTGGGGAACCATACAGAATGCCGGTGATTGAACTCGGGTCGGCCGCGTGCAAGACAAATGCCCTACCCACTGTACTATTGCTCTGGCTCCTGGATAATAGTTCTTTCAGAGTAACAATCAAGTAAGCACGAAGTCACACTATGAATTAGCACAAGTATGTGTATGTGCTGCTGACTTCATATGAGAATTTTCTGGGAGTGTCTCATTTTGTCCTGAATGAATTGTGCAAGGGGAGTATGACTCTTGTCTAGTGGGTTATGAGAAATGGGAGGGGCTGCTGGTCAAAATGGAGAAGAAATGGGGGTCTCCATTCAGCAGTGATCTGTCAGTCAGATTTCCATGATAAGCCTCTTCCCCCATCAGAGATTTTTGGATCTGAATCATTAATAAGAATCAGAGTTTAAGATATTTTTAAGCAAGGAGGAGGTGGGAGAGTGAATTCTTTTAGAACAGCTTTTGCAATTCTGTAAATAAAAACTGCTAGACCCAGTCTGGTTTCTTTCCAGGAGGTTTATTATTCCCAAGCTATTTATTTAGGTTCCTATTTTAAGTTTGCATTTGGCAGAAGAAAAACGGAGACACTCGACTCTTTTCTGTTTCCTACTAGGGAAATCTCAGTTTGGGGCAATCTGGAGCAGTAGGTCATTCAGTTAATAGGTATTTACGGAGGGGTTCCTGTTCTCACAGCGGCCGCCATGCAAGTGACAGTAGAAAACACAGAAGGGCACAGGGCAACGGTCCTTACCAAGATGCTTCAGATTTGTTTGCAAGCAGAGAACTATGTGTTACAAACCCAAATTAGGGTTAAGAGGTTCCCCTGACCTCAATAGGAACAGTTTGACAGCAAAAATTATATTAAATAAATAATAGTTATTATTACTACCACTATTATGATTGCCTTGCATCAGAAAATTTTAAATACACGAGATTTATAACGATAACCCAAAAGCTCATTGGTCACGATTGGTGTTGCTGGGATCAGCACATGATTTTGCAGATTTTTTTTTTTAAAGGGAAAGGGCTTTCAAAAATTTAAACTATTCCAAGTAGTCAGCTGAGAAGCATCTTGGAATGATGGTGGGGAGTTTGTGTATATACCTTGGTGCTAAAAAATGAAGGCTTGCTGTTTCTCTGTGCCAGTTTGGTTGACTGTGAGAAGAGGACAGGTTAATTTTTCCTACAGGTGACCTTGGCTGGGAAGCAGTTTGTGTAAGTGAACAGAGGGTGAATTGATGTCTGTCCCATCTCTACTAAGTTGGGAATCTGGGCGAGTCACAACTCCTGAACATCACTTCATTCAAAAGAAAATGTGGAGCAAGGAAAAGCTTTTTCACAAATGGTGCTGGAAAAACTGGTCAGTCATATGTGAAAGAAAAAAAAAAAGGAACTCAGACTTCTTTCTCCTACCATGTACAAAAGTCAATTGAAAGTGAATTAATGATTTTGATATCAGCCCTGAACCCATAAATTTTATTGAGGAACACATAAGCAGAACCTTTCATGACACTGAATCTAAAGGCATGTTCGTTCATTGATTTAGTGCCATTGGCCAGCAAACAGGAGCGAAGATAAACAACTTGGAATATATCAATCTAAGGAGCTCCTGCACTGCAAAGGAAATGAAGACCAGGGGGAAAAAGACAACCCCAGTGTGGGAGAGAATATTTGCCCCACACATATGTGATAAAGGGTTGCTATCCAAAGATAATTAAAACACTGGAAGAACTTTGTAAGGGGGATAAAAAACCACAGACCTATCAAAAAACGGGAAGAAAAGATGAACACAAATTTCCTCAAAGAAGACATAAAGATGACCAAACATTTATGAAGAATTTTCTCTGCATCACTTATTGTCAGAAAATCGCAAATAAAAATAAAAATGAAATATGCCACTCAACAGAGAGATTGGTACACATCAAAAAGAACAGAAGCAATTAGTGTTGGAGTGGATGTGGGGAAAAGGACACTCTCAGCCACCAACGGTGGAAATGTCAACTGGTTCAATCTTTTGGAAAGACTTCTCAGGAAACTAAGAATTGAGTTTAATACGATCCAACAATTCTGCTTCTGGGCATCTCACCAAAGGACCCAAAATCTCCATTAAAATAGAGATACTAGACACTTGCACACCTATACAGCACTATTTACAGTTAAAAAAAAATCTGCAATATCTCAAGCATCCAAGAAATCTGTCTTGCTAAATCTGTTTTTATCTAACCAGCTAAAGAAACTGCAGTATAGATACTCAGTGAAATACTGCTCAGCTATAAGAAGTGACAGAATCATGCAATTTGCCGTTACGTGGATGAATCTGGAGAGTATCATGCTGAGTGAAGTTAGGGAGAGGGACAGACACAGATTGATCTCTCTCAAAAGTGGGATATAATGGCCAAAACGAATAGGACCTGGGAACTGGTCTATAGAAATGAATTTAGCAGTGAGATGGTTGGGGGCACTGAGACAGTGGTGGAGGGAAGCAGACATTCTGGCTGGGTGTTAGAACATTGTATATGTGAAATCCTACCATTTCAACAGTGTAGATCATGATGCTGAAAAGGTTTTTAAAAATGGGAATAAGAATAACTATCTCCTAGTACAGGACTGGGCTGGAGCGATAGCACAGCGGTAGGGCGTTTGCCTTGCATGCAGACAACATGGCCGACCCGAGTTCGATTCCTCCGCCCCTCTCGGAGAGCCCGGCAAGCTACCGAGAGTATCTCGCCCGCATGGCAGAGCCTGGCAAGCTCCCCGCGACGTATTCGATATGCCAGACACAGTAACAACAAAGTCTCCAATGGAGATGTTACTGGGCCCACTCGAGCAAATCGATGATCAACGGGAGGGCCTTTACCTTTACCTTTACCTTTACCAGTACAGGACTACCTAAGACACTTGCCTTGCATGCAGCTGACTTGAGTTTGATCCTCAGTACCATATATGGTTCGCTGAGCACAGGCAGGAGTGATCTCTGAGCACCGGGCCAGGAATAAGCCCTGAGCATTGCCAGGTGTGTGGGGGAGGGAATTCATCTCACGGAGTGTTATCAGGTTAAATTGAACAAAAGAAAATGCTGCTTTCCTAGGCACCCCGCTCCCAAATAGGAATCTCAAAAAGCAAATTTCTTCAATCTCCACGTTGAGTGACCACTCAAAGGGAAACTGCAGCTTCTAGGGTGACATGTAGTCATATCCCCCAGCCCTGTTAAGGAAGCTGACACACTCCACAGCATCCCCAGGGAAGCCGATGGTCCAGAGAGTGATGAATAAGAGAAGCCGCATGTGCGGAGTCGTCTGCCTGCTTCTCTCACCCAGGGAGTGACTTCAGCAGCGGCCGCTGCTCCGGCTGTCCTGTCGGAAACCGCACTGCAGTTTCCCACATTTTGACCACCGGTTTTGAATTAGTTATAAAACAGTATGTGGTTTCAAAGGAACTGCGTGGTTTCAAAGGAACTGCCTGTCACTGTTAAACATATGTTCTAGAATTGTAAGTAGAGTGAAATGGGAGATAGAACTGATCTGTCTCCACAGTGGAATCTTTAAAACTTTAGTACCTTGGGTTTGAGTAAGGCAAAGCTGTTTCCTTGAAATATGTTAAAACACGAGGGTAGCCGATTGGAAGGAAGAGTGGGCCTAGGTAGACTGGGTTTGACCCCAGCTCTGTTGCTTCCTCACTTTGTTTCCTAGGACAAGTTATTTGATCTCTGAGTTCCCTTTTCCTTTCAATATTATGACAAATATTACAAGACTTATAAATTAAGTGTAGGGGGAAAAATCACGTGGTATCATTTGTGCTCAGTAAAAATAAATGACATCTGTGCTGCTGTTGCTCTTGCCAGAGCTGTAGACAACATATGTTGTGTGGTTGGACTAGCTTCATTCTTAGTTTTTTTTTTTCCTTGGAGGTGAGGGGGCTTCCGGGCAGTGCTCAGGGGCCTCTCCTAGGGATTCTTGAACAACCAAGCCAGAGGGTTCAGTGCAAGGGCCTGAGGTGAGTGGTGCTTGAGCCCTGTGGTTTTAGCCGTTACTCAGGCCACTTAGGAAGTGTGCAGTGGCCCCCAGGGCTGTATGCTGCAATCCTCAGAGTGCTGAGGACAAAGAATAGCCAGCTGATGCAAGGCTAGCTCCCTGACCCCTGTGTGCTCTCGCTGCCACTGTCCGTAATTCGGCTTTCTATCTCACAGTGGGTCTTTACCTCCTTGTGACAGATCTAGTGATCTCCGTGAGAAAACTGACTGACCAGTCAGACATATATATGTACTGGTAGTGTTAGGACCAGAAACTAGGTCTTCTGGGGGGCTCTTCCTGAGGGCCACGCATATTTCAGGTGTGTGTTTGTCTTCTCTCACATTCTGAGTGTAGTCTCAGAAGTGCATTTTATATATCCAGAAATTTCAGATCCTTTTCTGAAAACAAAAAATGGAGAAGGGATAAGAGAACTAGACTTCCCTTTCCTGTGTGTCTCTTCCAGCCACATAAGACACCCACTGAAGGTCAAGGCCAAAGTGTCCGTCTGCTGGGATGGGTGTTCACAACATTCCTGATCTCAGACATCTGACTCAGAGTCAGTGACCATCCTCCATAGCTGATATTCTCCTGACACACTGCCCTGGCCCCAGGCCCCAGCATTAATGGCCAGTGGTTTTATTCCCCTGAGGGAAAGATGTGGGGTGTCATACAGCTTCCCTCTCAGCGAGGAAGTCACAGCTCTCAGCCTTGGTGGGGTTCCTGTGCAGTTTTGAGCAGCAGTTCACTTGCCCAGTTATGCCTGAAATGTAGTTGTGGTTAAAAAAAAATTTTTTTTTTAAAAGGGGGCGCTGGAGCGATAGCACAGCAGGTAGGGCGTTTGCCTTGCATGCAGCCAACCCAGGTTCGATTCCCAGCACCCATATGGTCCCCTGGGCACCGTCAGGAGTAATTCCTGAATTCAGAGCCAGAAATAACCCCTGAGCATCGCTGGGTGTGACGCAAAAAAAAAAATGTAGTTGTGGTAAAGACTGCAGTGATGAAAAACAAGACATCAAATATCCATGTATGCAGACTTTTATGATAGAATGACTTAAATTCTTCTTTTTTTTTTTTAAATATGACTCTTCGGACTCGCAGGCTGGCTTGATGGCAGAAGGGCCATCCTTGCAAGTGTGGGACTTCAGTCCCCAGAGCCACCCACAGACAGGAAGCAAAGTGTCTGTGACTGAGCTGTGTGGAACCTTCTGGGCCACCACAGAGCAAGCAGTCTCAGCACATGGCCAGGTGTGAGAGCACCACCCTAAAGCAAGAGTTCCCGATGAGAGGCGATCGAACACTAGCTCCAGGATGTGTGGGCACCACAGCTGTAAGGGCGTAGTTCTCAGCGGACACGAGTGCAGAGTGCTGCTGCCAAAGAGCATCTCAGACCAGAGCAACAGCACAAGGGGTCAGGTGCTGGCCTTGCACGTGGTCAACCCAGGTGTGATCCCTGGTACCCCATCTGGTTCCCTGAGTGCAGAACCATGAGTAAGCCCTGATCACCACCAGTTGTGGCCCCCAAACTAAAAGAATAAAGAAGAGCATCCCTTGGAACACAGCATGGCTGAGTATGTGAGCACTGCAGTCAGAGCATCTCCCCCCTTCCCATGGCGACCACCAGAGCCAACTCTGTGAGCACTGTCACCAAGGAGATGCACCCCCCAGTCATCACAGCAACAAAGGGAAGGCAAGGAAAGGGAGAAGTGGACCATTTTCACTGTGGCTGGAGGACGCTCTGGAGGTTGGTGCTGGAAAGTGTTGTTCATGAACCCCTTGCCGTCAACGTTATCATAAACCACGGCACCTAAAATAAAAATCTAAACGTTCAGCCAGCACAGAAGACAGGGAATTATTTTCCACCTCACTGTTATCTGTCCACTCTTCCCCAGTCCCTGTGACTCAAGCAGGAATCTGAGACAAGACTCACTGCATTTAGTAAGAATAACATCCTTGTGTGATGTTGATGCCCAGTGGGAAACCCAGTAACAGAGTGTTCACTCCTGAAAGTGTGGCTTTGTGGGTAAATGACAGCTAAATGCTATCAGGTGGATGCCCAGGGCTTGTTTTTTGTTTGGTTTAACATATATATATATATATACATATATATATATATACACACACACATATATTCAAACATTTAGGGGCTAGAGAGGTAATACTGGGGTTAAAGCACATGCACACAGCTGGCCCCAGTGCAGTCTCAGGCACTACCATGTATGCCCCAAAACATATCCCTCCCCGCCACCCAAACACACACACACACACACACACACACACACACACACACACACACGGACCCCAGAGGGCCAGAGAGATAGTACAGCAGGTAAAGTGCTTGCCTTGTGTGCAGCTGACCCAGGTTCAGTCCCCAGCACCCCATACAGTCCCTGAGCACTGCCAGTTTTGCAGTTGTGGCCCCAAAACTTACCTCCCCCCACACACAAAAAAAGCAAAGCATTGGTTGTATGTTTCAGGCACAAAGATGAATACTCTTGGTTTCTACCATTTAAATATACCAAGATATCAGGGTCATATTTATCAGATAAATTCAATATAAAACATGAAGTGCGAGGACTGGAAGAACCCAAAGCCAGATACCGGAGTGTAGTGTAGAATCATGGATGGTTTTCTGAGGAAGTACAAGTCTTTATGATGCATGAGAGGCAAGCGCTGAATCTGGGTCAAGGGCACAGCAGCAGACACATCAGGGCTGGACGTCTTCTGTGATCGAGGAATCAGAACCTGTGGGTGAGCTTCAGGCAGGAGAGGATCCAGCATCTCTTGGCTCGGCATCTGTGTGAGAAGTGAGTTTGCCAATTTGACGGGGGTATCTATCATTGTATAAGCCAAGGAAGAAGTTCTAGGAGATGTGGAAGAGCTGGAGATATAGGGGTACATTGCTCATCTCTTTCATGCTACTGAAGCTGATGATTTCTGCAAGGCTTGTGCCTTCCTGGTTCTCATACTTGTTTATGTAGGATATTTTTAGAAAGTTTTGCAGTTACCCCAGGGTTGGTTTTGTGGCTACCAGCTATATTCAGCTTTGTGCAACTTGCCCTTACAGATTTTCATTCAGCTAATTTGCTGAGTTCTGTTTATGACCAAGAAGCGCCTAGTGGTGAACGGGGATGGAGAGGTTGCTACACTGAACATGCATCTTCCGTTTCTCTCACAGCACATGTGGAAAATGAAGAGCAGTACACCCAGGCTTTGGAGAAGTTTGGTGGCAACTGTGTGTGCCGAGACGACCCAGATTTAGGAAGTGCGTTCTTGAAGTTCTCGGTGTTTACGAAGGAGTTGACAGCGCTTTTCAAAAACCTGGTGAGTGTCCTTGTGTGTGTGTAGTTGTCAATCAGTGTGAAATGTCCACAGTTACTTTTGGAGAAGTAGGTCAATAGAGGATAATTGGAATTTACTTGGTAAATTATAAATTTCATAGTGACTGTGATTCATTCCTAAAGGAAATGTATTTTCTTTCCCTCCCTTCCTTCCTTCCTTCCTTCCTTCCTTCCTTCCTTCCTTCTTTCTTTTCTTTTCTTTTTTTTTCTTTATTAAATTTTGGGGCATACCTGGTGATAGTCAGGGGTAACTCCTGGCTCTGTACTCAGGAAATACTCCTGGTGGTGCTCAGGGGACCATGTGAGATACCACTGTACTATCTTTTCAGCCCCAGAAATGTGTTTTCTACATAGACTTGGTCAACTTTAGAACAAATTTTATAACTTTTTTTTGGTTGTTCTAACAAGACATTAAATTCAATTCATTTTAAACATACACAGCTGTGGAACAAAACGGATAAACGCTTTCATCTTTTTAAGGGCCTCTGACTTCAATTTTAATAGTTCCTAAATTGTGTAGACTAGGTTGTTTCTCGTAATTATAGTAGGCATTTAAACTTATAATATTTAATAAATATGTTTCAGACCTGTCTTACACAGTAAGGTAACCTGTAATCAAAGCACAGAAATTACCATAAATGTAAAAAGGCCTTTTATGTTCCCAAGTGCAGAGCTTAATAAAATTTCACTTCTAAAGCAAGTAGAAATATGGTGTTGGCACTTTCTGTCTGCGGATGGTGCTTGGTAATGCAGGGAGAACGCATTTCTTTCTTGACCTCGGCAGCTATGTGCCGTGCTTGCTGTGGGAACAGAACCCAGAAGAAGTGGGTAGGCTGAGGGCTGATGTGACCCTGCCCAGTGGTTCCTCCACGAGGAACCATGTGTACTGGCATTGACCCACATCTGTCCTGTTTTTTCCTCCTCAGCTTCTCCCATAGGTCAAGGAGGACCAGACCAGGTCAGGAGCTCAATAATGCTTTCTCTGGAGTCATAAACAACAGTGCCTTTTTCCTTCCTCCTGCCAGCGAGCTCATAGCGAGTGAAAGAGCAGTTCATCATTCCTCACAGTGGCCATGGGGGCTGGTTTGTGAGCCTGGCCATAGGGGCGCAGAAACAAGGGGGTGCAGTGTATGAGGCGATAGCCAGAAGGGAAAGAAACATCACGGAGCCTCTTGGGCTCTGCACTTATAAAATATTTCCGTTGGTAGAGAGAAGAAAAGTGCCTGTCACAGGGGGAAACTGGGGACATTGGTGGTGGGAAAGGTACGCTGGTGAAAGGGCGAGAGTTGGAACATTGTGTGACTGAAACCCCATCATGAATAACTTTGTGACGGTGTATCCACTGTGATTCAATTGAAAAACAAATCATTTAAAAAATAAAATATTTCACTTGGAAATGGTAAAAATAAAATGCTGTTGCTCTGCTTAAGTTTATTTTTTAACTTGGGTTAATTTGTAATCTCATGGGCCTCTTTAATCAAGTCTGTTGTCCATTTGTACTGTTCGAGCAGGCTGACAGCTCACATGCTCCAGTGGGTCCCAGGCCCCAGCCCTGGGCAGCCCTGCTGATGGGGGTCCCCCCGCCTGAGACAGATTAGGTCTTTCACAGGCAACGCTGGAGAAAACTCTCAGGCTCAAGTCCTCTAGATGCTTAACCTGTGGGGGGCTCTGTGGTGAAAGACATCAGCCTCTGTGTCGTCTCCCAGACACTCCGTGGATAAATCCCTTCTATGCATACAAAGCTACCAGCCGGCTTTTTAGTGCCCAGCTCTTAAATATGAATGAGGTGGTCTCTTGAAATGAAAGGCACCAAAATTAACAGAGGGGAAAACAAAAGTTGGAGGTAACAAAGATAATGTAAAGAGCAAATGAAAACATGAAAGAAACTGTATTTAATTCCTCTGGGAAATGGGATAAGACATTGTACCCAGGAAGGAAGAAAGGGATGCAGTTTGTTGTTAAAGACCGGAAGGAGACAAAGTAAAAAAAAAAAAAAGTTTTTAAAAATTCAAATCCAAGGGGAGGCTGAAGATATAGCACAGGGGTTAATTTGATTTTGAGTTTGATTTCTGGCAACACAACTGGTTCCCTGAGCCTGATCGGGAGTGATCCCTGAGTGCAGAGCCAGGAGTAAGCCCTGAGCACAGCTGGGTATGGTCCAGAACGAAAAACAATCCAGTGGGAATGAGAAAATATTTTTTAAAATAAATAAGTCCAGTGACAAAGGTTAGAGTAAAAGAAATTACCCAGAAGATAGATCCAAAAAGGAAAAAAGTGGGAAATACATAAAAGATGAGCTGAGGCTTCTCCCTCGAGGGCCAGCATCCCATTGGTAGGCATTTAAGCAAAACAAAACAAAGGAATAGAAACGGGTGAACATGGAGAACAAAAGACATTCTCTGACGCCAAGGCTCTGCATCGCCTTGTGGAAGGGCTCCCGGGCCCGGTGCTGATGCGAGGACTCAATATGGGGATCTGTGGGGAATGGCCCCAGAGCTTCCAGCCATGCAGAAAGCGAGTTCAGAATCCCCAGCGCAGCAGCAGACATCTCAGCATTAATGATGCCGACTCTGCATCGCTGAACGGGGCCTGCTGCTGCAAAGGAACCTAATTTAGCCTGTCATTCTGCCCTGATCCCTCCTGAGCGAGAGAGGAAAGTGTTTCCAGAAACAAAAATCCTAGAGGTCGATGCCCATGCCTCGCTGCTCTGGAACTCCTAGAGGATGAATTTTAGCAAAAGAAAGAGGGAAGCCAAGAGAGGGACATACAAGCCAGGGAAGCAAGCAGCGATTGCTGCAGGGTCCGGGAGGTCTGAACAGGAGGCGCAGAGGCCAGCAGCCCTTGTTACAGTCTCAGATGATGTCTCTCAGGTTCCTCCTGCAGCACAGCACACGCGTGGGACCTGGAAGCACCTGGCTTCTCCTCAGGGGGCATTGTGGGCAGCTGCAGAGTAGAGCAGCTGCCACTGCTGCTTTTCTTGATGTTCTTCTGCGAAGCCAAATACCAGGCAAGGCCTGGACACTGTAGCAGGCACATTGACCACTGCGCACAGCTTTGGCCACTCTCAGCATTTAAATCCTAGCAAGGTCCAGTCACTCTGTGCTTTCTGTGGGAAATTTCCAGACAGCCACATCTCTGGGTGGTGAGCGCTGGTTCGGTATGCAGGTATCCTAG